>NC_089858.1:12396666-12710000 GCF_036373705.1 Amia ocellicauda | reverse complement strand
AATCTCCATTTGTGAACTCTAGGACCTTGTTTCGCTGGCGACCTCAGTGCAGTCCTATGGGTTGCCTCTGCACTCTCTGGCTACACATAGCTCAGGACTCTGGACTAGTAACCTGAGGGTTGTGGGATCAAATTCCATCTGAAACACAGACTGAGCCTTTGACCAAAGACACAGTATCCAGACTGTATCCAGTATAAACCCAGCTGTATTGTGTACCTCTGTATGTTGCTGTGAATAAAAGCAATACAACCACAGCACTCTTCATCTCATCTAAAGAGAGACTACATAACACATAAAAAATACCTCCCCCTCCAACCAAACACTGAAATATTTCTTAAAAGCCATGTTTCTGTCTAATAATGGACAGATACAGGTCACCTGGGGAGGAATTGAGATTTGCAGGAAATACATAACCCCTAGGCTATCACCCTGAAACAGATCCAGTAAACCACTGTGAAACCACAGTGGAGAAAAGTGACGGCATAGTAAAGCATCAAGAGATATAGGCATGGTAAACACACACAATTCACACCAGGGCAGAGCAGGGTGCGTGTGATGGTGCAACTCAGGGGGAAACTGCCAAACTACTGCGTGAAAAGGACAACTGAGGAAAAGGCTTACAAGAGTAAAGGTTGCAGCATTTAATACAACCAATATATTCAGTTACACAAACACACCCACCCACTATCTCTCTCACACACACACACTCACACTGTACAAAAGTTCATGAAGTGTAAATGCTGGTGACCAGAGTGATGCCTTGTGGTTGTGTAGAAATTCACACACCACACAAAGACCCGAGCGCCGCTGACACACATCACAGCAGGGGAACAATGGGAGCTGTACGGCCAGTGGGTTTGGAGGTAAGTGGCGCACAGTCTGACATGTAGTCTGACACGCAGTGTGACACACAGTCTGATATGCAGTCTGACACGGGGTCACACGCTCTGCCATCCTGCCCAGAGCTGCAGACGCTGGCCTGGTCAGCCAGTGAGAGCAGAAACACAGGCCCTCACCCCGGCAGACACCGTCACAGCGCCTGTGTTACTTTTATACTCCCCCCTACACACACACACACTGCGCTCTACCACTGAGGCAGCCCAGACTTCAGATTTGCTTTTTTGGTTTCTTTGTTTGTTTGTATGTTTTTAAATTGAAGTACGTTTGTGACCTGTTTAATGATGAGATAACATCCAATAAATAAATATCGCAGAACCATTTTGTGGAGTGTGGGAACATATATATATATATATATATATATATATATATACGGTGAATTACATTTTTGTAATTAAAGTATGTGTATTTATTGATTAATGAAATTGTGCAAGACAATTCACAATTGAAAGAGAAAATCAAAAAAAGGTACACAGTGCAAAAAGTTTGGCAGTGTCGAGCTGATGACGAAACAAATACTTCACACAAATGCAAAATAACTCAAAACATATCTCGGTTGAACCCGGGGGACAGAGCGACTAACACTTAGACACCACTGAACAGGTTCTGCTCTGCTGGGGGACACGGGGAGACTGGGACACTGTCAGGGCGCACAATTTTACAGCCGTCCCGTGTGTCAGCATCACAATCTCCCAGGATGAAATCAGAAGCCCCCAGCTATCTCCTCCCCTCCCTTTATGGTGCACCTGGCAAACATGGCATCTCCCGGAGTGACTGGCAAGACTGATAGGACTCTCAGCTCCGGAGAGTTCCGCTGTCCTTGTCACCTTCCAAGGCTGCTATAAAATATAATAAAAACTCACCCCCTTCCAATTGCACGGGGAAAAAAAACTGCAGGTTTAGGGAATATTACTTTTCTCTTTCTCCATGCTCTTTCATTTCATCTTCGCCAGGCCGAATGTGATGGATTGCTTGAGCTGCCCGTGCACAAATAGAAGTAGCAGCGAGAGCCTCAGTAAGTAACTGCATTGAAACATGTTTATTTTCTGAGGGGAAACAAACTAAAGAAAAACTATTTCCTTTACGACCCAAGAATGGAACAGAACAAGTTAGCCATCAGAGATCCATTTGAAGAATCTGTGTCCCTCCCCACCTCCCACCCTCTCCTTCTGCCCAACTTCTTTTAACATCTGGAATTATGACCTTTATGGTATTCTTCATAATAATATACAAAATCTAATCATGACACATAGACAGGTATTTATTTCAACTTTAGTAAAGATTCTGGTTTTTTTGTGTTTGCATTTGTGTGTGTGTGTGTGTTTGTGTGCATTTGTGAGTGTGTTTGTTTGTTTTACAGGAAGCCGAGTTATTCATTGCAAGGCCAAGCAGAAAAGATGTTTGTCCGTAATTCCGTGAACATCCTAGGAAGGTCTCCTCCTGTGACATATTTGTGGGACGATCAAAGCTAAATCGGGAATTTACAGAATTAGCAGAAGGTGGCGTGATCTGACCGAGGGGCTAAACTGGGCTGAGGGAGAGAGTGAGAGAGACAGAGAGAGAGAGAGAGAGCGAGAGAGAGAGAGACAACACTGTGGCCCTTATGAAACTCACTTTCTCTTTCTGACACAAGACTGCATACCTGCATTAAAGACCAATGTAAATAAATAATTGAATGCAAATATTTCTCCTTATATAAGTCCACGTTTGCCAGCCCGGTGAACAGACTGAAATTTTGTCCAGGAGGAGAGCGGTGAGTGCAGTAACTGTAGCTAGTGCATGTGTTTTTTTGAGAGCTTTTGTTTTCAAATACACCAATTATGTCCAGTTCCCACCCTCAACAAACTTGGGGGCAATCTACACCACCCTGTGTCCCAAACCTGGCCAAAACAACGCCAGACTCTTCACATAGTGAGCAGATTCCAGGCTGCTGATTTGCGTTTGGTGTTATTTAGCCATCGTACACTCTCCCGGTCTGACAGTCGCACAATCTTACTGTAGCACAGCCAAGCTCCACCGTCATGGACACATCGAGAGTGCAGCTGTAGCTCCAAGCTGCCCCCCACAGCTGGACCCCACCGTGTGGGGGGGGGGGGGTCTCTGTACACGGTAGCCAGACGCCGACAGGATGAACCAGGGAGACTGGCTTTCCTCTCTGTGCTGCAGTGTACGTGTGCATGTGAAGGTTTGTATTCGGGCATCTGCTGGGTCGGTTCACCAATTAGGATAGCAGTGAGACAGGAGTGGTGGGAGCTGTCTGTCTGTCCTGTGTATCTTAAGCAGCTGTGAAAATTCATTTTATCTGTCCTTTGTGTTAAGGAAAAACACACATACATACAGACACACACCAGATAGACAACTGCTTTTTCCTTGATGTAAGTTGACTTACAGCGGACAAAAACACATAAAACAAAGAAATGCGCTCCCCAGGTAGGGTTTGTTACCTTAAAGTAAAACAAACACTTGACCCACTATGACTGCAAAGAGTTCCACACCTGTTTCTCAACACACAACTCAAGATGGCAGAGTCAACCCCAACCTGAGAACTTATGTTAAAGCTGTGAAGTTCGATCTTGAAGAGCAGGGAGGGAGGGGACTCTGAGCATACAGTGACGCCCCGCTCACAGCCTCACCCCGCCAGTGCTGGATACAGCCATTCCCAGGGTACAAAGCTTCCCATGTCCACTTGCAGTCGTATTTTTAATCATAAGAAAGAAAGCATGGATCCACATATTTGACTGGGGGCTGTCCTCTAACATGGCAAAACCAGAACTCATCTACAGGATGCGGTCTGAAATCATAAAGGCCACAGGCAAGTCATTAACATCACACTAGTGTGGGCACCATGGCGACGTCACAAACGAGCACCAGGGATGGAGAGAATATTTAAAACACCTTCAGCCCCCTTCGTTTCACATAGAAGTTGTTTTTACAAAACAATACAATCTAAATGGGAAGTCAACCTGCGAAGTTTAGAATGCTGGGGTGCAATTGGGTCCCAGCCCAGCTCTGAGTCTCTCTAGAGTTCAGCGCCAGGCTGAGCGGTTCCTCTGACGTCGCTCTGGCCTTTGCCTCACCCCTTTCCCGTGTGCGAGTGAGCAAGATAGCGAACGAGTGTTGAGGTGGGAGGGCGGGGGATTGGGGAGCAAATGTGTTTTCCTCATCTCTCCAGTGCAGAACAGCCAGGCGAAAGCGCGTATGATTCATGAATTATGTTGATGCTGCTCGCCGTGTGGTTGTGTATTTTTAGAAATGATTTTATTATTAATCTCTCTGCGAGCTTTTTTTTTTTTTTTCCTCCTTGCTCTCATCCCATCTGTGTGCCCCTGGATCAGCACTGCCATTGGTGGAGCAGGCTGTGTGTTGACAACAGGCGTTCTGAATGTTTTCCCCTGCACCCTCATGGATAAACTACATTACTCTCCTCCAGTGCTGCTCGATGTCAGTGGACGGCTCTCTTCCTCCACACTCTACAGACCCCGGGGTTACAGTGCAGGCAGCAGCCTCTCTCTCTCTCGGTCTCTCTCCATCCTGCAGCTTCTCCTCTCCTGCAGAGCGGCTTTGTCTCTGACACTCCCACCCCAGTACTCTCTCAGTCTCCAGCCTCTCTCCAGCTCCAGTCATCTGCCCCTCTCTCTCTCTCTCTCTCTCGTCTGTGTCGCAGAAAAACGCGACGTGGGCTCCTCTGCATCTTGAGAGGTGTCCCCTCCCTCACTCTGTGCTGTCGGGTTCTGCCAAAAGCCCTAACGTTACAGAGATGCAGTTCTGAAGGTGTCACACAGTCTCTCCCCCCCGCCAAACAGTAAAACGCCCATTGAGTGAATACCTGGACCACTCACGTCTGTTAAAATCTAAAAAAAGAAATACAACAAAACAAAACAGAAGACACCACAGCTCTGCAGAACTGGCGCAGGGTTACCGATGCCCCGGTTCTGAAAAGATTGCTCTCCCAATCTTCATCCAAACACATACACACTCATACTCGCTCACACACAAGCTGTTCTGTTCTGCACTGCCCTCACTCCTATGCCTGGGTCCCATGGTTTGTGACTTCGGGAGGCCACTAATTTGACCAAAGACCCCTGTACAGACGCATTTGCTTTCCTCCCCCAAATGATGCAAACACCTCATTCCTCAGAATCACAGACAGTATGGGATACAATAGCTCCCCGGTGTACAAAACTTCCCAGGTTGACTTCCGGTTCAATTTTAATTATTAAACTAAAACTTTATTTCACAGATTTGACTGGGTTGTCCTCGAACAAGACAAAAGCTGAACACAACTGTAGAAAATTATATACATTTGCAAATAAAATGGTCAAGTTATTAATCTCAGTTTAACATGAGCTCTGCAGTAATGTCATCAACAAGTGTCAGATTGTCAACTTGGGAAGTTCTGTGGTGAACAAGAGGGACAGATAAAAACATGTTTAGAGTAATTCAAACACTTTCACTGCCTTCATTTAACAGGTGGAAACAGAGAGGAGCTTGATTTGTGCAGCCAACATGTATAACAGCACCATTTTTATTTTCATAACAATATAAATTGAACCGGATGTCAATCTGGGAAGTTTTGTATGCTGGGAGCTGTTGTATCAGATGCCGGTCAACTCCAGTGTCTTCTGGTTATTGTTCCCCACATCTTACTTAATTACTAAATTGGATTAGATATTCAGATATTGTGTACAATCTCCTTAATTCCCAGGTATTAACTAGTAGCTAGCTGAAAATACATCCAAAAACACCTGCAGGAAACGGACCCCCGGAGGACTGGTATCAGTAAGCCATAGTTCAGGTTCAGAACAGGAACGCGTTACTCTGTGAATCTCGGAAGCCAAACCCTTTCAGCACGTCTGCAAAAATAAAGAATCTGATTTCAACTCCTCTGGACAAACCAACTAAAACTGAACTGGCTCTCAAGAGTTTGCTAGATGCAGGATGCCAAATGGTTCGGTTGTCATTCCATCTCCACTAACTCAGTACAGAAACTCTCTGCCCTGGTCCTGGAGAATCCCCCCACACCGTGTCTGCAGACTGGTGTGCCAGTGGAGCTCTAAATGACTTAATTGGAAACTTAATTTAATTGAAATGGCTTAATTTGACTTTTTGTCCCCCATTACTGTCGACTGTCTTAACAACTAGAGGTGGCTGTAATGATGTAAATGGGAGCTCAGCTAGAACCAAAACCAGAAGACTCAGACTAGTTCAGTAAAACCATGAACTGAACTAATAATTGCATGTACTTATTTAGGAAGGTTTTTACAGTAGCAGGTCAAGATGGCAAGTTACTTATGACTGTTTTTAGGTGGCTTGGAAGCCAGAACTGGAGCTGGAAACAAGTAGAGTATTTCAAATTAAGCTAGTTATTACTTAAATTTATGGTTCAGTGCAAGGACTGAGATCTGTAACTGAAAAGGTAAGATCGTTTGACCAAGCCTAGGCATGTGGCTTCTTCCAGCCCAATGTCATAGTGAGATCAGTCAACGCATTCAATTACATTTAAACTCTCTGCTGTTGGGTGGGGATATACTGAACATCCTAGTTCAGAAGATACGTTTTTGCGTCTTTTCCATATGGTATTGCATATCTGACAACTTTTTTTTTTTTTATGGGGGGGCATTATTTCGAAATCATTTGTGTCAGGATTTGGGGAACATTAGGTATTGTAATTTCAAAATGCTGAGATACATTTTTGTTTTGTTTTTACTTAGTGATGTGTGAACTGTGAATCTTCCAAAATATTATTAATTATTGTGAAGTTACTGAACTTTTGTTCAAAACCATCTTGAACTATCCTTAATTACACACAATTATGTAATAATCAATCTGGTATTAGTAATTAAAACGAACGTTTTAAGAATAAAGTATTTAAGATTTACCATTTTAGGGGTCATGTAATATTTGTACACTTCTGAAGAATACCTATAATAAACACATAGTAAGCAACATACAAAACTCTCATTCTCTAAAAGTAAATAAAACAATGTTAACTAATTCACCTATTAAGTGTTTTCAACTGTTAAATTAATAAATTAAACAAGATGTCGTTTAGTATGTGTGCTTAATCAATCCGTACAGTTGCTGTCAGATATTTTATTGATTCATTTCTTCATACTAGTTGTTAAAGGAGGTCTGGGAAGCTACAGCACGTCAACATCCTAATGATCAGACTCTCGGATTTGTGCGCAATATCAGCGCAGCACCGTGAAACAGGCTCTTTAAAGCGCACTTTCTTTGTGGATTTCCGGTGAACAAAAAACAACACATCAATCAATCAATCAATCAATCATTTTTTAAATGTTGTATAGCGCCCTTCGCGGGCTATCCACTGAGCGCTTTACAGATTGATAACCAGACAACAAACATAAACAAATTAACCATAAACAATTAATAAAATAAAATAAACCATTAGTCAAGAACAGATAGCGCGTAAAAAGCGTATATACAGAAACAGGCGTAAAAAAAAAGATCTCTAACTGGGTATCTCGTTAACAACGCTGGTCTGGTTTTATTCAAATTCAAAACAAGATTAAAACAATACTGAAACAGTCTGCTCGTCTCTCTCCTCTCCTCTCCTCTCCTCTCCCTCCCCCAGTTCGCTGGAGAGAGAGAGAAAAAAATATATACACCAAAAATACAGGCAATACAAAAGCCCCAGCTAGCTTTCCATCGCCGGCTTACTAATCGACCTCTTTGTTGTTCTCTATGCATGCCTGTCCCTGTCACATGACCGCGTTGCCATGGCGACGGGGCTCTGAGTAATCATGTGCGCAATGACCTTTATTCCCTGGGGGGGGGGGGGAATGAAAGCGGAGCCAGCAAAACAGGCAGAGAGAGAGAGAGAGAGAGAGAGAGAGGGGGAGAGGAGGGAGTAGGAGGAGGAGAGGAAAGGAGAAGGGGGGTTAGCGCTAGGCTGCAGGGGACCTAGACAAAAATCTAGATTTTCTTTCCTTCTCTCTTTCAGTAGAGAGTTTTTTTCGTTTTTTCTTTCTTTCTTGCCTTAGATGGCGAATGAACAGCGCTTGGGAGAATAATAGAAGAAAAAGTTGAAGAGAAAGATGAGAAGAAGGAATTGCTAAAACTCGGCTGACCTTTTACCTGTTGGAGGGAGGGAGAGAGGGAGGGGGGTGTGATATATTGAAAAAAGTTAACTCCATTCAGAACTCCAAATTTAGCCCTCTTCTGGGCTTATCTGTATCCCTTTTTAGAGTCACAGCACTGTCATTCAGCCCAAGACGCATACTGGCTGCTCAACTTGTATTATGTTTTCACTGCAGCGAGGACCAGTTGTGGAGCAACTGACTGTGCATGCTCCTTGACTTTGTAGTGTGTGTGATTTTAATTCTGTACAATTAATACAAAAGCTTTAAATTGTGCACAGCATGTTTTATTGCATATGTTCAATATGAATGGTATCCATCAACACATATATAACTGGCCGAGAAATTGTAGTGGCTTATGGACACAACTGGGCTTAATTCTTCGGGTGACAAGATGGTATGACTGTTGGAAGTGCTGCAGGGTGAGGCTGGTAGCTGCAGATCGGACCTGCACCATGTGTAGACCGCAGAGATATTGATGGATTTCACTGTAGACAGCCCTGACACCACTCCCCAACTACCACAAGTATCTGAACTTTTATTTTTAATTTTTTTGGTGGGGGGGCGTCCACCACACCAGTGCGGTGGATAAAAAAACCAAACCAAAACAAAAACATATTACTATTACTAATGGTGTTGTATTAATTACTGCTCAATTTTGTGCTTTGTGTTTTGTCACCAACACATCCGGTTCAGTACAGAAATTGTCAATTGAGATTTTGTAGAAAAAAATAAGCAAACAAATCCACCAATAAATAAATAAATGGCTTTACCAAGAAAACAAAATGTCTGACTAGGTTTTAATGATGTGCAATACTTTCCACAGGCCCTTTTTTTGATCTCTTTATTAATTAATGTTACCATGGTCCAGGTATGAGACTCAGTTGTAATTGTATGCTCCAACTGAGACTATTGTTTACACCAGGGACTGGAGGAGACATTAACAGCTGGTTTTTCAGACTTTGATTACCACTAGTCTTGGGCTACTCTACCTAGTAGATATAACATTGGATAGTCCAAGACTAGTACTAATCTGGGTCTGTGAATCCAGGCCGAATAGTCTCCAGAGTAGCCTTTGATAACCACTGTTTCATTACCCTGAGAGACAAGATTTTGTTGAAAGAGTCTGTAGAATCGCATTCTTAAAAAATATTATTTCTGCTAACTCTGCCATGTTTCTTTCTTTCTTTTTTAAACTGACCTAAGCAGTTTTATTTTGTGTGTAAAATATCCAAACAAACAAACAAACTATCAGCCCTAAGACAGCATGGAGGACTGGTCTGTATTTAAGTGCCAGATCTCTAATGGGATGTTGCCGTGGCAATGGAATCAGGAACCATTGTGTCAGGGTTCCATAAGGAACTGCTTTGACAGAGGACCTTCCCCACCAGCCCTACCTGAGCACACGGATGGCGCAGCCATAAACCCAGAGATCCCTAAAGAATTATGGCTCCTACAGCTGGCTATCGCGAGCAGCAACCTGCCTCCTCCCCGAGCAATCTCCGCTTGACCCCCTCCTTACAACGGTGGGAAACAATGCGAACCGAACACGACCTCGAACTCAACGTGAATGTAAAAAATAATTATAAGAAATAAACTAACAAAATATTCCCATTCAACTAGCAGTGTCCAAGCATCTGTGATCTCAGTGGGAGTTAATTGAAGTCAGATTTTCACCATCTACCTTAAAAATACTCAAACTGATTTTTTTCAGCTTTCATAAACACCACCTGACTGAAAGCAAGTTCTTGTAAGCGATATGCTAACCGGGGATGGGAGTGTGTGTGGAACTCGTTGTGTTGCAGGCAGGCTGGACAGGGAAGGCCCTGAGCAAAGACTTCCCTCAGCAGACTGGAGGGACACGGGTGCGCCTCTCCTCCTCCCCATATCTCACTGCCCCCTCCCTTCTCTCTCTCTCTCTCTCTCTCTCTCTCTCTCTCTCTCTCTCTCTCCCCTTCTCCTTCTCCTTCTCCTTCCCTTATCATTGTCTCTCTTTCTCTGTCTACATTGTGTGCTGGTTAGAAGGCACCAGCTCAATAGTCCTCCTCCCCTTCCCTCTGCAAGCACCCCCCACACACACACACACCCACCCACAACAGAGACAGAGAAGGCCCACAGCAATCCAGCTGGGACAACATGACAAAGAACCAAAAACAGAGCGAGAGAGAGAGACGGAGAGAGAGTGAGACAGGGAGGTGACAAAAGAAGGGATCACCTGAGTGACGGTTCGATGAGGTCACTGCGGCCATTCATCACAGTAATGGCTGATTTAACGGCAGCCAGTGGGGCAGGTAAATCAGGTTAGCGTCACAGTGCTGTCACACTAATGGACCCAGCGCACGCCGACGGGGTTTGTTAAAGAAAGACAAGACACACCTGATCACCCACATACCCACCTCAATCTGACACACTCTCTCACACACACAAACACACACATATATCTGTATACGTTGAGCAGGAGAGAGAAAACAGCATCTCAGAGGCCAACAAGGGGAAAATTAGGATGTGATAGATGGCACAGGAGAGGTGCAGTGTGGGATGGGGGTGGTGGTGGTGGTGGTAGGGGGATGTCGGACTGGGGAGGCAAGCCCAGACTGGGCAGAAGAATGATGGATAAAGGGAAAAGATGGTAAGAAAGGAGGACAGATAAAAAAATAATGGAGGGAAGGAAGGGCCTCTCTCACTCCCTCACCCCCCCATTCCTTCACTCACTTCCTCTTTCACTCCTTCACTCTGACTGCCTGCGTCCGATCACTCCCCCCTCCCTCACTCCCTCTCCTTCCCTCTATCACTTTGTTCCCTTTCCTTTCCTCACTCTCTCCTTCACTCTGTCACTCCCTCACTTCCTCCTTTCCTTTATTCCCCCCCTCCCTCCCTCACACTCCTTCACTGCCTTGTCCCATAGTTGCCCTGCTGTGTCTCGTCTCCCAAAACACAGCGGCAAAAGAAGGCGTGACAAGGAAAGAAGAAAGAAGGGACGATGCTGCAGAAGAAACTGTGAAATCCCGGCCAATCCCCGACAGATGGTTCAGTGTTAAGTACCGGAGATGCTAGCAGTAGTTTCTGGTCCCCTGTGCTACACACTCCTCCTGCAAAACTACTTATTACTGCTGCAGAGTAAGGCTCAAGTCTTCCTCTGGAACAGTGCCGATTCCCTGCTCTATACATTGAGTGTGTGACCGCTAATACCCACACTCTGGGTATAGTCCTCCTCCATTCGTATTATTCTCCTTATTTCACATGAATTAATCATAAACAACCACTTATGATCAGAGTGATTCCCAGGCAGGCACAGAGCCGCTCCAAACTCCAGCTGCTGCCACTTCACTCAGCAAAAAGTGTGCGAGAAAAAAAAAAAAACAATAGTCCAACAACTCGATTATTTCCGATTCAAAATAACGACACCTTAAGCACCCAGGTGAGCAGGCAGACGGGTCAAAATATAAGGCTCGTCTGGGTTGTTTATTTTTATTGAGTTTTTCCAGGAATGTTACTATTATTAATTCATTGTTACAAATTGTCAGTGTTTTTTTATCCAGGTAAGTAAAGCAAGCAATAGATCTAAGGAGTGTTGGTATTGATTTATTTGTTTGTTTATTAATTAATTAATTAAGGAAAGCAGTTTGAATGCATGTCTTCTCTTGCAAACTGGAAGTAAGTTGTTTTATATTGGGATTGTTGGGGTTGATGTACTTTTTAGGGCTGGGAAAACTGGTGTGTGAGGTTTACACCCACCAGTGTTGAGTTGAGCTTGTGACCCCAATGAGGGAGAATTCTCCACAATCCACAGGATCCAATTTAATACAAATATACACAACTGAGGTGCAGTGGTTAGAACAGAGGGAGCGAGTAGAAGGAAAATAATAACAGACACACATACACACACACACACACTCTCTCAAACACAATAACAGACAGGCACATGCACACATACACATGCACACAACTCACACACAGACACACACACATAGACTGACACTCACACTCTCACTCACACACACACACACACACAGGAGAGAGCTGGTGCAAGCTGTCCCTCTCCCTGACTGACAGATTAGATCGGAGACAATTGAGTTTCAGGGAGGTGGGGGGCAGGGGGAACGATGGACAAGGAAAGAAAGAAAAGGAAAGAAAAAAAGAAGAAAGGAAGGAAAAAAAGAGAGAAAGAGAAATGAAAGGCCCACACTCCATCCATCTGCCAAGTCCTGAGTTCTGGTCCCTGCTCTATCCATCCACAGAGCAGCTGCTTAATCCTGTCCACTCCCCCTCCCTCCCACTCTCTCTCTCTCTCTCTCTCTCTTGTGCTTTCTCTCTGCTCAATAAAATACAGAAGGCCAGAATCGCCACGTGTCTGTGCAGTACAGGCTGCCGGCCACCCCGCTCACCCAGACAGATGACAGGACCCTCCATGCCTCTGGGGATTAACCCTTGAACTGCCTGAAGCCCTTTGTGGGACAGTGTGTGTGTGAGGTCAGGCACACTCCAGGTATAAGGGACAACCCCCGACCCCCGCCCTCGCTGCCCATCACCTCCTCATTCGGCAGTCTTTATGCGCTGTAGTGATTGCGCAGCATGGTGTAGTGTGACCAGTGGCATACGGACCTCTCACAGGAACGTCACCCCTCTCCGAGCACCACAGAGCACTCAGACCCCCCCCCCATGTGTCAGGGTGCCTGTGTACTGGCTCAGTGCCACGTAATCGGGGTGTTGATGGTTGGTGAGACTGTGTGGGGCGGACGCATGCCCAGTGGTAAAGCCAGAGACACAATATTAAAAACAAGAAGACAGCACAGGGCAAATGTGATAGATGGGAGGGAGGGGGAGAGCTACCTGAGTAACACAAAGTGAAACTACTGCTTCTATGATGACTACTACTACTTCTAATAAATATAACATTCGCCGAAAACAAAAGCATGTATGAAAAAAATACTACAAAAAACAACAAAAACTCAAAGCTGGTCAACGCACGCACGCACACAGACAACTGCGGAGAATGAGCAGACGATGGTGTGAAATGGTGACATTGGGGAACACACTCCCCCTCCCCTCCTCTGTCAGTGAGACGAGGGTGACTCCTGGCTCCCTCTCCCAGTCCTGAGGGGAATGCGTTCACGTCCCGATTCCTCCCAAATCACCGTGAAATCGTGGTTTAATAGACAATTAAGATAATAAAGCCATAAATCAGCAAGAAACAAATAAACAGGGTATTAGGCTTTATTTACACATTATAAATCACCACTAGAAGAGCTTAATAAAGTCCACATGTAGAAAACGGCTCCCTTAATTCAGTCACAGGCCTCTGCACAGTCTGCTTCTTGCCACCGTACACTGGCAGAGTGCTACACTACGGTGGGTCGGACACTGGGCGAGGAAAGGAGAGCACTGTACTACACTACACTGCTGTGAACTGTACTGAGCTGTACTGTACCTCACAGTACTGCACAGGACTGACACTAACTACACTGTACTTGACAACAGCATCAGCTATCGATGCACAGGTGCGTACACACAAAGTACTTATTGTTGTATATTTACAGTTCCCACAGAAACCTTGCATCACTTTGAAACTACTTTTCATGTATTTTTTCACTCTTGCAACATGTCAAAACTGCAGCAAATAACTGAAGTGAAAAATACAGTTAATAAATATGCACGGTCATATGAGAGCAGAGAAGTTGTCAGTAATGCAAGACCCGCATCCAGAGATATATGTATGCATGTGAGTATGTATGTATGGATGTATGTACATAACCGAAGTATATATGTATATATTGGTCTTTCTTCCTTTGGTGGAACTTTAAGTCTAAAGGGTAATTTTCTTAAAAACACAAAAATAAAATAATTAGAATGTTTTGATGCTCACAGAAGAAAAATAAATACAATATGTATGAAAAGAAATAATGGAGAAATACCACAAACGTCATCAATATTAACGTCTGTGCCATTTTCAGGCACACCACTAGCTCAATGAAGTGTAACTCTGGGGGGTTCAGGTGTTTGTTTCAAATTCTCTCTAAAGTTCTGGATTCCACCTCAACACCCGTGTGGTTGACCAGGATTCTGTGTTTCTCCAAGACTGTGCCGATTGGTCATTTCAGGGTGACCTATATAAAACCTGCTGCACAGGTGACTCTCCAGGTTTGGTGACCTCTGGGGAAAGGGATACCTGAGCTTGCAACTAAATCATATGGAGGAGGATAAACACAACAACCAAACGAAACAAAACAAATACCCTACAAGAACAGGCTCATCTTTTGTCATTTGTTTCTTCTTCTGAGCAACAAAGTTCCAACACTGCATGTGTGGTTTTGCATTGGGGGAAAAACTATTCAGCCCAACTGGACTTAAACAAAAAGGAAAACCTCAAACAGCAGCGTTACCCATGCAGAGGCCAGGAGGCTCTGAGGACCTGCAGGACGCGAGCCGTGCCGCTCCACTCCTGTGTTTCTCCAGGACAGATGCTCAGCTCAGCTCCTGTGCGAACGCCACTAATTGAACAGAGCCGAGAAAAGGGATATGGCATGTATCTTTAATGAGGGCCTCTGACTCTCTCCCTCCCCTGCTCCCCCTCTCCCTCCCCCCCCTCGCTGGTTGCCGTTTCTCCTGGAGGGAATGTGCGGTGCTGCGGTGCTACTGCAGGTCTCAGCAAAATGAGATTCTATTTTCTGCCGTTTCCTGTTCCTCATTGCCACGTTGTCATGGTTACCGAGTTAGCCCCACAGAGGTCTGCTTCCCGTCTCCGTCACACAGCTGAAACCCTGGCTGGGTTATCACTCTCTCTCTCTGGCTCTCTTTCTCACTCTCTCCTTTAGATCTCTCTCTTCCTCGCCTATATTTCCTCTCTTGCTGTTGTTTTATCTCATTGTTGTTTCACTTTCCCTTCCCCTGTTCTTCATCCCTTCGAAATACTTTCCTCTCATTTTTCATTCCTTTTCAGAAGACAAAGCGTTCCTCTTCTTTTTCCAGAGCAGTGTGTGTGTGTGTGTGTGTGTGTGTGTGTATGTGTGAGTGCGTCTGTGTGTGAGTGAGTGTGTGAGAGTTTGAGGGTTTGTGAGTGAGAGTGTGAGAGTGTGAGTGTGATAGTGTGCGTCTGTGTGAATGTGAGAATGTGTGTCTGTGAGAGAGTGTGAGACTGTCATAGTGTGTATCTGTGTGAGAGTGAGAGAGTGAGAGAGTGTGTGTGTGTGTGTGTGTGTGTGTGTGTGTCTGTGTGAGTGAGAGAAAGAGTGAGAGAGTGTCAGTTCTGTCTGCAGCAGTACAGGCTTAAGAAGCCTTTCTGGATATGGCTCTGGACCGATGATGAGATCCCAGCTACGCCTCAGCAAACTTACAGCCAAGCACTCAGGAAAGCAAAACAAACCAAAAACAACAGATAGAGAGAGAGGGAGAGAGAGAGGGAGAGAGAGAGAGAGCGGAAAAGGCTCTGAAAAAGAGAGAGAAAGAGAGAGAGAAAACCCAAACTATCCCAGAAATAGGATGGTCAGACACAACCCCAGTTGATGGAACATCTTCTGCATCTCTTCCACTTGTAGATACGTGTTAATTAATTCAATAATTAATTTAAGTAATTAATGACTTAATTTGTCTTATTTAAGTAATTAAAGGTTTAATTGGTCTTAAAGTAATTAAAGGCTTAATTGATCAGTGTTTGCCCTTTCTTTAAGTCTTTAGCGTTTGTTCATTTTCTACAGAACCTCAGATTATTAAAATATTCTTAACAGACACCCTTATCCAGGGCAACTTTCAGTTTACATAAGAAGCATTTAAAGCATTACAAAAGTTCAGTAGTACAATCAATCCAAATTACAATAAGCACACATGCTAGTTCAATGAGTTAGTAAGTGCAGACATAATACAGTTGAGCCCTAGGTATGTGCTGAAGGGAAGGGCGGCAGATGAGATGTCACAGCAAATCAGTAGAAGTGCTAACAATACATAAGTACACAGGTGCATGAGACAACAGACTTGTTCAGTTTTGGCTGTCTAAATATATTGTAGTGTAACACGGCTCAGAACTAATCAAAACTTTGACCTACAGGTGAATCACAAATTATTAACTTGTAAGTTTTTGTGCTTTCCTCATGCGGTGGGAACAAACTGTCTTCAAACAAGCAAAGCAAGCATGGCGAGTCACTAGAACACTGTATCCACACAACAAGAAAACTTTGAAGAAAACAAGGCCTTAAGAGAGAGAGAGATGGCGGGCAGAACCATGCCTCTTCAATCAAATATATATATATATATATATATATATATATATATATATATATATATACACACATATACACATATACATATACAGTGAGGGGAAAAAAGTATTTGATCCCCTGCTGATTTTGTATGTTTGCCCACTGACAAAGAAATTATCAGTCTATAATTTTAATGGTAGGTGTATTTTAACAGTGAGAGACAGAATAAGAACAAAAAAATCCAGAAAAACGCATTTCAAAAAAGTTATAAATTGATTTGCATGTTAATGAGGGAAATAAGTATTTGATCCCCTATCAATCAGCAAGATTTCTGGCTCCCAGGTGTCTTTTATACAGGTAACGAGCTGAGATTAGGAGCACTCTCTTAAAGGGAGTGCTCCTAATCTCAGCTCGTTACCTGTATAAAAGACACCTGTCCACAGAAGCAATCAATCAATCAATCAGATTCCAAACTCTCCACCATGGCCAAGACCAAAGAGCTGTCCAAGGATGTCAGGGACAAGATTGTAGACCTACACAAGGCTGGAATGGGCTACAAGACCATCGCCAAGCAGCTTGGTGAGAAGGTGACAACAGTTGGTGCGATTATTCGCAAATGGAAGAAACACAAAATAACTGTCAGTCTCCCTCGGTCTGGGGCTCCATGCAAGATCTCACCTCGTGGAGTTTCAATGATCATGAGAATGGTGAGGAATCAGCCCAGAACTACACGGGAGGATCTTGTTAATGATCTCAAGGAAATAAGTATTTGACCCCTTTGACTTAGTACTTGGTGGCAAAACCCTTGTTGGCAATCGCAGAGGTCAGACGTTTCTTGTAGTTGGCCACCAGGTTTGCACACATCTCAGGAGGGATTTTGTCCCACTCCTCTTTGCAGATCCTCTCCAAGTCATTAAGGTTTCGAGGCTGACGTTTGGCAACTCGAACCTTCAGCTCCCTCCACAGATTTTCTATGGGATTAAGGTCTGGGGACTGGCTAGGCCACTCCAGGACTTTAATGTGCTTCTGCTTGAGCCACTCCTTTGTTGCCTTGGCTGTGTGTTTTGGGTCATTGTCATGCTGGAATACCCATCCACGACCCATTTTCAATGCCCTGGCTGAGGGAAGGAGGTTCTCACCCAAGATTTGACGGTACATGGCCCCGTCCATTGTCCCTTTGATGCGGTGCTGTTGTCCTGTCCCCTTAGCAGAAAAACACCCCCAAAGCATAATGTTTCCACCTCCATGTTTGACGGTGGAGATGGTGTTCTTGGGGTCATTCCTCCTCCAAACACGACGAGTTGAGTTGATGCCAAAGAGCTCGATTTTGGTCTCATATGACCACAACACTTTCACCCAGTTCTCCTCTGAATCATTCAGATGTTCATTGGCAAACTTCAGACGGGCCTGTACATGTGCTTTCTTGAGCAGGGGGACCTTGCGGACGCTGCAGGATTTCAGTCCTTCACGGCGTAGTGTGTTACCAATTGTTTTCTTGGTGACTATGGTCCCAGCTGCCTTGAGATCATTAACAAGATCCTCCCGTGTAGTTCTGGGCTGATTCCTCACCGTTCTCATGATCATTGAAACTCCACGAGGTGAGATCTTGCATGGAGCCCCAGACCGAGGGAGACTGACAGTTATTTTGTGTTTCTTCCATTTGCGAATAATCGCACCAACTGTTGTCACCTTCTCACCAAGCTGCTTGGTGATGGTCTTGTAGCCCATTCCAGCCTTGTGTAGGTCTACAATCTTGTCCCTGACATCCTTGGGCAGCTCTTAGCTTATGTCCTACAGATGTGTTCAGGGTTTCTTCTGTTAGAGGACACTAGTGAAGGATGTAAAACAATCCTTTCTATTAATAAAAAAATGGGACCAGAAGTCAACCTGGGAAGGTTTGTAACCCCCGGGCTGCTGTTGTATCGGACACCGGCAGAATGCAGCAGGATTCTGGGTGAATTAAATTCCCTTTCCCTGACCTGCGGCTTGGCAAGAGCACTGCTCCCTTTAGTAGGTGCACCTGGGTTTCCACAGGTGTGATGTACCCAGTGATAAACAGGCAGTGGTGTAATACTGTCACTGTGCTGAGGGGCAGTTTAACTAGACCCTATTTAGGGGGGCTTCAGCCTGAATTTTCTCTCAGCCCCCCTAAAAATAATATGATTATAAAGTAACGGCGCGGTCAAACAGTCCGACAAAACACCGTGAGCTGCCCCTTGTATTTTCTCTCAGCCCCCCTAAAAATAATACAACAAAAGAATCCAAGAATAAAGAAGTAACTCCGCAAAACACTGTCAGCAACCCCGGAACACCGGAAAAGAAAAAAATCTGCACCACCCCCCCCACCCCGATCCTGGACACCATTTGAAGCCCCCCTAAAAATTGAAGTCTAGAAACGTCCCCGACTTGTGGGGCACATAAACATGTGGATTACAACTATTTTGGGTCGCAGCCAATCATTTGCCCTACCCCATCCACAAATGTAGGTGCCCCCCAAGCCCCGCAGCAAATGTCAGGCACCGCCATTGAAGAGGAGACACATGGAGTTTCTGTTTGTTGAAGGTGAGTGTTTTTCTGCTGGTGGACTGTAGGCTAGATGCTACATGTTCTTTCTGCTTCCTTAGGGCCCCTGTGCTGGAGAATTGTTTTGAGAGCAAGACTGATGTCAAATTGGGGTTAGCTCTGAGCGCCATGTGCAGCAGACAGCTTCCACTTTATTAGCAAAAATAATGGGGCAAGCCCGGCTTCGGCCAGAAGGTCATGTGCCTGCGCCAAGGCCGATGTGATGGTGAAGCGACACCAGCGGCCGGCCAACACGTGGTGTGAGGTGTGAGGATTGTGTGCCAAGTTCCAAAGAGCACATCTGGGATGAACTGGAACGGTGAATTGGGAAGAGGCTTGCACTACAAACGAAACAAACAAAAAAACTGCTGTGCAAGTGGAAAACGTTTCCTTCTGACTTGTCAAAAAACAGTGTAGCTGCAATTTCAGGCCAAGACTGGACTGCGCCGTGCTGCTGTCTTCTCAGCCTGGTCTGTCTTGTGACGTGCTTTTGGATTTTATACTTTTTTTTAAATTGTAGTAAAATAAAAGGAGAAAGGAAATAATAAATTAATAAATAAATAAGGTTACACAGATACAGGAGAATGAAAGCACCACACAGAGTGACAGTACTGCAATAGGAGAAACAGGAATGTCTGAGCTATAAGCAGAATTGGAGAAAGAATTTATAATTTATTTATTGCTATATGAGGCCCATTTTTAAGAGATGGTTAAAGTGTTACTTTTGATATTTCTGATAAAAGTTGCACACTTTTGTCTGGTTTCTGTTTTAGGAATATACGGGTTGTCACCACACCACGTTCGTTTGCCCAGCAGCGCAGGCACAGGGCAACACAGCGCGAAAGGGTTAAAACTGACAGCACGAGCGCCCTTGGGCTCTGTATGGAGATGTGTGTGTGTTTTTTTTCCTTCAGTTTTGGCCCAAAAAAATAAACAGATAACCACATTTATTAAATACAAACAAATGAATGACGTGCAGACAGGGCAGCTGCACACCCTCCAGTCCAGTCCAGTCCTATGCTTTATCTTTTTTTTTTTTCAATCATCTTTACTGTATCCTTCAGCACAGGCCCCCCACACCCCCCTCCCCCCCATCAGCTATCCCTGTCCAATCAGGGGTCTCTGCGTGGCGGGCAGCTATATTTCACCGCACCGAGCCCTGGCTGAGGCCTGCAGTGTGCGCACTCGGGGAGGCAATAAGGAAGAGGTATGGGCCTTTAACTGCAGCCCGCTCTGGCCTGCGCTCACCTCGGGGACAGACACAGCGGTAAATGACCTTCTTCCAAAGCAATTACTCCCCACACGGGCCACACGCCAGGGCTGGGACTGAGAAGAGTGCAGATGTGTCTGTGCATGTTTGTCGGGGGTTGGGACGGTGGTGGTTGGGGGGAGGTCTGGCACCTGTTTTTATGGCTGTGCGAGAGCAGGGGATGCAGGGAGGGAGAGGGTCATGTGTATTGCCCCACTCTCCCCTATCTCTTTCGTAAATTAGGTGTAGGGAATATGAGTCTAGTCACCTGTGCACACCTGGAGCCCTGGAAGGAGGAGTGGGGGTACAGCACGACGGTCAGCCAGAGCAACCCCACAACGTCAACAGAGAGGGTGGTGTGGCGTGGGCGGGAGAGAGCTGATTGGCTGATTGTGTACATGCTAGGGAAGAAGAAGAAGGAGAGAGAGAGAGAAAGGGAAGGAGGGACAGAGAGAATGAGAAGGAGAGAAAAGGGAGGGAGGGGGAGGGAGAGAAAAGGGAGGGAGGGGGAGGGAGAGAAAAAAGCGATGGAGAGGGAGAAAGAGAAAAAAGAGATTGAAAGGGAGAAAGAGAAAAAAGATGAAGGGAGAGAAAAAGAGAGAGAATGAGACAGGGAGAAGAGCTCTGGGGATGAATATGGATGAATGTCCCCTGTCCTCCCGTGATTGGGGGTTGGCGTGGCGATGGAGAGATGCTCTTGGCTGGGAGGAACTGGAGGCAGGTGGGAGCAGACAAACCCCCCCCACCATGGCACACAAACAGGACCCACCCTCTCCTTTAATTAACACTGTCCCTGCTGGTGTGGGGGGGCAGTGTTTGGGGGTGGGAGGGTGTGAGTGGGTGAGGAGCAGGGAGGAGGGTGTGTGAGACACAGACAGGATCTCAGATGGGACAGGCACAGCTTTCCAGGGTATTTATGAGCAGCAGGGTGTGCGTGTGTGAGTGCATGTGTGCAGCAAGAGGGAGGAAGGGGGGGTGTTGTGGTGGGGGGGTGCTTGGCGTGCCTGCGAGCTCCAGATCAATTCTCCTGGACAGGCAATCACAGCAGCCTTGTGCAAGCCTCACATTAGGGCCATTGTTTATTTATTTATTTGTTATTTGGTATGTCTTTATCGGTTTATTTATTATTTGATTAACTTAATTAAATTATTATTATTGAAAGCAATAATAATACTATAACATATGCCATACTGCTTCTGTACTGTTTGTAATGTTGTAATGTCTTTTAATTTGGATTTCGTACTTAATTTTAGATTAATGGGGACTCATGTTAGATTTACTGCGATATGTGTATAAAGTTTTGTGAAATTTAAGTGTTATTCCTACTATTAGTAGTATGTACTTTTTAATTTACCACGTTTGTAGCCTGTAAAGACATTCCTCTAATGACAGAATTTGGTTCTTCAACACATTGAACCCCCCCACTGCCTTTTATTCTGCTGTTATTTCATTTACCTTTTTGTATCCAGAAAGACTATACATGATAAAATAACAATACAATAAACCTTAAATAACTAAATATTTTTTTTCACATTTCACATTTTTTACTGCCTTGTCCCCTTTCTATGAGGAAAACAAAACAAACAAACAAAAAACAGAACAAACAGAACGAGGGGGAAAAAAAACAGAGTTAAGATCATTCCTTGAAGCATTGATAATTTGGATGTAATTGCTTGTGTATTAAGCAATTGGATTTAAGCTGAGAAGAAATGCCTCCACTCTGCAAGCAAATTACAGCGGTGCTGGTGCCGTGACCGGAGCTGTCAGGGCTCCGGTGCAGTGCAGTCAAACCACCACACCAGCAAACCCAGCACAAAACGAGCAGGGTAAATGTGTACAGATAAGCTATTATTTAATTGAACCAAAAACTACCGTCATAGAATAGACATGTTTCTGGGCTAGAGATGATGCACGTGGTATTGTGCATTAACATTTGTACTGCATTAGCTGTCACACCTTGCACACTTTCAAACATATTGTATCGCACTACATTGGTGCACTACACTACACCACACTACAGTACACTGCACTAAACTAAACACTGCACTGCACTACACCACACTACTGTACACTGCACTGCGCTACACCACACTACTGTGCACTGCGCTACACCACACTACTGTGCACTGCGCTACACCACACTACTGTACACTGCACTGCGCTACACCACACTACTGTACACTGCGCTACACCACACTACTGTGCACTGCGCTACACCACACTACTGTGCACTGCGCTACACCACACTACTGTGCACTGCGCTACACCACACTACTGTGCACTGCGCTACACCACACTACTGTGCACTGCACTGCGCTACACCACACTACTGTACACTGCACTGCGCTACACCACACTACTGTACACTGCGCTACACCACACTACTGTGCACTGCGCTACACCACACTACTGTACACTGCACTGCGCTACACCACACTACTGTACACTGCGCTACACCACACTACTGTACACTGCGCTACACCACACTACTGTACACTGCGCTACACCACACTACTGTACACTGCGCTACACCACACTACTGTGCACTGCGCTACACCACACTACTGTGCACTGCGCTACACCACACTACTGTGCACTGCGTTACACCACACTACTGTGCACTGCGTTACACCACACTACTGTGCACTGCACTACACCACACTAGACAAGGGAACAGGTCAGGTTCCTAGAGCCTGTCGTGCAAAGAGGCGCTCAGACTCGCAGATCTGCTGGTTTGCAGGGGTCATAGCTCTATCTAGAGAAGCGCACAAACACTTACACATACACACTCATATACACACTCTCACACACACGACTGCACACATGTACACATGTACACCCTCCCACATTAACACACACACAACCATATGCTTTACCGACACCCATCCACACACATAACCCCTCCCCCCCAAAAAACAAAACAAACCAAAAACTCAGAACGCTCAGACTGCACCCGCAGAGAATGGACATGCAAAGACAAGAAGGCACTGGCAGTGTCCTCAATCAGTAGATCAGTGGATAAACTCCCCTAGACCATGCAATGCTGTACACAGCCAGCCTCTCTAGCCACGCCAGAGAACACCCAGAACTGTCTGCCTCCCTCGCTCTCACCAGCGCGGGGACAGGCTTGCGTCTGTGGCCCCCAGTTGTGAGACACACAAACGGCAAAGCGAGCCCGTCTCACGCTGACCTGAACGCACACATTAGAGTTGCCGTAGCACCCCTAGGCAGCTACCACCCCCCCCCCCCCCCACCCAAAACTAAAAGAAAAACACAACAAAACCCTTGACTTTCCCTCTACAGACTGGGGAGCTAGCAAATGCATTATTCATGTCTGAGTTCTGACTTAAAAGTTCAGATAGGAACAGCGTGGAGGCTGTTTTTAATTAGGATAAAGACTGCGCTCTACGCGGCGTGCTGGAATGCGATGGCCTACAGCCTTCATTAAAATGCATTTGCACGGGAGGCAGGAGCCAGATTATTTATTTATAAGCTAATGCGACATGCAGATTTCCACAAGCAAACCTGGGTTCTACCTGCCTCTGTGCTGGGGGGGGGCAGGGGCGTGGGAGGGGTGTGGGAGGGGTTGGTATCGTGTCCTCTGGGGCTCCTTGTTTTGAGATTTTCTTTTTAACCCCTTGAACACTGGTCGCCACTTGTTGTGTTTAACGTGGGGGTGAGGGGTGGGGGGCACGGTGGCGTAGCAGTCAGCCCCTAGGAAAGTGTTTTGTTTGCAGCAGGAGGGGTAACTTGGCAGATAATGCATCAATTTAATAGTAATAATAACAGTGATAATATTAATAATAGTAATAATAATCATAGTAGTGATAATAATAGCAATAATAAGAATGTCATTTTCGAAGGCATTCAAAATGTCAGCTTACCTGCACTGATTTTCAAAAGCTGGAGAAAAATTCCCTAACAAGTCCAGAGAGAAGTGGGAAGTGTGATCCAGAAACTCTCTCATAAAGAGGGTGGTGCACAGTCCAGCATAGGGCCCTGCAGCTCAGTGCTCAGTCACTAAAGTGTTAATAGAGAGAATTAAGGTTTAATTTAATTGTTAGGCCTTTTAGATTTTAACTGCAACTCAGATACAGTAGCTTGCCGTATATATTTACGAAAACAAAGGGAGTAAACTGTTGATAATCCTGGCAATGGGATGTGATGAGAACAGTTCTAATATATATATTTAATAAATAATAATTACAAAAAAAAAAAAGTAATATTTATTTTACTGCAAACCCCCGCAAAAAAAGAAAAACCCAGCTCAGCTCAACTGGAGGAGACAGGACAGGCAAATGAGAAGTACAGCAGGAGATGCAAGGAGAACGAAGATTTTTTTTTTATATGGAAGAAAGGAGAAAACAGAGGAAAGGACAAAAGGAGAGGCCTGGGATGAGTGGAGAGCTACAGACAGGATCTACCATACAAATTTTCCTGTTGTTAAATGGTTCAACAGATAGAGGCTGTGGCGGCCCTCCCAGGTGTGAGTGTGAGATGCAAATGCAACCCCAAGAAGAGCAAGCAGGCAGGCACAGCCACTAGCCATGAGGGACGCAATGCCTGGCTGTGCTACTCCCAGTGGTGGGCCTCTGTACTGTACCCCTGCACACACCCCCGCGCACAGCGCAGCCTTTGACACACTGTTCTAAAGCGCAGTGAGTGTGCGCGAGTGTCTGTGAGCGAGAGAGAGTCACAGACTGTGCTGTAGCCCTGTGTCTGTGGCCCTAGGGGAGGCAGCAGTCACATTCACCGGCTCTGAGGGCCCCTGTTATAATGGGAGCCAGGAGAATTCGGAAATCAGCAGCTCACAGGAACCCAGATAAAAGGAATAAGTGTGTGTGTGTATGTGTGTCTCAGTGTGTCAATGTGTGTGTGCTGGAGAAAGTGCCACATTTCGCCCACTGCACCCCAATCCCACTGCCCCACTCTCCCAATCTCCCAATTTTTCTTTTTCTTACCCCCCCAAATTATGCAAATTGTTTCTCTCTTTTTTTATTATTTCTGAAACATTCTTCTAATTTGACGGATTTTCCATCCACCGTAAAAGAATCGCACCTCATTGGTAAGACAGAGAGAGAGAGAGAGAGAGAGAGAGAGAGAGAGATACACAGAGCGCCACAGTCAGTTGCCCGCTCGCTCTCTCGTTTGCTCGCTTTCCCTCTCTCTGTCTCTCTCTTTTTCTCTCTCTCCTGCTCGCTATAAATTTTAAATAAGCCCCCTTTACCAAAAAAACAAAAAACAGACTGCATTTCCCAAAAGTAGCCCCGGCTCATTTCAATATTAAAAAATAAATTGTTATGAAGACGTTTGCAAGCACCCCCCCCAACGTCTCTCTTCCCTCCGCCACCCCCCCTTCTCCGTCGCTACCTCCCTGCCTTCTTTCCCCATCACCCTCTCCCTCTCTCTGAAATCTGCATAATTTCCTTAAACATATTCTGATGTATGCATGTGAATAATAAGTCTGATGGGTGCGCTCTGCCAGGCTGCCAGTGTTCATTACTGCAGCGCCGCACAGAGCTGCACTCCGCGGGGTTCTCATTAGGTATTCTGAATGGAACAAAGCTCTCTCCCTCTTTCCTTCTCTCCCTCTCTTTCGCTCTCCTTCTCTCCCTCTCTCGCTCTCCATCTCTCCCGCTATCCTTTTCGCTCACTCTCTTTTGCTCTCCTTCTCTCCCTATCCCCATATCCTTCACTCGCTCTCTACTTCTCTCCCTCTCTCCCATATCCTTCTATCTCTCTCTCGCTCTCCTTCTCTTCCCCTTTCTCCCAGTCTCCCTGTTGCCCAGCGCTTCGGCTCACACTGGAGCCCCACATCCTGACAGATAGGGGGACAGGGAAAAACTGGGGACAGAGAGGGAGACAGGGAAACACGAAGGGGTTTAGAGATGGCGATGGAGAGGGACAGTGAGGGGAAGAAGTAGGGAGAGAGAGGGAGATGGGTAAGGGGGGGGACAGAGAGGGAGACAGGGAGACAAACTGTCAGCCTGACAGTCCGGGGTCCCAGGAGCACCGAGCTGGGGAGAAAAATGAATTGCCCGATTAATTAATTAATGCACTTAGTACCACTGGTTCTTAACGAGGGAGCTGTGGGAATAGTGAGAGCCGAGCTTCTCTCGTGACCAAAATTGACGTGCCCACTCACACTCCTTCAACCCAGACAGGGTTTAGACGCAGAGAACCAGAACTTTTAGAAAGAAAGAGACCCCACCTGCACACCAGCTTCTCCTTCTGCATCTCACGAGAGAAAGCCATCTCTTTACACAGAGAGAGGAAGAGGGAGAGACTTTGACCTTTAAACACCTCTATTACAGAGTAAAAAGGGACAAACTATGTGAGCGAGATGTAAAAGAGAGCGTGAGACTGACTATTATATTCACTTTATTTAAACCCAAATTCCTCCAACAGTTATACCATCCTGAATTAAAACCATAAAAAATATCAACCCCCCCCCCAAAACACATCTTTCAAAATATTAAAAAAACAGTAATATAACGGGGAGGGCTGGAGAAAAAACTACCACTGCCCAAGCTGTTAGGTGCTCTGATACACTGAGGAACCTTGGAGGAACATCTGGAGGGTGTCGTGGGGGTGATTATCTAACGAGCAAATACGCACTGTCCAAAAACGAAACGCACTGTCCACCTGTCTGTCCATTTCTTGGGTTTTATCACACAGGCAGGTGTGAATGACAACATGGGAGTGTGTGTGTTTGTGCATAAGGACCCCAGGACCTTAGCCTGTACTATGTGAGAGGAATTGCAGGGGTCCTCTTTTAAATGTTATGTAGCAGGAACTGTGAATCATAGAAGCCGGGCAGTTTGCGCAAGAGGACTCTCTCTCCAGCTGACCTCTGCGCCGGGGAGATCAATGCAAACCTGCTTAGTGTCCAGGAAAATATACGAGCTGCAGGAGAAAGAGGAGAAAAAAAATCTTAAAAAAATAAAATAAATAATAATAATAATAATAATATTTTCTCCAGCGAGGTACGGCCCGTCTTCTACCCAACAGCAAGACACGAAGACAACTCAGGCTGCTTTCACCTCTGGACCAGGGTGATGACTGTGTAAGCGTCAACAAAAAAGAAAGAAGAAAAAAGAAGACTAAGTATCTTTCTCCCCCCGATTCTGTCTACTGTAACGCAATAGTCATTCAAGGTGAGAGGAGTTACAGGTTGGGGGGGATATGGTGGTGAACTCCCATAAAAGAAAACATGGAAAAAAAATATTTTACTTTTTAAGAAAAGAG
Source organism: Amia ocellicauda (assembly GCF_036373705.1). NCBI lineage: Eukaryota > Metazoa > Chordata > Actinopteri > Amiiformes > Amiidae > Amia > Amia ocellicauda. The sequence continues at coordinate 12,682,755 of NC_089858.1, read as the reverse complement.
GATAACTCCTTTGTCTTATTTGATACACTCCAACTCTTTCACATTGGAGCCACATGTCCTACAAACACCACCAAAAGCAGGCTCCCCTCCCTCTCTCACATTCATTTTCTCTCTCTGTTTCTTTCTTTCTGGCAATTTGCTGGACCAAATGTCTGTGTGTTTTGTTTGTTTCCTTGTTTGTTTTGCTTTGTCTTGTTGAACGGGGCTAGGAGACAGCCTTGTGTTTAACTGAGGAGACTGGTGGGGGGGGTAGATTCTAGAGAGAAGAGGACAGGTGTGCAGTAGGTCCTTTCTGGCCAGCAGTGTTGGCTGCTAAGACACAGACGCACTCAGTTGCTCTCCAGGAGGCCACCCTGCCTGCCTGGCCCCGTGGTGTCTGTGATCCCACCGCCCCCACCTGTGCCCCCCCCCACTGCCTGTTTGCTCTGGCCTTTTGTGAGCAGGCCGACCCCCCACTGCCAGATGGTGTGAACGCATCCCAGTGCCCATTGTTCACCGGCACTCCGACGGAACCCCGTCAGTCTGTTCTGGTCCCTCGCTCTGTCCCTGTCCCCCTTTTTCTCCCTCTCTGTCCCTCTCTCTCCCTCTCTCTACAAATACATAGATCTCTCTCCGTTCCTCACTCCCTCTATCTGGATATCACTCTGCTTCCTGTCTCTCTTCTCTCTCTGTCCCTTTCCTTCTGTCTCTCTGTCCCCTTCCCTCTATTCCTCTCTGTCCCTCTTTCTCTTCTTCCCTGCCTCACCCTCTCTCCTTTCCTTCCTCTCTATATGTGTGCCTCCCTCCCTGCCTCTCTTCCTCTCCTTCCTGTCTCCTCTCTCCCTCCCTCCCTCTCTCTCTCTCTCTCAGCTGCTGTCAGTGAGCGCTGAGATCCGCGAGACCCGTGGGAATGTCTCCATGGCAACGCCTGCCACTCAATCCCATCTTGGATGTAAATGACCTCGAATTTTATTAGCGCACAATTTCAAGAGATCCCTACAGTTCTTTTTCTTTTTTCTTTTCTCTCTCCCTCTTTATAACATCACAAATCACATTTTTTTCCATCTTTTTTTTTCTTTTTTTTTGTGGTGGAGATCCAGAATTTTGTTTTAACATAAATAAGCGCAATATCATGCAATCTGCATGTTTTTACATATTCATTTCTTCCTTTTCTTATTGTAAAAAAAGAAAAAAAGAAGAGAAATTTAATTTACATGCACTAAGAGTCACAGTGGTGCTCTGAGTCCCTTGCATGCATTGAGGATAAGAAGTACACACACACACACACACACACCAGACAAGGACATCGTTTCCCAAAACACAGACTGCCGGACACTTTCTAAAGTACAGCAAATATAGACGGATTTTGTCGCAATCAAAATTACTCAATGCAGACATAACGAAACTGAAAATGTCCTCATTTTAAACAACCACAAACAACTTAGCTCCCGACAAAGCACGGTAGACACAAAATCTGGGATCTGGAGATGATGATGATGATGATGATGATTATTATTATTATTATATTTCAGGTTTTTGTTATCCCCAAGGCAACACAAATTGAAGAACAAACTGAAACATTTTAGAGAGGAAAAATGTACACAATGTAGAGTGGGATACAGAAAAAATACAGAATTGAAAGTAAAACAATTTGAAGAAGTCGCACAGCAGAGCCAAATACAGTGTCACACAAGCCCTTGAGCACCAGTTTCAGACATGGCGCTCCCATCCCAGGCCCCTGCAGACACACAGGCCACGGACTGCTTGGGTTTCTGTTCCACGTGCAGAAAAGCGGAGGGACCTGAACGACAGCACAGTAGAGCAGAGCAGCGTCTTTGCAGAGATTTCCAGACTGGGGGCTTGGCTTGACAAGAGTTCTTTCTCTCAAAGAGTTTTTTTCCCTCACTTTGTTTCTCATTCTTTATAATAAATAAATAAATAAATAAATAAACAAACACACACACACACACACACACACACACACACACACACACACAAATATTGCACATACAAACACACATACAAATTCTTGTCAGTCAGTCAAGTCAGGTGACAGTCGTTGTCCAGGCCCAGTGTCAACTCCAGAGAGACGACACTGCGGAGTATGACTGCGGTGCAGACGGACAACCACACCATGCCACTCTGTGACCCTTGGTGACCCTCTACCCTCCTTGGCCATAGACAGATATAACTTAGTCCAGACTTGAGCCGGGGATGGCTGGGCTGTAGTCCTGAACCGAGCTGTGCTGTGAGATGAGCTGACTGCTATTAGTCGCCGAACTCAGGAGCCCCACCCACAGCAGCCCCGACTCTGACCCCCGTTAAAAGAGCTGAGCCCTACACACGGAGAGCCCCCATCCCATGCGGTGACAACGGCAGTGACATGGGCAGATCCACCCACAGAGCAGCGCTGTGCCCTGCTGTGTGAAAGAGAAACACACACTAGAAATGCCACAGAGGGGATCTGAGCAAGATGGAGGCGCCATGCAGTGAAGCTCCCTAGCTCACTTCCAGCCCTGACTGCATTGTGTTACAGTGTGGCTCCGAAATAAGTTCTGTTAAACATGGGGGAGGGGGGGACAACGACAAATTGCTCGCATACGTTCTTATTCAAACTCAAAGAAAATGCAATCAGTCCTCCATGGACCCAGCCCTCCTGGTATTACCTGCACATGCGCACACCTGTCTGTTGCACGTGTTACACAGAAGGCTCACAGGCGCCGCACTTCCCTCCCTAGGCTTGCCTCGGACTCCGAGTTTGAAGGAACTTTAAAACATTTATCTCTCTCTTTTGTAAATAATTTATAATAGATATCACCCTGACAATGGCTGCAGATTGCTGGTGTTTATCCACCGTGTGTGTGTGTGTGTGTGTGTGTGTGTGTGTGAGAGAGAGAGAGAGTGTTTTTTGGCCTGATTTGGGGTTTCTAATCCCTGTGACACGCCTCGAGATCCTTGATTACATATTGTAGGTTGTGATTGTTGTATATGGTAAAAAACAAACCAAAAAAACACAACGAGAGAGAGAGAGATTATAATGCAACAAGATTGGTGGATCAGCATTAAAACTAAAAATCGTTCCCACAGGGGCACACAGACGAGCTGCAAACACCAACAGAGTGGCATTGTCTCACTATTCACTGGTTACCGTACCTACAAAGTGGTAAGACAAAGTGGGAAGACATTCTCCCCTTTTCCCTTCTTCCTTCAGGTGTATGCCTTTCTTCATAACCTCAAGGGTATCAGATACTGAAGGCCAGCAGGAAATCAGAAACTGTAACCCCCACTGTAAGAACCTGTAAGAGCTTACTCCTTACAACTGTTAATCAGTTGTACTGTACTCCTTTAAACGAGCCATTCATGTTACTTAAGAATCAGTAAGAGTGAAGAGTGGGGGTCACAATTCACAAGTCAATAATTTACTCTTGACAGTAACATGTTCAGAAATGAAATAAACAAAAAAGGAGAAAGAAGGAATAAGTGATGCAAACTCAACAAAATATATTCAGGCTTAAAATAAACCAGCACAGAAGAGATAGTTGTGAAGCAATTGTTACTAAAGTAGCAAACAAATCTATACAAGAGTTAATAAAGAAACAGAGTCCAGCAAGCAAAACAAAACTCACCAACTGTCTAATTATGATCATGAATAAGATTTTGGAGAAAACAGTCAGTTCAGTAGTCACTTTTAAATGATGAGCTGTCCTGTGTGAAAAATATAGTAACTAGGAAAGAAAGACTGCCACAACAAAACAACAAACACTAAACAGGTAACAAGGCAACCACAACAAAAATAGCTAAACCAGAAGACAGTCAGAGGAGTACAGAGTTCGTTTGAACAAAGAGCTGTTTCAAACGTATTGAAGTTTTAACACAGTAGAGTAGCAGCTCACAAACTGAGTGAGTGAGAGAGGGGCATTACTAGCTAATCATTATTTATACCGGTGCTGGCTAATTAGAAGCTCTGGGATTGGAGAGATGTGGGTCTGAATGAACCAATGGGGGAGCAAGTATAAAATGTGGGTGGAACGAATGAACCAGAATGAATGATAAACCTGGCCAGGCGACTGCCCTAATTAAAGAGGCCAGTGAGTACAACTTTATGCAGAATGGCTAGTGCTACAAACCAGCCCCCCTCACCTCCACACTCCACACCAGAACGCCCCGGCACTCCACCAGCTAGCCTACACACATCAAAGTTATTATTATGATTATTATTATTATTACTAGTAATAGTAGTATTACTATTATTATTTAAAAAAAACATGTTAATTTATTTTTTCTTGTTACCAAAACCAATGGGATAACAGACTGCAAAGCACCAAAAGGCTGCTGTATTGGATAGGCTGTCGTGTAGTAGAGAGCAGGACCCAGGCCCACCTGGGATTTCATGGCTTCTGCATCTCCATCTTTTGTGTTAGATGGCCAAGAGGTTTCTCCTGAAATTAGCCTGAAAACAGCAGGGGGACAACATGGCAGGGAGAGGGAGGGGGAGGGAGGGGGGAGGGAGGGGGAGGGAGGGGGAGGGAGGGGGGAGGGAGGGGGAGGAAGGGAGAGACTGACAGGGAGAGAGAGGGAAATGGAGGAAGAGCAAACGAACAATCAAGAGACAGGGATGTTGAAAGAGAGAGAGACAGAGAGTGAGATGAGAGAGAAAGGGAAATGGAAAGACATAAATGAGAGACACAGAGAGAGAGAGAGAGAGAGAGGGGGGGATAGAGTGAGAGGCAGAATGAGAGAGAAGTCCCTTCTTCTGTCTCAAAAGGCCCCACTTTCTGCAGTGCCAGCTACTGAGCCCTCGCTGGCCAGGCCATGGGTATCCTGTGAGGCTTCTGAGAGGGACCTGGGGCACCAAGGATAGAAACAGCAACACGACTAATCGTGATGCGTGGGGCAGCAGATGGCTGCGGGAGCCGGAGTGGAATTACCCAGAGTGCCGGATTAACACGGGCTAAAAACAGACACACAGCCTCAGCCCCTGACACACTGACAGGCTTACGCAACCTCCAGGAAGATAGTCTTTCTGTACTGCTACTACCACTGCTGCTACTGCTGTTATGCATATGGCTTTGCGGATAACCTCTCCGGGTCCTAGTTAACCCCACCTTATTCACGATGTACTCATCTTCACAGTTTTTAAAGTCCCGAGGCCAGGCTGTCCACCAGGTTTCAGGATTAAGGGACACATTTATAGGGGGCAGTCCTTCTGAATGTTCAAAACACCTGGTGATTGCTCTCGATCACTCTTCACCTGTTATTGTGCTTTCACATGAACAGAAATCAGAGCCTGGGATGCTAAAACAAATGGGTCATAATAACCTGATTTGGTGTCCTAGTGTGAATGGGTCCAGTCACCATGCTCTCTTCACTGGTAACCAATCAGGCAGGTACCTCCTCACAGCACTGAGAGACCTGGACCTCCATACAGCACTGATGCCCCTTTTCCACTGGCACATCTGACCCGACCTGGAACCAAGCCGGAACCTAACTAAGGTGGCCTGGAACGGGTTGGGTGTTTTTCCACTGCAATACCCGATTGATGTAAATGCTGGCTGTGAATGACGCTGAAAGATACTTGGGTTTTTCAGATGACAACAGTGGAGGATCTTGAGTGTGGTAGTTCTCATAAAATATTATCTTACTAAATGGAAGTGAAAACCAATTGTACTGGCTACCAAACTATAACAGTGAAGCTGCAAAGATAAATTAAAACATTCTCAGATGAAGTGCGACAAATAAAACATGAAAACCCATAATGATTTAATTTAATATTCTGATCTATCCCTCGTAGATAGATTTGAACTGTATTATTAGTTTACTTGCACAAATAATTTTGTTTGAAGAATCCATTAAAAACTTATTTAACCAACAACCCACCAACTACGAAAAAAGGTGAGACAAGCTTCTCAGGGAGAATACCAGTTTACATCTTGTGAGACATCTACTTGGTCGTAAGCACCTTAGGAAAACAAAAGGAAGGTTATAACATTTCTAAGCTTACCTATTTCAAAAGCTATGTTGCAACATGCAAATGTTTGGATTAATCCTTGTTACCATGGTTTAATTTGTAATTAAAAAGCCATCAGCTTTTACTGTTATAAATAAATAAACATACATTTCGTGAGAGACAAGAGAACACGTTTAGGTTTTTTTTAAGTTGTCGGATGTTGGAGGTTAAAGACATTACTTAAAGATGAAGTAGGGCTATCGCTCGAAATAACCTGTAACAAATTTTTTTTATTAAACACTTTGTGTTGATCAATCCTAGTATTTTTTACCAGTATTTAAATAGCAGTAGAAGGTTTTAAATAATTTCTAATGTATTTTATTAATGTATTAAGTATTTGTAATGTATTTAACCCTAATAATAGGGTAGTCTCCGCTATGTGATGATAAGTTCAGTTAACTCCTCCCCATGGCCCCGCTTGGCTCTGGGCCAGTACTAGGTAAGGAGTAGGGCTGAAAATGCACAGCCTGGTTCAGGGTCAGCTCGCCAAAATTGCCAGTGGGTAACGTGCTGAGCCGCACCAGCCTGGTTCCGGGTCAGGTCAGGTATGTCAGTGGAAAAGGGGTATGTGAGACCAGTACCACCACACTGCTCTGAGAGACAGGTATCTCCATACTCAGCCTAGATCAGGTTACTGCAGCTGCTCCCAGGCAGGGTGGAGGAGGCCAGAAACACATAGATCAAAAGAACAGAGAGAGAGAGAGAGAGAGAGAGAGAGAGAGAGAGAGAGAAGCTAGGAATTAAGCAAACCATAAAGAAGAGAAAAGGGCAGCAAGTTAAAGACCAAAAAGGAAGAGCAAAAGGGGAAACATCTCAAAGATCTAGTAAATGAAACAAATTTAAGAAAAGTTAAAATGAAAAAAGAAGAAAGTGAAATAAAAAAAAGGAAAAGAAACAGGAGCAAGACAATGTAAGTAAATAGTGAAATTAAATAAAATATTGAACATGCAAAGGGTTAAACTCTGCTGCAGATCTTTGCTAAATAAGTAAATGCACTTACAAATAAATAATAATACCCATATTAAAATACAACTGAACTGAGCAGGAAGAGGGAGAGGTGTTGGGGCGAGAGCAGGAGGGTAGAATTGAATGGGCAGGGTTCGGTGTGGAGCTGTGAGACTCCGTCCTGCGCTGTGTGTTCGCTGACAGCAGCGCTGCCCAATGCGCACAATCCACACAGAACATGCTGTATATCATTTCTCTCCTGTAAAAAAAAAACTCCCACATTAGACCAAAAGGTGGAGAGAAAGAGTACAGGGGAATATCTTTTTTGCCTTTTCTTTTTTTTCCCTCTTCTTTTTCCCACACGCTGATACACACCCAGACCATTAGGGGTGTGCGATACTGACAATTCACAGTCAATCTGATATAAACAGATCCATCACTGACTGCCCCCCCCTCCCCTGCCTGCGTACGCATGGGCTGTCAGATGCACTCAACTCGCCCGAGTACACAAGTGGCGCAACTGAGCTGCGCCGAGTGAAAGACTGAGGCAAAGACAGACTCTGGTCCCCCCGTTTTCTCTACTCCTCCTCCTGCTCTCTCTCTCTCTCTCTCTCTCTCTCACTCTCCTGCTCCTTGTTCTGCAACTCTCTAACTGATGGGCACTGCTGCAGAGACACCCTCAAACTTTCTCTCTCTCTCTCTCTCTCTCGCCTTCTGAAAACAAATAGGGAAAAGCAGAATAGGGACTTCCCCCCTTTTTCCAACACACTTCCTCACACTGGCCCAAAGTGTAAACACCAGCCATCTGTCTGTGTGTCTGCAGCAGACCCTGCACAAGGCTGAGCTAGAGCAGGGAGCGCTGTGTTTGTGCCTGCTCTGTGTAGTGCTTTGTGTTGTCACAGAGGTATCCAGGCAGCTCACTGTTAAAGAGAGAGGGAGAACACAAACACACAGAAAACTCCACCAAGTCACACACACATACGTACACTAACACATATGCACGTACATGCACAGAGATACACACACACAACTACACAGACACACACACTGGCTTCACCGTCTACAATTAACATCTCCCTGCCTGCCTGCCTGCCTGCCTGCCTGCCTGCCTGCCTGCCTGCCTGCCCAGACCTGCCTCAATGCCTCCCTGCACAGAGGCCAGGCCCCACAGACACCTGCACTGGAGAAACACTGGTCTCTGCAAGCACAGACACAGACACACACACAACAGCACCCAATCACAGCTAAACACCCAACACCAAATGAATATAGGGCAATACAAGAGAGCACAGCACAGTACAGAACACACAATGGCACAGCACTCCAGTCCAGCTCCAAGGCGACCTGGCTATGCTAGCGTACTGTATGCTGGTTTTTAATTGCTGCTTGTCTTTGCACTCACTGATTCAGTAATGCACCCGGCCTGATGTTGGTGACAATTTGCTGCTGCATGACTGGGGACTGAAGCATCGGGACAGCAAGAACCACCTGGAACCCCCTGCACTGCTCCCTCTTGTCTGGCAGGCCGGGCTGTTTGTGTAGCCTTTCACACCGTGCCGTCCCCACTCTCCACAGTGTGTGGACAAAGCCTGCCTGACAGCACACAGAACACAGCGCTGCGCGGGAGACAGCAGGGAACATTTTATTTGCGAGAAACACACATGGCAATGAGGCAGGGGACGGCAAAAGGGCAACAATGGCAACTACCACAAACAATGACAAACAACAACAAAGCATAATTTTATTCCAATTACGTTTCTGTATTATTATTATGATTGTCTAGATTTTAGTGATAATCAAAAGTAGATGGATGTATCAATGTTAATGGACTTATCAGTGACTTTCAGATCTTTTGCTGCAGCAAAATATATTATATTAATACCCTGCCCCACCCAATACCTGAGCGGTCTATGGTTTGATTTTATATCTTTAAGTCCTTCCACTCTCTCAGACAATCTGGAGCAAATTTTGTAGCACAGACGAAGAGCTCAGGCAATCCGTCTCTCCTCTCTCTCAGCAGCCGGCCTGTCAGAGCCACAGGAGCAGACAGGGCAACGTGTGTGTGTGTGTGTGTGTGTGTGTGTGTGTGTGTGTGTAACCCCTCCACATGTACTGTCACTGGACCTGCTCTGTGCAGCTGGAAAACAGGAGCTGTGTTTCAGCACTGGTCCCCCCTCCCTACAATCCCAGCTTGGGCACATTGGTTCCTGTTTGATGAGACAGGTGTATGTCAATCCCCCCCTCTCTCCCTTCCAATCCCCTCCCCTCCTCCTCCTCCCTGGAGATTGGTGACCAGAGGCCGGATCGATGCCCTCTGTCTTCACACACAAGGAGGGACCTCAATTCCCATGACGAACTGCTTTTTTCTTGTTCATCCCTTCTTTTTTTTTTTTTTTACACCAATCAATGTTTCTCCCTCTCCGATCCACTCTATAATTATGTGGCATTAGGTCTGCCTTGTTTCCAAAGAGAAAACAAAAATCTTTTTGTAGCTTGGAAGCTGATTAGTGTTTTTTTTATTTTCTTGTTGTTTTTTTTTTTTAAATATATATATTAAAAAAAATACCTGTGGTGCCAGTGGACTTGTCCACATGTGTTACACAGATGTGAATCCGCTCATGTGTACGCTGGGGGTTTGAATACATGCATTTTGTATGAGCAAGCATGAAAGTAGCTATGATCAGGCAGTCTTGGCATGTCTGACAACACATGAGCACCTGCACGTCAATTTATGAATGCGTCGGTATCTACATGCCTTTCACATGAAGGGGGCTGATACACCGCGTGCGCCGAAGCGCGTCTCCGCCAAAGACGGGGGCCTTAATCTGCAAACTTGAATGAAAGCGGCGGAATACATTATGCTGGCAGAGGCAGCTGCGGCTGCAGTTACTGCAGAACACACGGAGGAGGCTCCAGCGCATCCTTCTCCTTTTCTTTCTTGCCTTTCTTCTTTTTTCACTTTTTCTCCTTCAAAGGATGGGGCTGTGCACAAAACTTGCCTCAAACACACGAATGAGCGCATCTCCTCTCTGTCTCCCCCCCTGTGTCTCCCTGTTTCTTTGTCTCACTGTCTCTCTGTCTCCCTCTCTCTTTGTCTCTGTCTCAGTTTCCCTGTCCCTCTGTTCTGCCGTGTACAAGGTTCTGTGTGGAGGCCAGCCCAGCATCAGGGGTCCTGAATGGAGATGATCTGGAGGGGGACTGGAACTGCAAGATCAAGGATAGGGAGACGGGGACCAGATGTCACAGGTGGAGATTAAGAATAGGTGCATTTAGGATCCTAAACAAGAGGCAGGAACTTCCATAGACAAAGAGTTACATGAGTCTGCAACAAAGTAGCCAGCCCAATACTTGAAATATAGTCTCTTGATGTTCCTTCAAGAAATACAGCTGGATGGCATTACAAGGACAATAAGGTACCAAAACCCAAATGCAGCTCCTGTGTATAGCCTAAACTTGTGTCCTAGGCATTACCCGACCCATGTCTTACCCATCTGTGCTTTTCATGATCTGACTGAGAGAATCTGATACTGATATGGACTATTTTCCCCCTCATCTCATCACTGCCTATATGGTCACCGTCAGCGCCAGGGCTCGGATTAAGACCTCTGTCACCTGGGCACCTCTGTGAGCCCGATCTGCAGAGCCACTTGCAAGCAGCGAATCCACCACTGTACACCACACTACACTACATTACATCCAACACGACAGCACGCTACGCTACACTTCACAGCATCACACACCAGCGCACAACACTGAACTATGCAGCACAGCGCTGCACACCACCACAACTGAAATTCTCGGCACTACTTTGCTCTACACTACACAGCCTTTCTTCAAACTGTACTGCACTACACTATACTGCACCTTACTAAAAGACACAGTGGTGGCAGAAGCTGACATGCTCATAATCGGTTCCAATGCACACAAAGCCCTGTATCAGTAAGAGACCCATGAAACCTGCAGGACTCAGGCTGCAGAACTGAGGGGGAGAGCCCTTACCTCCATAAATTCCATAGGATGTACATACACACACTCACACACACAAAGACATTATCTAAGTAAACCATGGTACCACAAGACATAAGGCAACTGTATGGATCTTGACTGAGACCATTAATTTGTGTGTGGAAAACAGAGCGCAGTACAGCAATTTCTCTCTTGATCGGCTGGCCTGAGACTGGCCTGAGACTGGTCTCACACCACTTTCAGCACGGGCCAAGGCACCAAGTATAAATAAACAACCTTCAACTCTGTTCTATTAATTTCAACACCTGGGCACCTCTGGGGTTTGTTCCAGAAGGTTACCTGTCCAGGATTTCAAGTTACAGGCTAACATGTTGTACTGATTCAAGGTTGTGCAGTTGAGAGATTTTTAAAAGTTAGCTCTTTGTAGATAATCCCTTTAGTAGCACTGAGGCTGACAATATTAGTGGTGGATCGAGAATTTGGTCTGAACGGCGCCGTTTTATCAAGGAACTATGGGTAACACACATAAGTAACAACCTGCAGATTTTAGCCGGAGCACTATTTAAACTCAACTGCGACTCACACACGCGGCCAAGGCTGATAATAATGTTCAGAATTTAAACTGGATGGATTTGACCCTTATATAGATACACACATACACACACAGACAAATATTGTCCCTCGCGATTCATGTGTGCAGAATGGGGGCAACAAGTTAAGAATGTAGCATTGCAGAAGAAGAAAAAATAGATACAAGTTTAATTATAGATTCATTTTAGTTTTCTTCCCATTATTATCATTTTTAACCTTTAATTTTAAATCGCTTTAATGGAAAAGCGTTACAGCTCCAGCTCCAGCAACACACGCAGCTCTCAGCTGCGCCGCTCCGCTCACTCACATCAATGCTTCATTAATCACCCACTACATACACAGAACTGAAGGCCTCTTCCCGCGCAGCCAATCAGCGGCGCGTTGCCAAGGAAACAACCTCCACCCTTGAGAGTTTTTTCATGGATTTTTTTCCTGTTGTTGATGTTCCCTCAGCCTCTCGTTCTCGGAATCGCTTGGCAGACGCTTTTTACTGAGAGAGTGCGAGTGGGAGAGAGAGAGCGAGAGAGAGAGAGAGAGGGAGAGAGACTAGGCGAAACCCAACAAACTAACTGCAATAAAACTCTGCTAAAGTATACGTCATAGTCACTTCTTTTGCAAAAGGTTATAATGTTTCAATGAGAGAGAGAGAGAGAGAGAGAGAGAAATGGCTCTATAGATATTTCTCAATATAATAATAATAACAGACTGAATAATTAAGGGAGCAAATATGCTGTGGTTGGGCCCATTGTACAATTACAAACACAAAGCCACGTTTTAAAGACACTCACGCCCGCGGTGGAGCCACCGCTAGGCCTGTCCCAGCACAGGCAGCACCAGCTGTGGCCGTGCCGGCTGACAAGAGTGTGAAATGCGCGGTGACTCTGGCATTACTGGGGGATACTGTCACTGCGGTTGGCGTCCAGGTGGCTGTGGGGTCGGTCGGTCGGGCGCTCTTTGGAACTGCCAGAGGGTTCAGAGAGGTCAGGGAGGTCGCGGGACAGAGAGGGGGGAGCATGGCCTGGTGGGGGCGTCAGGCTTTGGAGAAGGTAGCAGGAGGCCAGTCAGGGCAATAGCAGGACAAGACAGGGCTGCTCTAGGGTGACGTCCCTTCTATAACCCTGTTTCTACTGGCCATATTTAGGTGCTCCTCGGTGTGGCCGGACTGTGCCCATACAGCTAAACAATGCTATTTTACCTCTGGGGCAATTGCACAAAACCCTTTAAGTGTCTAATCACTCTGATATTAAATACAGCAACTTCCTCCCTTAACAAGCAAATTGTACTGTACTGTATTGTACTGTATAGAACTGTACTGGACTGCATTGCATTGAATGGTGTTGTATTGTATGCACTGCACTATATTGTGAGAGTCGTTATTTGACATTTTTCACATTTTCAAGTTGCCTGTAGTTCCAAATCCAGTGTTTTTTGTTGTATTTATAGTTTGATATGAAAATGGCCTTAAGATTCACAATATTCCTACACTGATATACATGTTCTCTCTAGTTGTTCTGCACAATAATATTATGATAATTATTATGAATAATAAACATTATCATAATAAATACATATACTTTCACAATTTCTACATATATTTCTTAGCGGATCAAAAGTAACCAACAAAGCTATGAACTCAATGGCTAAATTCGCAGTTTAACTACACTCTCCCCAGAACAGTGTAACTCACAGCTGCGAAAATGGTCTCTATTGCATTTAAATGATGTTGCTTTGTCGTTGTTCTTTTTCCAGTGACTCAAACTGTTTACGCATTAACTGCGTCTCTTGGGTTTGGACGATATGCCATATAACTACAGCCGGCTGGGGATACTACTTATTATTTATTTTTAGGGGCAATAATCCTTTTGAACATATACACTGTTTTAAGCATAATACCATCAAGCGCGTATATGCGTGTAACCTTCACTCGTTGTCTTCAATATTGCAGCTCTTATTATTAATCGGGTGCAGTTAAAAAAATCCGGTTTCTTACTGTGTCATTGGAAAAACTAAACCTTCTTGACTGAAGCTAACTAACCAAAGACCCTGTACGCAGACAGAGCATCTTAGAAATAAGGATCAACGTGTAAGGGAGCGTCTAAAAATGCTGTTTCTCTTTCAAAGACGTTTTAACCGCTAGAGCGTATCATTGAAATACCACCGAACGGACACCTGGCCCAGCGCTGCAGCTGTCGTTTTGTCATTGCATTACACTTTTATTGTCACACCTTTACTCGTTTAACCAGCAATTGTATAAAGTTACAAAGGTCTATAGGATCTATATATCCCCACTAATTCTCAAACATGAAAAACATGATTCGTTTTTCAACTTACACTTATTCAGTGGTGTAAACTTCAGAAACCAGGGGACTTGCTTGTAACATTACCAAAACAGTGTTCATATGGTGTGGGTAATGTTAGCGGTCTTGTCTGTGACGGTGCTTGTTCTTCCTTGAGTTCATTGCTGAAAAGCTGGCTTCGCACATATGTACTACTCAACACGGACAGTCCCTTAAAAGCTCATGTTGGATCTTTTTCTAGGGGTACTTTCCACCAGAGCTCAGGCGCAGAACGTGTTGCGTGTATTGCCGGATCAGGTCAGAGTTCCTAACGTTCAGTCTGATTTGTCAGTTTCTGCTGCCATGTTCGAGTTCAGTAGGTGGCTCTCACAAGTAGGGCAAAGGGAATTTGAAAAAGTCACTAGTGCCTCAAACCTCTCCCTCAGTTGAGACCTGTAGGTGATCCTTCACGTTTTTTGGGAAATGGCGTGTGAACTTGCACATCACTGATGAGAAGGCCCACTGAGTCTGGAAAGGAAAGCACAGACTGAGGCATGTCACTCAGCATCTTACCTTCCTTCCTTTCACTGTTGTAAATGCCTTTCCAGATTGCTCCATTTCATCACCGACACTCATTGCTGGCAAATCAAACAGACAGACTTATTTACTCTCTCTCAGTAAAGAAAATCCACCTATTCAGAGATAGATTTTCTGTCGTCTCTCTTAACTTTTTTAGTCATTACACTTGTAGGTCTCACGTGTAGGTTACAGCTCTCCAGGCGAAAGCTGCACCCTCCTCGGTTAAATCAGAGTAATTTTACGACTTTCACGCTCCACCTTTTCACATATTCATTTGTAAACCAGGTTAAACAGCGGGTAATGACAAACTTTGAGGAGCAACAATCAATAAGAAATGTGGGGTTGCGATTAATGCTTTTCAATTGACTTACGAGGTAAAATGTAGGTGGAGTAACTCATCTGAAGTGACAGTGAAGTGATTTTTTTTTTTATCAGTTCATAATATAAATACTAATTACATTGGCAAAGCATAGTGTATGGGCTATACAGAAGCTGCTAGGGGGCCTCCATATGCATCTCAGAGGGACACATTCTGATGCAGGACACATAATGAGGACCACGGCAGCGGTGTGCTGGGGAGGCATGTTTTTCTCCCCTCCAAAGTGATCAAATACACTACGTCTATGCATTCCTGCTAAAAACAAAAATAAAAAAAGTTGTTTATGAAATGTATGTAGAATTCAACATTAAACAATAGCCTACATTGTATGCTGCAGCACAAATTACAGAATAAGATACAGAAACTGAGGCACAGGAGGCTGAGTGCTTAGAGCAGAGCACACATGAAGAGTAGCAAGGGCAGTGAGCTGAAACTAAAGGTTCACAATTAAACCGGAGGAGTGGCTGCTGCGCTCTGGCCTTCTGCAGGGGGGTGCAGGTGAGGCAGCGGCTACCATTTTTATTTGTGGTTGTTACTCTATATATTTTTCTTGTTTTGTTTTTAGTATGAAAAAACACTAATTTGCAATCTGACTGCATTTGATAGATTAACCCCCTTTCATAATACAAATTAACGTAAAATCTAACAAAGACATAAAACAAAGATACTGGCCCTTGGCCCCTCTGTCTGCTACCGCTCTCCATCTCTCTCTCCCTGGCACTGCCCTGAGCCAAGGGAGCCCCAGTGTTCACGCTGGGCACAGAATGAGAGAGAGTGAGCTAACAAGACCAGCAGTGTCTGCACTGTGACCAGCAGCTGGGGTAGAGAGCACTGGGGTCAGCTGGTGGCCACACTGGGCTCAGCCTGCAGCCCAGACAGGCCAGGGGAAAGGCACAAGACTCTAGTGTAAATTCCTGGCAGGGGGAGACAGAGGAGGAGAGAAAGGGAGGATCGGTGGGGGGAGGGATTGGTATTAGTCAGATGCCTGTCCTTCGCTGTCTCGTTGGAGTCGCACTGTCCCACAGCAGGGTCACTTCATTCACGCCCAGAGTCTCTCAGAACTCCACACAGCACAGAGTCAATATGGCCCCTTTTTGGGTTTCCACACAGTGATTACCCATGCTAAAACCCTGGTGGTTTAGTGCTTATTACGGTGCTGTTTGTATATCTGTTTGTGTGTTTGTTGTTTGTATCTTTACTGATATATGTTTATTTGTGTTGTTGTTTTGCATACACAGGGCCTGCTCTCCACTTTGTTTACTAGTATATTTGCTTCAGGGATGTACACAGACACACACACATACACACATTACATATCTACAGCCCACACCCTACCCAGATCAAACCCCCGGCTATTTCAGCAAGATTCCACTTCTAGAACCTCGTACCACAGCTTGGAAGCAGTTGTCTTGGTTGGGGGAGAAGAAAAGTTGACATTTAATAAAAGTGTTGAAAAGTTTTAAAGTTTTTCTCTTTTTCTTCCATTCCTTTTTTATTTTTTGTTACAGTGTTTCCATTTCTGAAGGGGAAAGGCAGCTGTCAAACCAAAAGCAAGCTGGAATGTGCCCCCCCCTCCCAAAAAAAAGAAAACCTCCCTCCCCCCATCCACCCCTCCTCCCTCAACCACAAATCTACTTCCACTGCTCTCTGCACAGCCACAGTGAAAGATACAGAGAGAAAGAGAAAATGTTGGTTGTTTCTTTTCCTTCGAAAGTTTTTAAAATTCACTTTAAAAAGCAATGAGAAATAGGAACAAACTGCGCACACACACACACTGGTTACCATACTACACATAGTACTAAACTGACACTACATACTGAACATGGTGAATCTATGCATTAAACACAGTGCATGCATATGGCGTAGCTTAGCAATAGCAGTAACTAGCTGTGAAGATAAAAAAATAAATCAAAACAAACCCAAGGCATTTTACACAATAACATATATCCAAGGCAAGTGAAAACATTGCAAATAAATATTCAGTAGCAGAACTTTGTACTGGTATCAGACCTACTGGACTGGGGTGTCCTGAGTTGGGTATGAGCACTGGAATAACATTTCAGCAGTTTTACAGAGGGCTACGTGGATATTAGCAGGAGTGTGTTAAAAAGGAAAAACTGAAAACTGAAACACTTTATAACTGATGCACGTGTTCCACAAGTACGAACAATATAGAAAGAACTGCAGGATGAGTCTGTAAATGACTTGCAGGCCCCTAATCAAATACACCCTGACTTGATATACTCTAAGTCTGAATACAGTTCCTGTACACAACAAACAGAATAAAAGAAAACAGAAAAGAAAGAATGAAGAGAAGGGAAGGACAGAGCTAAACAGAGAAAATTAAGAAGGGGAACAGTCAGCCAGGAAAAGCGTCCAGGGCTGGGGACAGACAGAGCCACGCAGATCTTGAAGTGATTTTGTGCTCCAGTCGGCTGTGGCTATCGGAGCTCCACGCCTCCGGCCCCAGCCTCCCAGCCTGGGCCCAGGGCCTGTCTGTGCGGTACTGGCAGACACGGAGCCACTGTAAACACAAACAGCGTGCACAGCGCCTGCTGCTGCTGCTGGAACCCAGACAATTAAGCCATGGAAGACACTGTGCATTTGCATACATATTAAAGTGAAGCAGTTAAAAAAAAAGGCATATATGCAAACGTCAAGCAATAGATCTCTTTTTCTCCCCGTTCTCTTTCTCCCAGTTTCTGTCTCTCTCTCTCTCTCTCTCCTCTCTCCCTCTCTTTCTCTCTCTCTCCCTCATCAAAAATACAGGACCCGCTGCTGCTCTGGCATAAATCTGCATCCTCTTATCCACACTCACGCCCAGTGTCGGGGGGAGACGGGAGAGCTCCTGCTGCAAGGCTAGGCACACCAAGCCAGGTGCAGAGGAAGGACAGGGCCCCCTACAGTGCAAATCCAGTCCGACCCAATTCAGTCCAGGTGCGTACAGTACAACACAACAAAACCCAGCACACTACAACACCATGCAACTGAAAGTCCCATCCAATTTGACACTTTAGAATGCACTACAACAGGATGCATGTGTCACCTCTCTTTCATTTTGAACTGTTCTATTGACTTTTTGATTTCTCAGATCATGATTAGCAAAACAGTTAAACTGTTTCAAGCAATGCACCCCTCACTTACATGTCTAATATGCCATAACTACATTGTGGTTGTCCTTCTATTAACTATTTTACTAAATAATTAATAGACTTGAAAAAATAAAAAATAATGAAAGTATGAGAAATAGAGGTCAGGGGAGACATAGCCAGCAGTGCTGGGGTCAGAAAGCTCCAGTGTATTACTGGGGGGGGGGGGGGAGTGGAAGGGGAGGGTTGCACACTTGCATGAAAGCTCATAGGAAGTGATATCACCCAGGTCAGAGGTCATATTGGTGACATCACCCAGCCTCAGAAAAAAAAGGTCCTCAAGGTGCACTGCAGGTAGGAGTGTGAGGTGACCACAGCTCAGCAGATAACTGCCCTTGTGCAAATTCACCCTGTTGAATTTACCATAGTGTTTTGCACTTCCAACATTACTGTGGTCACGCCATAGTTTTACAGTGGTGAGCTGTGGTTTCAACATGCCTACACCGGGCTCTTCCATACTGGACTAGGACCACGGCCTGCCATAGAAAACATGCCAGAGGAATCCTTATCATGGGGTATCATGGCATTCCCATGGCCTGGGCCTTACAGGTTTCTGTTAACCATCACCTGCTGAGACCAACCAAGTCTACAGTTTACAATGAAAATGAAGTCACCAAGATCTCAGGGTGGAACAAGAAAAAACTCAAGCATGGTTACCCTCAAGACCAGGTCAGTTAGTAGTACAATAAGGCCTCATCCCTACACACACACACAGTTGCAGCAGTAGTCGTAGTGGTAGTAGTAACACAGTAATAGTAGAGGTACGTTAGCTGTAAGTATGAGCTGTGAGTGTGTAAGTAGTGAGTCAGCCTGTGCTGGGGGGTGTTTGAAGGAAAGCTGGTTTTGATTGTAACAAGAGGAGCTCAACTGAACTCAGCGCTGTCAGCCTCCGCCAGTGCTGTGACCGCCACCCACAGTCCCACACGCATTCCTGTCCAACCTCAGAAAGACAGAGCGAGAGGGAGGGAGAGAGTGTGGAACAGAGACAAAGGCACCACAGTGTCAGAGACAAGAGATACAGAAGAGACTGCAGGAAACACACAGATGGACAGCAAAAGTCAGGCAGAGAAAGACAGAAAGAGACAGAGGTGCAGGGACTGCAGAAAGCAAAAGTCACATTTCTCTTTACCTATGAAAATGTTACTGATTATTATTATTGCCTGACATACACGTTCACTGAGAGACCGACACTGCAGGACAGAGGCTGAGACAAGCACACGGAGGCTGGAGGAGAGAGAAAGAGACACACAGAGACAGAGAGAGAGAATGAGATACACAGAGACAGAAAGACACACTGAGACTGATAGAGACAGACATGATCTGAGAGAAAGTGATAAAGAGAGAGAGAGCAAAAGAGAGAAAGACAGACCAGTACACAGAGACTGAGGGGGAGAGTGAAATAAAGAGCGAGACCCTGAGAATCAGCGTGAGAGAGGCAGTCTGACTGAAACAGTATTTCCTGCAGCAGGAGCTGAAACCGGAGCCTCTCCAGCTGTGAAAGTCTCTAGTTTCCTTTCGAAATTACAGAGAACACTGGGAACAGGGGCGAGAGGACGGGTGTGGGGGGGTTCAGATTAGGAATGAATTTCTCTGGCCACGCCATAATTCAAACACAGACAGCCGGACAGGCAGACAGACAGACAGCCGGAAACAACTGTTCCTGGGTTCTTGTAGTAATACTGCTGTCGTACAGCTTTGACAAAGCGAACCAGCAGGAGACAGGAGACAGCAGACAGGTGAGAGGAGACTTGTGCAATCATTAGAAATTCAGTCTAACGTGCACTAAGGTTGTAGTTATACAAAAAAATGGTAATAGAAGCGGGAACAGTGGAAGGCTTACAGCATGTGACAGTTCTGGTTCTGGTCATCTCGAAGGTTTATTTTTTTAATAGTTATAGTAGTATTCTAAAGCTGTATTAAACACTCACGTATTTATTTATTTTCAAAGATCTCAACTCATTTTTCCGAAGGCTGTTTCCTTCCAGTGAGACCGTCCAGCTGAACAGAAGTATGAATTAATAATAGTGAACCTGCGACACACAATATTGGAGGGAATGAAAACAGTTCAAGCACATCTTATTACAAACGAGCAAAATGACAAAACGACGGGGGTGGTGGGGGGGCTGCTCTGTACCGAGACCGATTCGTTTCAATAAAGCACATTTAGCCGCGAGCGTTGCCAGAGCTCGACACCAGAAGACCGTGCTGTCGCCGTGCTACTGTCCACAAGGAAGACTCGTACACAGCAAACCAGCCATCTCGGACGCCCGGCAGGGATTCCAGCGTCTGGTTTGGTCAAGGTAACTGGCCCTGCTGAACGTATCAGGCAGCAGCGCTCACTCAAAAGGAATCCTTTTCAGATCAGGTACATACCAAGATCGCTCCTAAAGTGGGGGACAGTGTTGCCTACCCTGATGCAAGTGTACCCTGGGAATTTTACATAGTTTATCTTTGGATTGACTTCCATTTTACAGTGGATTCTTATGGGTTCACCATGCCTCACTGTGCTTTACTGCACTGGACCCTGAAAATAAGATAAGCATGATCAATATTTCAGGCGTCCCATCTCTCTCCCCGGCTGTCCTGCAGCTCATCGATCCACAGATCTCTCCCCCAGGCACTCCTCCCAGGATCCCGGGGAATCGACTCGCCCCACGCCGATAATCAGCTCAATTATGCAATTAAGAGCTAAGCCTGAACAAGCATTAGTCGACTGCCGTGGCCCATGCAGACCAGAGACAGGCAGGCCTTGTCCATGGGTAACTGATAATCAGTGTTTTTCCAATTAAATCCCCAGGAACTAAATCATTCTATGCTTTTTGCCAATGATAGGGGGGTCAGTCAGGGGTCAGGAGAAATTAATTACTCTTCCTCCATTACACTGGTGCTGCTGCCCGCACACAGGGCCTGCTGTGCTGTTATTACCACTGCCTTGGCAAGGCTGCAGTACCACTGAGTGGACCACTCGTCAAACCATCTTCCTCTGGGTTATTCTAACACTGTTTGCTAATCATTGAGGTCATTGTGTTTAGTTTAACTGATTTTTTAGGTCTGTGGCATGGGTAAGTTCAGATGAGAGAGGTGGCTAATACTCTCCCCTGGTATTGATGCAAACTTGAGGTTTATTGTGTCTCTGGTTCTAAATACCTGGTGAGGACACGCCCCCTGCACAGGAAGCTGATGGTCTCGGCTTGCATGTGAACAATAACTTTGTTACTTTGGACATAGTCATCACACAAATAATACAATGAATTAGCTACTATAAAAAATATTAAACAAAAAAAACCAACCTTGTTTTTACAGAATGCAGATCGGATGTATTAACAATAAATATAATAATATTTAAGCCTACTCATATACTTAAACGTAAATATATATATTAAGATGCTATGGGATAAAACAACTAAACAAATTCTCTAATGCAAAGTTACTATTTTCATTGAAGACCTGTGAAGGAAACAAGAGACAAGCTACTTGTCATGTCACAGCTAAGTGTAACGCAGTACACAACAGCAGTGAACTGTCCCTGAACCTGTCCACGATACTGCAGTAAATTAGCCCCAGAGCAGCGCAGCACAGCACAGCACAGCACAGCACTCTCTCACTCACTCTGCCCTGCTCGGCCTGTCTCAGTGGACCGTAAAGGACACACCTGTGCTAATATTAGTCCTGCCTGTACCTGAGATAAGCCATGGGCTGCCTCATGCAGGCTGGTGTGGGATGCAGTCTTTCCTAGCGTATAAGACTCCCTGGGTTGACATCCGCTGCCATTCTGGTTTTACAGTTTGAGATAGAAACGTCTCTGTTGTACATGTTTCTGTCGGCCAGGTGAAGGAGGTGAAAGTGTTTGAATTATTCCAGTTCTGTTCTCAATCTCAGTGTTGTGTGCCACACACATAAAATAAACTTTCCAGGGGTCGTCCTTCTGGCTCTTGTTGATGACATCACTGTGGTGCTCCTGTTAGTGACATTAATGGCCCGTGTCGTTAAGAGTTTCATATCACAGTTTTGGCAGATGTGTTCAGGTCTGCCCCATTAAAATATGATAAAAAAATCCTTTCTTTAAATGATAAAAATGGAAAGTTCAATCTTGGATGATTTGTTCGCTAGGAACTATTGTATTCTGCAGCGGCCTGGCACAGAACTCAAGGGTCTGTGGATGGAGATCAGCACAACACAATACTGACAGTACACCACCACTCAATACTGACACAGCTTGGAAGAAAGGAGCTCACCACTGATCTTATACCTTTTTAGTTTTAGTTTTAGTTTTCCACTTTCTCTCTTTATTTCTTCCTCTCCCTTTCCCACTGGGTAATTGTATGTCATGGCGATTACATTATTATTATTTTTTTACACAATGGTGTTTCCTGCCTCTGTGATTTCAGAAAGATGCCAAGAGTAGAAAACAAAACAAAAATCAACAACAACAAGGAAGGTACTCGTTCTGCGTCTCTCTGTCCAGTTGCTCATTAACCGGCAGCCTCCAGAATCTCACCCTGGCATTTTCTTGAAGGCAAAGCCAGAGAGGCCACTCCTCCTGCCCCACATGACCGGACATGGATTGTTCCTTATTACCGGGTATTCCTATAAATAAGCACCTCCTTATGCCAGCCCGATTAAAAGCACATGTTCCCAATTTAAGTCCTGGTCTGGAAGTTCAGGCCTTTGGATAGACTTTGTCCATACCTCAGTCCCCAGCCCCGCAACAGAAGCCTGAGCTGAATTTTGGTCACCACCTTATTAAAGCGGCACTGCACGGGGGTGGGGGGGGGGTCAAAATACAGCCAAGAAAAAAAACCTGACAGAGCCGACCCACAACTTCAACCTCTACACCCTGGACTAGAGCACACTGCTGAAAACTGGAAAACAGTGTGTGTGTGTGAGTGAGTGTGTGTTTAAGTGTGTGCGTGTGTCCTGCTACAAAGCAGGAAATGCCGCTTTAAATGTTTACGCATAAACGTTTGGAGTTTGCGTATGAAAGTCTGTTGACCGTGTATTGCTGCGCCCGTCATGTGAACCGGCACTGACGCAAGCAGGTCCCTTGGTCAATAATTGCCGTGAAACTCAACTAGCCCTCTCTCTTCACAGCTGGTTATAGCATGAATGGTGGGGGGGATAGTAATTCAGTGTGTTGTTAACAGACTGTACATACCTCCCGCCAGCAACACAGCACAGGGAACATAAGACACCAACCCTGTTTAAAGAACTAAGCCGACGAGAGCGTCCTTCACAGTCACAGCGCAACCAAACACAGACACTCAACAGTCGGCTCAGGCTAGTGGGGTTTGAGCCACGACACTCGCCAGCCTTCTCAAATCGCAAAATCTCCACCCAACAAGTCATTTACTAAATAGCTCTCCCTCAAAAAGCAACAAAAACAACAACAACAAAACAGGTACAGAGAAGAGCAGTAGTCGGCCAAGGGTGCATGGCCAACTGGAAAATTCAGGAAGCTCAGTGAACAGGACCAAAACACAACGGCAGACAGACAAGGTGTGACATACAAACACAAATTGGAAAAACAAGACAGATCCCCCCGGAGATGAGACACGGGGTCCTTTACAGGGCTTTAAAACACAAGTCACTGGTTTGGAGTCAGTCAGGGTTTTCCGTGCACACAACCTTCCCTGCCATATGCAGATTTAGTGTAAACAAGCCCCCCAGCCCTTCTCAAGTTCCTAAAAAAAGTATTCTCTTCTCTTTAATTTTATTTTTCTTCATTTTCATTTTTCATGACACTGCTATGACCTGGTCATTGTGAGCTACCCAAGGAGAAGGAGAATGAGAAGGAAGAGAAGAAGCAGAAAAGAAAAATAAGGAAAACAAAAACACAAGGTTGATTTTTAATTAATACAAATTCAATTATAGACACTGAATCAAACATTTAAAAATGAGTGAGAGGATTAACAGTCAATTTTCATAAAGACGTAAATGAACTGTGCTGGACCCACTCCAGCTGAGCACTACTGGGATGGGCCTGATTACACACTGATCACATTGACAGAATATCAATTAACAATCTGCACTGTGGGCGAGCCCAGACCCAGGACGATCCGTACTGAGCTCCATGACAAACCGCAAACTGGGGCTGTGCTTTCCAGGGTACCTATTTCGAAAAGTAAGTGAAGGATGCAAATTTAGACCAATATCGGGGTGAAGACTGTTCACTTCTATTGTCATGATGTCACACCTGTATTGTAAAAATGTTACTCTGCTAGATGCTTCACCCCACAGTGCGCAGACACACTCTTCTCTTCTCTCTGCCTGATGGGTTGTGGGTTAGCGGATGTTCTTGACAGGGTGAATCCCGGCAGGTTGTTGGGGTTGTATTGTATTTTAAATGCTCTTCGCGAGTGTGTAGGTTTGGCAGCTCATACGAGCCCCTGGGAGCTCCTTGGCAAGTGACACGGGGTCTCAGCTGCCCCAGCTTGCCGTTCCCACCCGGGACTCACAGCACCGTGTTAGACGAGCCTTTCCCACACGTGAAGGGTTAAATAAAACACATCTGCACGGCACATGGGCTGTGCGCGGCTTTCCCAGCTAGAGGTGGGTCAGTTTGCAGATTACCACCTGGGCAATGAAACTCCAGAATAAGTCTCCTTTGCTCACTAACCTGCAGTAAAAAAACTAAAAGAGTAAATGTGTCCTCCAATCAGTGGGTGTCTGGGAGTGCTGTTCAGCCTCCTGTGGGGTGAGGGCTCTTGGGGATGGTTTTCATCAGTTCTCGCTCATGGTGCGACATGCAGATCTCAGTTGGTGGACTCTGAGCACATGAACTGTCAAAGTGCGGCTCACTCTGCGATGCACAGTGCTCTACCTATAGCTTACCTGGGGCCCTTTTTCCAGGCTACCCGTCTGTCATGACTGAAGGACAGTTTTTTTTTTGTGTGTGTGCATAAAAACATAAAACCTAATACAAAAACACATAAACCCATCAATCACATATGAAAGTGTCTGACACCTTCAATGCTACACATGTTCTTTCATTCATTAGGATTGAAAAGGGAGTCTTTCATTTGTCATAATTTAGTTACTTATTTATTTGAAATCTGGTAATTGCTTTTTCTCACCTCTTTACACCGCTGGGTATACTTCAACAAGGGACCTTACCACTGCCCGATGAAAGCTATTGCACTAATGGTGCCCAGGAAAAGTACACTGTACCAGGGGCTTCAAGCATCTCCTCAAAATCTGCAGCTATAGAGGAGCTGTTCGTTCTCCAATATAAATCGAGCGGCAGCACCTGTGAACTGAGCCTACCTCTCTGCTCTGCAGCCCACAGACTGGTATCAACACCACAGCATGGCAGAAAAATGACACTACTCGTTGCACAAGGTCAGAGAGGAGTCTCCGAGTCCAATTTCTAGCTGCACTACAGTGTAGCTGTTCTACAGTACTTTATTCCAGCACCTTCAGAGGCTGTGGAGCTGTGGAGCTATATTCTGAGTGTCTGTGCTATACCCCTCTACAGCACCGAAGCTTAGAACATGTGCAGCTTCTCAAAGGTCATTCAAAAGGATCAGGCAAATTAATACAATAAAACAAATCAAGTTGAACAGTTTGCTATTCTTATTAGTGTTCTTGTTGGTTTGTTTGTGTTACGTTTCTTGAGAGAATGGAGAGGTCTAAACCAGAGAGATTTATACAAAATCAAAAGAATGTTGTTCAGAGATCTGGTGTCCAAAACGATGGTGAATGACCCACCCCCCCAGTCCTCCTGCTCCCCCTTATTTTTATATGCTTGCCTTTCTCTTCTCTTTCAATTAAATTTGCCAACAGGGTTTTTTTTTCAAGTTACTTCTTTCCCTTGTTTTTTTTCTCTTCTTTTTCTTTAGCCGGCTCTTCCCTTTTTTAAATTCTCTCCCTCCTGCTGTCTATAATAAATCTGCATGTTGAGTGTTTAAAGATTAATGCATCAGCCTTCCCTTCTCTCTCTCTCTTGCTTGCTCTCTCTCTCTCTCTCTCTCTCTCTCTCTCTCTCTCTCTCTCTCCTTCTCCCTCTCCCAAGCAGTACCCTCACGTATGCATATGTAAATGCTAGCCGGAGCGCGATGCAAGTAATTGTATGCATTTTTAACTGGCCAATCGGCTGACAGATAGACACAGATTGTCTCTGTTCTTTTTCGCTTTATTTTTAGCTCTGTGCTTCCCCCTCCAGATGCAAAGAAATCATTCTGTGTGCCTGTCTGCAGCAGAGTGATTAGAACTGGGCTGTTCTCCTTCATAACTCCCTCTCCCGCTCCCTCTCTCTTTCTTTCTCGTTGCTTTCCCAGAGTGGTGTTGCACTCTGTGCGAGTCAGGGGGTCACTGGTCTGCCCAAGGGCTGTTTTGGGGGGATTTCTGAAGGATTGGGAGAGTAGAATGAGGGAGGGGTGGGGGGGGGGGACTAACGGAAAAGGGAGTGGAAACAGGGGAGGTAAAATGTATTATAAGTGGAATCTAAAAACAAATGTTTTAAAAAAGTGAAATTAGTATTTTTTTTCCATTAAGTGTTTTGATATATATATATATATATATATACAGTGAGGGAAAAAAGTATTTGATCCCCTGCTGATTTTGTACGTTTGCCCACTGACAAAGAAATGATCAGTCTATAATTTTAATGGTAGGTGTATTTTAACAGTGAGAGACAGAATAACAGCAAAAAAATCCAGAAAAACGCATTTCAGAAAAGTTATAAATTGATTTGCGTGTTAATGAGGGAAATAAGTATTTGATCCCCTATCAATCAGCAAGATTTCTGGCTCCCAGGTGTCTTTTATACAGGTAACGAGCTGAGATTAGGAGCACTCTCTTAAAGGGAGTGCTCCTAATCTCAGCTCGTTACCTGTATAAAAGACACCTGTCCACAGAAGCAATCAATCAATCAGATTCCAAACTCTCCACCATGGCCAAGACCAAAGAGCTGTCCAAGGATGTCAGGGACAAGATTGTAGACCTACACAAGGCTGGAATGGGCTACAAGACCATCGCCAAGCAGCTTGGTGAGAAGGTGACAACAGTTGGTGCGATTATTCGCAAATGGAAGAAACACAAAATAACTGTCAGTCTCCCTCGGTCTGGGGCTCCATGCAAGATCTCACCTCGTGGAGTTTCAAAGATCATGAGAACGGTGAGGAATCAGCCCAGAACTACACGGGAGGATCTTGTTAATGATCTCAAGGCAGCTGGGACCATAGTCACCAAGAAAACAATTGGTAACACACTATGCCGTGAAGGACTGAAATCCTGCAGTGCCCGCATGGTCCCCCTGCTCAAGAAAGCACATGTACAGGCCCGTCTGAAGTTTGCCATTGAACATCTGAATGATTCAGAGGAGAACTGGGTGAAAGTGTTGTGGTCAGATGAGACCAAAATCGAGCTCTTTGGCATCAACTCAACTCGCCGTGTTTGGAGGAGGAGGAATGACCCCAAGAACACCATCCCCACCGTCAAACATGGAGGTGGAAACATTATGCTTTGGGGGTGTTTTTCTGCTAAGGGGACAGGACAACTGCACCGCATCAAAGGGACGATGGACGGGCCCATGTACCGTCAAATCTTGGGTGAGAACCTCCTTCCCTCAGCCAGGGCATTGAAAATGGGTCGTGGATGGGTATTCCAGCATGACAATGACCCAAAACACACAGCCAAGGCAACAAAGGAGTGGCTCAAGAAGAAGCACATTAAGGTCCTGGAGTGGCCTAGCCAGTCTCCAGACCTTAATCCCATAGAAAATCTGTGGAGGGAGCTGAAGGTTCGAGTTGCCAAACGTCAGCCTCGAAACCTTAATGACTTGGAGAGGATCTGCAAAGAGGAGTGGGACAAAATCCCTCCTGAGATGTGTGCAAACCTGGTGGCCAACTACAAGAAACGTCTGACCTCTGTGATTGCCAACAAGGGTTTTGCCACCAAGTACTAAGTCGAAGGGGTCAAATGCTTATTTCCCTCATTAACATGCAAATCAATGTATAACTTTTTTGAAATGCATTTTTCTGGATTTTTTTGTTGTTATTCTGTCTCTCACTGTTAAAATACACCTACCATTACAATTATAGACTGATCATTTCTTTGTCAGTGGGCAAACATACAAAATCAGCAGGGGATCAAATACTTTTTTCCCCCACTGTATATAATTATATGATCATATACAGGAATATTTTTGCTTTATTTTTCTCTCAAACCATTGCAACTTGCAAAATAAGAAACCCATGGGTGGCATACACAGATCACACACTAGTAAATGTACATTGTATAGAGTTAACTTAATATAACTTAATAATAACCTCACGAGCCATGTCAGCTTTGACCCCAGGACTTTCATGATACGAACATAAAAAAACATCAGCGCATTTACAATGACACCATGGGTTATGGGTTACTACATGGGTGGTTAAATCAGTATATATTGTCAAGTGTAAGTACAGAAGAGCATACAATAGCTACACCTGACCTACACTGTAACCAATGTGTAACTTCAGTGTAAACAGACTGCTAGTAAAGAATGAACAACTCAGCATCCAAATCTCTCAAGTTTTAGACCCATTCAGATAACATCCAACATTACAGACAAAATCTAAAACTGTGGCCTGATGTCGCAAAGCGCCCCAACACAACCTGCACTCCTTGGCCCGTGCAAAAATAATGCTGCTCCATGTAAACACTGAGCACTGCAGGGCAGGGCCACCATTACATAAATCCACAGGTAATCACTGCTGCCAAGCACCAATTACCTGGTTAAACGTGCAATTAAACCAATCAGATTGAATTTACTTCCCATGGGATGAGGATGTCTGTGAAGGCCAGGTCTTGGCTTTTGGGAGCCAGGTGGGTCTGCAGAACACCACTGGAAACACAGGTATCAAGGATCAAGTAAAATAAATAAATGAGCACATTCCCAAAGGAAGGCAGAAGAGTTTAATATTCCTTGAAAACATAGATTCAGTACTGAGAGGGGCAATTAAACAGGCACCAGCAGTTTCCTTACAACATAAAGGGGAAAAAACATCTGCAGAAGGAAGAACGATTGTGTCTTTCACAGAATCCTGACACCAGCATCCACAGACCTGCAGCAAGTCAGGGAGACTTGCAGAGCACTTCCTTCAGAGAGAACAGCGGGACGATAGCTGAGTGACCCGGACAAAGCTCAAGACAAGGGGGAAAAAGAAGGCCTTTCTTCAGAAATTGAAATCCATAATAAAATTTCACTCTGACACTCCTGCCCCATAAAGTATAAACACCTCATCCTCATCACACACCCCCAGCAGTCATCGTTTCACCTCCCATGGTTGATGGTTTGGACCAGACTGTCATTCCCTCAGGGTCTCAAAGTCAGTTACTAGAGTGGACACAGTGCTTCCTGGATGGAGCTTTCTCAAAATCGCAATGAGGCAACTTAATCAACTTGGCCACATAAAACACGTTTTCTCCTTTACCTTACTTTCCTTCTCTCTTTCTTTCTTCTGATTCCAGGTGGCACAGCCCATAACATCACGAGCAGCCTGCAGAGAATCAGGATAACATTCCCCCAATTAATGGGCTTAGTCAGACCAATTAAGAAAACCAGGAGCTGGCTTGGCTTCATTTGAGTGGTTGCTTGGTGGGTTGGAACAAACAAACACCAAAGAGTCACTGTAGCAACCCCCTCCCCCCCACCTCAGGAACTGAAGAGTCAGAAATTTGTTTCCAGAGCAGGGACCAAAATTTGTGAGGAGATGAAAGTAAGGAGGAAGTCTGGGTTGAGATGTTTGCTGTGGCCACTGCAAGAAACGATGAGAGACATGTGACAGATCATCCCCTGCTCAGATGTGTATGCGATTGAAGGACACTGCAATGTTGCACAGCACTGAGGCATACTACCCCAAGTACTGTGTGGGCCATTTATATGCATATACCCAAGTACATACGCAGATGAAAAGCAAGCGAAAAAATGCAGTAAAGAAACAAAATCAAAAACGAACGAGTGATGCTACAGATCCAAGAACTGCTTTGCTGTGCAGCTCCGTCCTGCCCAGAGAGACGATACCGGTTCGAAAACACAAAACCACACCCAAAGAAACTCATACAAACACACACGAGCACGCATACACACACAAAGAGATACACAAATAAAGACACACAAAGCAACAAAAAACTTTGTGAAACACAGGCAGCAGTGCGAGTGTTTCTGCGCAGGCTGCCGGGTGACAGAGTGACTGGAGTGTGCTGGAACACACAGTGTGATGTCAGAGGAGTGGAATGCTCTCCCTGCAGTCACTCCACCAGCGCTGAGAAGGTCAGGCTCATGGGGGCAGGGTCAGAGGGCCCGGGGAGGCTGACTGCATTGCTGTCGGCCTTATTGCTTAATTGCAATTTCCTTGGCCGAAAATAAAGCGAAGCAACTAAAGCCCAGAGTTGGCATTAATTGTCAAATAACTTTCCTGTCATGGCTGCTTTTCATTTCATACTGACATCAATATCAATATGAGATACCGAGATAGGCCAGGTAGAAGACATATACACACACACACACACACAAGAGACACATACAGATACACACACACACCAAGACACACCCATGCATGCATACACACACTAAGACATCGAGACACAAACACGGCAAGACACACCAATGCATGCGCACACTAACACACTGAGACATACACATGCATGCACTCATGTGTAAGCACACACACACACACTTATATCACTTTTCAGCCTAAGGCAAGCCACATTCATGAGTGACTGGTATAAATTCGCTGAGGGCGGGGAATGAAAGGGATCCATTGTGGACTGGTCTCTCGAAGCCGGCCCCCAGAATGACTGCGGCCACCAGCCTACCTATGTGTGGCCACCAGGCTCCCCTGCAGAGGGCCCACACACATGGCCCCCAATCCTCTCTCTCTCTACGGCCACAGTGACGGCTGCCCTCTGTTAGATCAGCACAGGACAGCGATTGCAGGCGTTGACTCTAAAAAATTCCCATGAAAATGTATTAATGAAAATTAAATCGCCTCAAGGTCTGGACAGGGGGCCTGAATCAACAACAATACCAAACAAACCATTTCGTTTTCTGGTTAATAAAACAGAATAATTATGAAAATGAAAGAATTTCAAAACATTGTAACACAATCACAATGTCAGTACTGCGCTGTGTGGGGCCTGTGAGTCCCGGCCCAACTGACTGGACAGTGGCAGAGCACGCTCAGATGCGAAGGGGCACGCAAAAGAGGCCTACACAAAGACTAGGGCTACAACTGTAAACCTGCTCGGCCATTGGTGGAGACCAAAATACGCCTGGATAAATTAAAAGTTGCTATCAGTCTATACTAAGCCTCTTTTATGTATGAAGTTTCTGTTTTGTTAGTCCTGCAGTTTGTTTGTCTTCAGCAGTGAGATAAACGCACTTCTGCTGTAAAATCTGGTGAGCAAATGTTCCGACACAACACTCGCCAAATTGGAACAGGTTTGTTACAAAAAGAAATAAAAGAAAGAAAGCTAATTAAAGAAGTACATGTATCAAAGTTCTTAAACTCCCATATGGCCAGAAAAATCCATCCATTTGATGTGCATTGTTAGTATTTGAGCAACACCATGAAGTCCTCTCTCGCTTCATTTTTCTCTTTCTTTGTTTCTTCTTCTTAAACTAAAGCAGTGCAGGTTTACCTTACAAGACCTTTCAGGATCTAGCACTGAACAAGATCTTTCCAGCCAGCACCAAGGTGAAGGTTATGCCTTGGTGTCTGGGAACCGTTGGGCAAGTCTGATAGGGGAGCTACGCTGCCCCAAACCCCAGTCAGCCAAACAAATGTATTAATTAACTGAAAAATAACATGGAATGAGACCCCCGGGGTTCACAATCAATAATTCTACACCAACAACTCCTGGAACATGCGTGATTTTTAGGCAAACTACGTACATCAGAGAAAAATACAATAACAAAAAAATCTCTAGGAAACTCTGGCAGAGACGGACAGGGCTGCGAAATGCATCCAGCTTTATTTGGTGGGATAATATCTCCCCTCTGGCATTCCCTGGTAATTAATTTCCCCTATTTATTTCAGTCTGTTGCACTCCAGCATCACACCGACCGTGTTTACCTGCAGATCCCCAGCGCTCAGGCTGCTGCTGCAGAAAAGCAGGGGAGCTTGACTGCGCTGTAACCCACAATTAAAAAACAATTAATTACCCCAATGCTGCCCTTCGCTCCCGTTTTATCTCCGCATAAACACCCGAGCCCGGGGGTCTGCGGCTCCAAACACGATTCTCCTGGACAGGACTGCAGCGTGTTTTTTTCATTTTTATTGTGATGTATGAGGTGTACTTAAAAGGCACCTTAATTTACAGTGGGTATTTATTTAAAAGCATAGCACCTGCAGGCAGACAGGCAGGTGATGGATGCTGTGCTCTGGCGCAGCCGGGACTGTGGTCATGTGACTAATCATGTGATTTTCTTCCATACAGCATTAACACACTGGCCCTTGCCGAGAGCCTCGTTGGCGTTGAGGAGTGCCCGACCCACATCGGCACAGGCGTGACGGCAGCCTCAGCAGGGCCCATCTGCGCAAATTGAAAGCTTGAGTTTGAAAGACAACATCATGTAGAATTCTGACCCGGGTTCTTCAGCACCCGTCTCCACTCACAAGGGGGCGTCACTCCCCCCCCTACCCCCCCTCCCCACTTTCTCCCTTTCAGCAACTCATACAGCAGCCTTGCACTCCCGCCCCCCCACTCTGTGCTGTTGAAATACCCGTTGCCTGCCCATCTTGCCTTTCGAATTGTGCGCATTCACAACAAAGTCTAAAGTGACAGAGACCCCCATCTGAAAGCTGCCTATCAATACTTCGGTTCAGAAAATAAACACATGTACACAACAACAAAACAGAACAACAATAAAAACAACTACATTTGCAAAGTTGCATCATTCATATATGTATGACCTCCTCATGCGGACAACTGATGCCAGCCAGCGAGGAGGTGGTTACAGATATAGCAGAGGTGCCCAGGCTGTGGGAGTAGCTCAGAGCAGACACTGGGGAAATATCTGAGGGGGGGCTGGAAGTGCTGGGACAACTAAAAGGTAATACTGGGTTTCGCTCGATGGTGTTCCACAGGTTAACACCACATCGCCAAATACTGTATACTGTGACAAAGGGGGCAGAGGTCCTGTGGGGAGTAGAGAAAGGCCCTTGGCGTTTGGGAAAGGTACTGCAACTACCAGTGAGAGCTGTGAGAGGTGGCACAGCAGGGTCAGCCCCCGCAGCGTGCCCACACAACACCACACCGCATCACAAAACTGGGAGAGCAAGAAAAGGGGTCTCCAGGATGCAACTGTGTGACAGTCTGCTCAGAGGTCCAGCTTCCAATCCCACGAAACAGCCCCTTCGGGTGAACGGCAAACGGGTCCTTTGACCGCTGCGCCAACCGAGCTGCCAGGAACGGAAGCTGACAATCAACTACATGGACTTTTACAGAATGTGAAGATGATTCTAAAAATGTGTTTCTTCAATAAGAAAGGTTAAAAATAATCATAATAATGACTGGAGACAAGGACATTCATCAGTTTCCTTTGCTTGTGTGGTCTGCTCAGTAGGTTAATGGCTTTTTTCGGGGGAACTCACTCTGACATGGCTGGAAAGGAAAATGACCTGGGGACCAATTTCAATGCTGCACCTCCCAGAATGCAGAAGGTGTCAACAATGGGGCCAAAGAGGATCTTTGATGGGGCTGCACAGTTCCGTAGGCTGAACTAATCTAATTACACATCATGCTTCCTAGTAGGAGACTGCCACATCAGGAGCAGCAATGCCACCAGACAGAGGGACAGGCAATCAGAGCAGACACAGGCACTACCAGGACCCAGGACAAAACCAGCGAGGAGGTGTAATCCTCATGGATGTTGTCTGTTCCTCCTCTGAGGATTTTTGGGCCCCTGCAGCGCAACTGTCTTCACAAAAACTGCAGCTTTCCACGACCTTCACATATTCCCCAGTTTCTGTGTTATGCTAAGTCATTTTAACTGGCAGTCCGCGGAAAACTCACGAGTGGGCAAGCCACAGTTGACAGGACAATATGTATATATACAATATGTATAAACAAATAAAATTACCCTAATTTAGTGAAACACAGAGTAAATACAAAATAAGTCTATAATTCCCTGTTAATAAATGCACGTCTGATAGTTTACTAGGGGAAAACATGTCCTCTTCTACTGAACGTGACCTGAGTCCTGCACAGGTTCGCTGCCACCTTATCCTGGGGAGGAGAGGAAGAAAAAGATCAGACTCTGTAGTAGATGTGGTCACGGCACCGGGGGGGGTCAATGCTTCTTTCCACATGGGAAAATACTTTCAATACATTTATACTGCTCAGACTGCTGTGATATGGGAGCCCTGTGGGCCACCGGCTTGCTTTTAACAGGACCTGGTACAATGTTGAGGAGAATGTGTGGAGTAAGTTTACTCTCATGAACCTCATGAAAGAGTAAATAAGAAGCACTGTATAATAATCAAATTAATAATAAAAAAATTGCTTGAATACATAATCAAACATTATTATTCAATGTTTCTGCAAAAGCCTGAAAAGGCAGAATAATATAACATTAAAATAATAATAATATCAACAACAACTTGCATGACTAAACATATAAAAAGACTAATCATTGTACTACTACAACCTCTATTAATAATTCAAACGTATATATTGGCTTTCATATAAAATTTTACAATCAAAAACAATTACATAAGAAAATAAATGTACTTTAAATGAATACTACAAACTATAATATACATATACATAATTATATAAACACACATGTATTTCTTTATTTTTGGATATAAGTTCAACCAAAGTAAATGCAGAAAGCAAATGATTCAATCAATCTAAGAAAAGCAACTGAACAGCATCAACAACCACGGCATAAATTAACTGTCTGGTCGCAGGTTTAACACAGCAAGCTGCAAAAAGGGGAGAGTGCATTTTCCAGCCTTTCTAATGTACAACCACAGTGACACACAAGGTGTCATCACGACCACAAATCACTTCCCACTACCACTCAGCTCCTCTCTCTCCCTCCCTCTCCTCCCCATCAACCCCCCCATCTCTCTCTCTCTCTCTCTCTCTCTCTGTGTGCCTCTGCGTTCAAACACACATATATAAAAGTGAGAGAGTATATATATCTCAATTGAAACACAGGGGAGCGCAGTGCTGGGCAGTGCCGTCTGACTGGGGTTGCTGCACAGCTCTCTGCCTTAAAGCAAACGCAGCAGAGAAACACACAGCCAGGCAGGGAGGCTGCCTGCCAGCCCCAGAGCCTTTAATGCAAATGGCATGAGTAACTTGTCTAGATTTGTTAATAATCCCTGGATCACACTCCTTTCTGTCCTTTTTCTTTCTATCTTTTTCTTTCTTTCTTTCCTCTCTCTCTCTCTCTCTCTCTCCCAATCAGCTGTATTCTCTGGCAAACAATCGGTAAGGGATGCTATCTGGCACAAGCCCCCTCATACTCAGCCCTAGGTACTGCCCTGCGTGCCCTGTCCCGCTCTGCTCTGCCCACCCAGCCGGCCAGGAGAGGAGCACGTGGTTCAGCCATTGTTCCCAGTGATCCGGTCAAAGAATGTTTAACTCTATAATTGGCAGGCGGGGGAAAGTGGGTCAGACACAAGTGAACTGAAGCCTCTGGGATATGGCAAGGGCTCAGGATGAAGGCTGAGCTCCAATTTCATTCTGTTTCTTTCTTTCGTTCTTTCTTTCTTAACTGATTATTGAATGTAATATTATGCAGGTTTTCTTAAGACAGAGGCGCCTGTTATTTTTAATGTGTTGCAGACACAAAATATACACACACAAAAAAAGTATGAGATTTTAATTAAATATTTTTGTCAATAAAATGGATGATAATTTGCTTGTTTGCACGTTTGTAACTACCACACTGTCAGATTTCGCAACACAAAGCATACACAAAATCAAATGTTATAGAGCTACAGCCTCTATTGCAACATTTCAACATAAAAACAAGTAGTATACATACATAGATACACATAAATACATCACAATGAGCAGTCTGGAATAGACTGGTGACTTGGAGCTATTAACAAGAAGCAGTTTCCAAGATACTTTGAATGTGTTGATGAATGCTCTCCAATATGGAACTGTCGGTTTATAGACGCGTAATAACCGGTGTAATAACGAACGATTCTGCCACTTCTTGTTTTGTTGAACGCTAGTGTATATTTCCTTTCTTGTCTATGTTTTTCACTCATGTTCCTGATTTGATCATGTTTTTAGCTGGGATTTATTGCAGGACTGCACCCAACTTGGGTCTGGCAGGCCTGTCTCTACAACCAGTGGGCAGCTGTAATATGTGAGTGACGCTTAACCCATTCCTCCTCCCACATCAATCAATCAATAAAATAAAAATAATTTTTAACCAGTTTCAGAATCCTGTATACATAAATAAACAAACAATTCATGAATTGAAGGAGCTAATCACATGCAGCGTTGTAAAACAAAAAACAGAGGTAGCGACATCACCTTAGCAAAACCTAAAGGATCACTTTGCACTGTGCCTATTGACCAAGGTGAACTTTTCATCCAGGTGACTGCTAACACTCCTGCGCTGAGTGGAAGTAGACTGACCCATCCTGGGATTGTGTATGATCTGGGGGGGTGGGGAGTGTGTGTGAATGATCTCAGTGTTTGCGGGGGGCATGGGGGACTGTGTGTAGGGGAGGGGCTGGGAGAGTCCTGAGCTCCCAGATGTGCTGATGCAGGCAGTGAGATTACAATCAACCTGTGAGGGCTTGTCATCACTCACACACACCCCTACCCCCTCAGCCTTCATCCCCCCCACCAGTTGGATAAAAAGCCCCTATCAGGAATATCTTTAAATTCCGAGGCGGATGTGATGGCAGAATGCTGTTTTTGGCGATTTGTTTTGCTTTTATACTTTACTTTCCGTTTGTCACCCTTAGAAGATGCAAAAGTCCTGCACCAAACCCGCTTGCTTGCCCTCATCGCCACGGACTCAAAACCCATCCTAGCCTTGTGACTCAAAACCAAAACCCACACTGAGCCCAGTCTTGCATCCTAAAAGGACTGGCAGAGAGGAGTGAGATTTCAACTTTAGAAGCTGAAGATGCAGGGCTTCCATTTTTAAAAGTGTGTGTTTTACAAAATGCCCTTCAGCAATAGCTCTCATAACTGCTCGGATCGAGACAAAGCAAATGTTTTTACAATCAAACAAGTGTGATCCAAAAGCTGGGCAAAAAAAAAACTATCTGCAATCTGCACTGCTTTTAAATATGCAAGACTGAAGGCCCTGCTCTGTAGATTTAAAACATATATTTTTCTTATTATAATTACTTCTTTTTTTTTTTAAGTATTCTCTTACTCCAAATGCTGGGGAGGGTGGCAGAATTCAACTTCAGAATGTTCTGCCTTTTGCTTCCGTTGTACCTGTCAATCACAGGGTCTCAGGAACTTGATACCAATCCCCCACTGCCCCAGATCTCAGCCTGCCCCCCAGCCCCTGCAACAACCAACCCCCTCTAAAAAATGTCCTGGTCTCTGTAGGAGTGGGGGGGATGATTGGGCCCAGCTGCTCCTGCCTGCTGTATCCAGAGTCGACACAACGGGAGGAAAGAAAAGGCTGAAGACTCCTAGTTGGATACAATAAACCTGCCAAAGAACTAAAACAACAGTAACCCGAACGCTATCAGAGCAAATAAGAAAAGACCCAAAATCAGGAAGGCAATCGGGATGCTCCATGCTTCTCTCGGTTTCTCTTTGTCTCTCTCTCTCTCTTTCCTTTTCTACCTCCCCAAATCTGTTTCTCTCTCCCTCCTACTCTACCTCTCCCTGTCCCCCATCCCTCCTTTTTTATGCCCCCCACCACCCTCTCTTGCTACCTCTCTTCCTCCCACTTCCCCTCTCTGTGCAAGAAGCCACACAGTATCCATGTCTGTGTCTTGCTCAGCGTGGTGCTGGAGGACTGTGCATTCTGCAGGCAGGCCCGGCACACTGAGGTCACTGTAGGGTCAGGCAGTGTGGACATACGGGGGGACTCCCGGCAGGCAGCAGTTGGCAGGGCTCTGCAGGGGCTTGGTCAGGTCTTCTGCAGGGCACAGCAGGTATACAGCGTGAGGGATAGCTGCCACTCCTGTGTTTGACCGAGACAGCAGCCAGGGAAGCACACAGCTCCCCAGCTTTCATAGCGACTCAGATGCTTAGATAAGGGGTCAGAGGTCGAAAGATAACATATACTGAAACATGTGCTCAAGGTACCCACTGTTGTGCTTGATCTCAAGGTGGCCAGAACCCCAGCCCTCTCCAACAGCCAATGGTGCTCTCTTGTCTGTCTCAGAGAAGTTCAGAGCAACACCTTACAACTAATGGAAACCTGTGGTTCATAGGAAACCCAACCCAAACCCTAGCCAATCCCAAAGACCTCAAGCCTAATTCGAACCATAGGGAGAATTCTAGTCCAATATCCATTCCAATAACAAACTAACATACACTACCATTTTAGTTTTAGAACAACCCCATTTTTCCAGTTTTTATTAAAATTTAAGCAGTTGCGGGGGGGAGTTATAAAAAACATTTTTTTCACATCAGAGAGTGCTTCACATTGTTAGAAAGCTGAGAGTCTCCGCTTTCATGGGATACCAAACACTTGGCAAACAACACAACAGTGAAGACTAAACATGGGATTAAAGAGAAGCACATGGATTTGGTGCCCTTTTAAGGGTACCAGGGGGGTTTGTCAGCTTATGGGGTTACATTTTGTTAAACAAAATGATTCCATTATTTATTTTTTGTCTCCAATTCTTTATTTGTTCTATGCTTTATTTTCAGAGTACATTAAACTGCGTAAATTTCAATAAAAAATGTTTTTAACTTTTGACCGGTAGTGTACTATCATTCTACCATAAGACCACTGCTTACATGTATCAATAAATAAAATACAATTTAAAAAATAACAAAATCCCTAAATCGAATCCAAATCTTCTATCTTACAATGGCCTGAAATGCAGCCCCAGCCAACTCCAGATGTGAACCTATGCGCAATCAGTCTATCCCACTTAACCCATCTGGAGTTTACTAGGCAAGCTACGACTAAACGCTGTTATTTACTCTATTTTAGGTGACTCTATTCTGAAGCAGTCAATTGTACCCTAGTAAAAAATAAAAACTGCCCTAAACAGCAAATATATCACTCTGAAAATCTGAAGTCCCTAAACAAACCTTGCTTTAACCAACGTCAATCCTTGTATATAGACCAAACCTTATACCTACACACAGCCCAGATTATTACAATCAGTCATTGGTAAGTTTTAATCAAAACAGCAATTAAAACATTGTCAGCGTTACATCTGGGTTCTTGCAGAGAAACAATCTGTCTGAGTTAATAAATGAATCATGGGGAAGGTGAGTTTTAGGTACCTTCAGGTTGTTTTTTTGACAGGGTTTTGACATAAGAAGCTTGGGATTCATGTTCATTTCAAACTTAGACTTATATAATATATATTTATTTATTGATTTTAAGATGTTGAATTATGTTGTTTGCACCTTTTCTGCAATTCTCTGCCCTCCATCTCTCTCTTTCTCTCTATCGCATTGTTATCATTATTATTATTATATGGAAATAGGAACACATTAATATTATTATTAATAATAATAATAATAATGATGATGATTTACATAGCAGTCACCCTTACCCAGGCACAACTTTTACAATTTAGGTGGAAGTACAATCAAAAAACAATTATGAAAAAATACACCAAAATATATAAAAATCTGACAAGGAGGAGCAAGTACACTTCCCTTGGATTTCTCTACCATCTCTTCTCATCCTCTCTCACTCCCTCCCTCTCCCTGTCTCTACTCTCCCTTCATGAAGCCTCCCACAAGCAGGGAAGGCATACGTCTCTGTCCGTCTGTGTGTGGCCAGGCCCAGTCTCAGGCTCCGGCCCGGTGAGTTCAGTGCTGCTGCTGCTCTTGGGGAGCTGCCTGCCTGCCTCCATGCCTGCCTGTCAGTGTCTGGGCGTCTCTGCAGGGACGTGAACCTGAGAGCGCCGCCGCCGTCCGCCCGCCACCCAGCTGCTCCTCTCGGGCCCCCAGGATCTGCCGTCGCCATGGAAACACAGGCCAATCAGAGTGCTGAGTTGCAACGGGGGCGGGGAAAACAGAACAGACACACACACACACTCTGAGACACACAGAGACAGACAAGGACACACACACGCACTGGGACACACAGAGAGACAGAGAGAGACACACACACACACACAGACACACGGAGAGGTGCGCACCCACACACACACAGAACCATTACAGAGATATACGAAGATGCACACACACACACACACAGACACACAGAGAGAGACACACACAAACACATACAGAGACACACAGAGAGAGAAACACACACACACACACAACCATTACAGAGATATACAGAGATGCACACACACACAGAGACACAGAGAGAGAAACACACACACTGAGACACACAGAGAGACACACACACACACACAGAGAACCATTACAGAGATATACAGAGATGCACACATACACAGAGACACAGAGAGAGAAACACACACACTGAGACACACAGAGAGACACACACACACACACACACACACACACAGAGAACCATTACAGAGATATACAGAGATGCACACACACACAGTCACAGAGAGAGATAGAGAAACACACACACTGAGACACACAGAGAGGCGCACACACACACACACACACACACACACACACAGAACCATTACAGAGATATACAGAGATGCACACACGCACTGAGACACACAGAGAAACAGAGAGACACACACACGCACTGAGACATACAGAGAGAAACACACACACACAGAGCCAGAGATGCACACACAGATACAGAGAGAGAGAGTGAGAGACACACACACACTTAAAGACACATGCATTGAGTACCATGCACACACACAAAGCCAAGAGAGACCGGACACTGACATTCACTCACACACACTCCAACTTGCAAATATGTATATATATATATATATATATATATATATATTTGATCGACAGAAAGATAGATTTGTACTACGTAGTAACTATAATATAATTGGTAATCTATAAAATAAACCCACAAAACAGATGCTTTTTCAGAGATCTGGACTTATACCTTACTAGCCCAGAGGTTACAGGGAAAGTTACCTAGATGTTCGTAGCTCAATCCCCCTATAATAGGCATCAGTCTGAGAGATGTACAGTGCTGCATCTCCCAGTACCGCAGCACTGGAGCAAGAAGGAATTCTGAAGTGTCCCTGTGCAGTAGCAGTGCAGTATAGTGCAGTGGGGGATTCACAGATGGGCCCCTTAGTCTCTAAGTCTCTTCA
Organism: Amia ocellicauda; assembly: GCF_036373705.1. Lineage (NCBI taxonomy): Eukaryota > Metazoa > Chordata > Actinopteri > Amiiformes > Amiidae > Amia > Amia ocellicauda. Next base: position 12,641,542 of record NC_089858.1, on the reverse strand, counting down.
GATGAGGGCCGTCTACTGCAGGTCTAATTATAATTTAATGAATTAAGTGCAATCTTCCTCGAAAGACAGGCACGTGATCCCCCTGGCCTGTATGCGCAGAAACTTAGATCATTCCCAAAGCACAGGCCCCTAAAACGTAGACATCCAAAACATGTTTGGTATATATATATATATATATATATATATATATACACACCGATCAGCCATAACATTATGACCACCTGCCTAATATTGTGTAGGTCCCCCTTTTGCCGCCAAAACAGCCCTGACCCGTGGAGGCATGGACTCCTCTAGACCTCTGAAGGTGTGCTGTGGTATCTGGCACCAAGACGTTAGCAGCAGATCCTTTAAGTCCTGTAAGTTGTGAGGTGGGGCCTCCATGGATCGGACTTGTTTGTCCAGCACATCCCACAGATGCTCGATTGGATTGAACTCGTGATTCATCAGACCAGGCCACCTTCTACCATTGCTCCGTGGTCCAGGCACCCTGACTGGTCTGCGGCTACGCAGCCCCATACGCAACAAACTGCGATGCACTGTGTGTTCTGACACCTTTCTAATTTCCAGCATTCCAGCATTCACGTTTTCAGCAATTTGAGCTACAGTAGCTCGTCTGTTGGATTGGACCACACGGGCCAGCCTTCACTCCCCACGTGCATCAATGAGCCTTGGCTGCCCATGACCCTGTCGCCGGTTCACCGCTTTTCCTTCCTTGGACCACTTTTGATAGGTACTGACCACTGCAGACCGGGAACACCCCACAAGAGCTGCAGTTTTGCAGATGCTCTGACCCAGTCATCTAGCCATCACAATTTGGCCCTTGTCAAAGCCGCTCAGATCCTTACGCTTGTCCATTTTTCCTGCTTCTAACACATCAACTTTGAGGACAAAATGTTCACTTGCTGCCTAATATATCCCACCCACTGACAGGTGCCATGATAACGAGATTATCCGTGTGATTCACTTCACCTGTCAGTGGTCATAATGTTATGGCTGATCGGTGTATATTACATACATACATACATACATACATACATACATACAGTGCCTTGCAAAAATATTCAGACCCCTGACCAATTCTCTCATATTACTGAATTAAAAATGGTACAATAAAATCTAGTTTGGCTTGATATTTTATAACACTGAAACGTAAAATCAATTATTGTATTATTATCAAAAAATGAAATATGTTGCTTGCATAAGTAATCAACCCCTTTGCTGTGGAAGCTTCCCATTTACACACATGAAAGAAATTGCCCTAACGAAGGACACAGTTACCTTATCATTGGCCTCCAAATGTGAACCATTAAAGCTGCTGTCACATTTTCTGGATAACCCCCCTGTTGAAGGATCATTGGTCAGGCTGTGAATCTGAAGGAAAATGAAAACCAAAGAGCATTCTACAGAAGATAAAGATAAAGTAATACAAAAGATTAGGAAAAGGGTACAAAATAATATCCAAGTGTTGGATATCCCAGTGAGCACAGTTGGATCAATAATCAGGAAGTGGAAGCTGCATCACACCACCCAGGAACTGCCAGAAAAAGGCTGTTCCTCAAAACTCAGAGCTCAAACAAGCAGACTTGTGAGAGAAGCCACAGAGAGGCCGACAGTCACTTTGAAGGAGCTAGAGAGTTCAGTGGCTGGGAGTGGAGCAATAGTGCACCAGTCAACCATATCAAGAGCTCTGCATTACACTGGTGTGTATGGGAGGATGGCAAGAAAGTAGCTGTTACTTAAAAAGTACCATCTGATCACAGCTGGGTCACTCTCATGCTTTCAGATGGTACTTTGTGAGTAATGGCTTCTTTCTTGTCACCCTCCCATCCAGTTATGCAGAGCACTTGATATGGCTTACTGGTACACCTTTACTCCACTCCCAGTCACTGATCTCTGTATGTTTTATGTTTTCCTGCCAGAGATATAGTGTGCAGGAGCTTGCTTCCTCAGTCTGCTGGGTCAGTCATCCACCAACACTGAAAAAAGTTAAACAGAGCAGAATTCAATGCTCTGGGGAGGGTGCAAGAAGAAAATCAAATAAAACTAACCAAAACCAAATATGATAAAACTATGATCAATTGTACATTAAATAAACCAATAGACATGCGTAACAGAGAGTGCAGTGGCTGGTTGGCGCATAGAGAAGATAACTTTGGCTCAGTGCAGGAGGAGATGTCAGGAGACTGAAAGCTCAACATAAACCCCCACCACGCGATCACAATGGGAAACTGCAAACCAACACACCAGTCCAAAGGTACACATAGTCATCCCCCCTGGTGCCCCATACAATGCACAACCTATACCGACTTTAATAAATAAATAAATAAATAAATATGGGAAAAGGAAAACTGTTAATCTTCCAAAGAAACCTTTTAAATGCCCTTGGGGGCCCTGAAACCCAGCATCCTGAAGGATTTATGTGACACTTCACAGCCTCTGTGCGTTGTTTTCTTATTAGGGAACACAACACGCGTGTCAACTAAGCGTCAGGGACAACGCTTTACGAATACAGAAAAAAAAAAAAAAAATGCTTTGTAGAGATTGCGTATTTGGGGGCCCTAATGGGATGGGGTTCCTCAAAATACCCCCATCTTTAAACACTCACCCAAATGTTGACCGCACATGTTGACCCCCTGCTTTTGCCTAATTCTAACCCTGTCGAAAAATGTTTCTTATTTTTTGTTTGTTTGTGTTTCAGGTTGTGGTTCCGGTTGTCGGTTTTTGTTAACGAAGGAAATGGCTGCCGTCTAATCTTCAGGATGGATTTACTTTCAGGCACGGGCCAATCTGTACTAATCTGATTTTCTGCACCAGTCAGGACGTAGAGGGAGCCCGGTGCGGGTCGGGTGGCACAACAAAGCAGTGTTGCCAGGGAAAGCAGGTGGCTTTAGGCCGCAGCCTCATGACAACTAGAATTACTCACAAAAAAAAAGCTGCTCATCAACCACAAACACCAAGTAACCACAGCTCCCATTATCAATCGGTTTCACCAGCGCTGACAACCAGCTGCTGGGGGGGCACTCACACTACCTTCATTCATCCTAGGCAGATACAGCAGATATGACTTTAATTGCGTCAGATTTTATTTGTGTGTGTTTGCCCCAGTGTAATACATTAAGGCAGTGCTTTACTCTAACATCACTACTACTACGACCACTAATACTTCTGCTACTGCTGCAACTACTACAGATATGAGTATTGTTAGTTTAAATCAGAGCTGGGGGGCAGATTCCAATCTTCAAGGGCAGAGGGGGTTTCAGGTTTTCATTTCACGTTAGGTCTTAATTACATCATTGATTGGAGTCGTTATTCAGATGAGGAATCATATTGCCTGGTGACTCCTGGTCGGACTGAATCAGCTGCTAATTGAAAAGTTGCCTTTCAATTCTGCAGGGACCCCCCACAGCCCTGGAGGACTGGAACTGCCCAGCCCTGCTCTAAACAAACAGGCTCGTGGGTCGTTTACTGAGCTCCTGCCGTGCCTCTGCCTCAGCCATTTGTGTCCTGGGTGTCCCAACACATGGACACTGCCCGCCCCCCACCCCTCCAGCTGTGCCGCAGGGAATGACTCGGAAAACAAAAAGCACCCACCCCCCAGCAGACTTCCACAGAGCTCTGACCTCACTACAGTGGGTGGGGGGAGGCTGTGTGAGAACCTGACAAGCCGACCAACTGGTTTAGTCACCTGAAAGGGGAGAGGGAGAGAGCTTCTCACACAAACACACACACACACACACTCTCACACACACTCTGAATCTCTCAGTCGTACATTATTATTACTCTTAAACCAGAGTTTCACTTCCATGAGTTTTTTTTTTGTTTTCAAGCTTCACGAAGGCTGATGGTTGTTGAATCCCTGTGTTGTCTTTCAGATGTGCAGCTCGGCTCATGTCAGACCGACAGAGACCTGTACACACAGACGGGGGAGTGGAGGGGGGTTCCAGATCACGTGACCTTTGCTTGGCAGGAGATGCTCTTTGCTCCTCTGGTTTGCTGTGGGCTGGGGAGCCAAGAAGCTTGCTTTTAAGTTAGAGGGAGGGTGGAGTCTCACCCGATTTGCATTCTCTGGGAACATTGTTTAGAGCCCCTGATAAGACTGCTTGAGATAGTGTCACGCCCTACTGGGTGACTAGGGGCAACACGCTGCACAACCACGCCACCTCTTTTGTTAATGAGGAGAGGACCTCGTTCACCCACTCTAACTCTCTCCCTGGGCAGGCTTGACAGGACCCCAGAACACCACCACACAAAAAGGTAAGTTTCCAGCAACAATCACAATTTATTATTTACATGGCTAGGACAGGGCATGAAGACTGTACCATAGCGGTGAACACAGTACGTAAGGAAATGGAAAACTAATTATATAAAACCTAATCTAAAATTGTCTTTAATATAACAGGGCGATAAAACTAATACAAACCCTAAATACAGATAAATAAGTGTAATATAATAATTCATCAATTAAGTGGTAAATTGCCAGTCATGCCCCGCCCGTGACAATAGCAGAACACGAGCAAACTGGTGAGAACTGAGAGACACTGTGGGGCAAGAGAGGCTTTCGCAACTGCAGCCCCCAGTGGAAGCACCATATACCAGTCCAAGCATTTGTATTGAACTAATGTAAACTGGTGTAAATAAATAAACACATACATACATACTTACTTACATACATAAAATGCATAGGATATGGTTGGAAAAACAACCCAGGAGAACTGAGTGCACTCCCATGAAAAGGGTTCATAAGGAACCCTAAGGAATCATGACGTTCCTTAGTGCGTTTCTCAAAGCAGTTTTCACACATAACAGCCACATCTGCTCTATCATTTTAGAGGGAAAGATCCACACTGAGCAATGTATTTTGTCCTCCACTATTAGCACTTACACACAAATACATAAATATATATGTATGTATATAAAAGCACCTGACAACAAATTAAAAGTATGTTAAAAGACTGAAAAATGAAAAAAACAGGCACCTACTCCCAAAGAGACAAGGAAAGAATAAATAAAAAACAAACAAAAAATACAAAACAAGTTCTCAATTCTCAAAACAAGTGTATTGCCAAGTTCTCTTGGACTGGCAAATTATTTAATTTTTATTATCCACCAATCTGTCAATCTCTGTTTGTGTGTTTTTCTCCCTACCATGTAGAGAATTTTTTTCATTGTTATTTTCCCAGGATTCATTCTTGAGTGTTGGCCGCTCTTCTGGAGTCCTGGAAGCTGTCAGAGAAGGAGGCACTGCAGGTGTTCAAGGAATTGGAGGGCGAAGCCAGCGCGAATGTTCAACACTTTTTGTAAGCAAAAAGTAGATTTTTTGTTATTTTTTAATGTTCTACTGTATTTTATTTATGTTTGCTCTGAACCAAATATAGCAGACTATTTCTGGCCTGCAGGTTTATCTACATCTTCCCCTCAGCTGTCTCAGAACAGGGATGTCTAATCTATAGACTGTATTTCTCTCTTTCTTCCACTCTCTCTCTCTTTGTCTGTCTTGTCCAGAAAGCCTAGATTCCACACTGTTAGAGCCCACATATACAGTAAACCACCTCTCTCCGCAGTCTGTGCACAAACTGTGGGAAAAAGGAGACACCTGGCCATCCCAAAAAACAACAACCATACAAACAAATAAATAAAACCCCACCACACACACACTGAATTTAATCAATGCTTATGAATGGATAAAAAGACAAGTTGAAAGAATGTCACCATTTAAAACAGCCAAGTAAGTACTATTCAACCAACAACTCAACTACCCGACTTGAGGAAAGAGGAAATTTAGAGAAAATCCATGGGGATGGAATTAAACCCATGAGTGTGGGTTCCAGTAACCCAATCCAGTTTACTGCTAGCCCAAAGCTCTCGTTATTTTCAATTAACCTTTTCAATTTTTTTGTGTAATTCTGTTTCTTATTTTTTAGTGGAGATGCGTTTCATCTCTCTCGTGGCCTGTACCTGTCCACTTCACATCAAGAGCACTTGAAACAAACCGCCAACTGCACAGGAAAAGGGGTGGGGGATGCAGTGGAACGAAGGCAACGTCCCCCTGCTGAGTGCACAAGAGTGTCGGGTGAAAATGTCATGCACTGAAGTAAATATGTCAGTAAATAAATAAATACATTTAAAAAAGTTTATAAAACGTCAGCTATCCTGCCCTCTCAGGAATAGACCAAAGAAAAAAATAATTAAAAAAATAGAACACTTAACAGCTCGGATGTTAATTAAACCCTTTAATTGAGGTTTTACTACAGTGGATTTGTCGACCACGGTTTTGTCCTAAGCAGTATCACTTTTAATTACTGTAATGTGGGATCTGAAGGAGGTCACAATCTCACAACCAGAGTATGAGTCACCATGCAGTTCGCTAATTATTACATAATAATCAGTACGGAGTGTGTGGCGGCTCCACGGTCATGCAGGTGCGGTGCGGTGCATTTCCATTAGGGCCAAATGGCGCAAGGAGGTGTGGTTTTCTGTGGGGTCCTGTTTCATCCCTCACACTGAGGCCCAGCCGTTGGTCCTGGGGGGGTGCTGCAGCAGGCTCTGAGTGATTAGTGAGATCTGCTCCTCCAAATTAGATTGATACTGCAGTTATGGCAAAGAAAATAAATAAATAACTGTACTGCAAAGTCAGGCAATTTGCTTTTGGATTGTGCCATACACTTCTGTGACTGTGCAGAACTGTAACAGAAGGCTTAGAATATAAAATCCACCCGTCCTTTCAACAATAAATGGGCTGCCCAAACAATTGCTACAGATATGGTTACATTTCCAAAAATAAATGGCATATGAAAACTCACACAACACAACCACACTCACACCCAACTATGTACACAGTGGATGCAGATCCTGATCGCACTATGTACAGATTGTGGGGATAAACTGCCCATCTTGAAAAGTGACTCTGCGGGGGGCAGTCTGCTCCCAGACCCTGACCCAGGGAGGAGAGGAAGCACGTCCCTCTGCATAGAAACATTAACACACTCCTACTACTGTACAGCAGCACAGACTGGCTCACCGTACGGGCAGAAAGCAATGGAAAACTACTGAGGGACACTCTGAAGGCAGGGAATCGGGTCGAACACAGGTTGATGCATCCATTGTCCAAAGACTTTGACAACTGTACACCACCCCGGATAAGGCTGTCTAGCAATATATAAAGAAAGAGTAAATAAATAAATTATAATGACAATGGTAGTTTGACATTTTGGATTGACTTTACTGCTGTATACTGCTTCAGGGTGGATACCCTGTCCAGTATGGGCCACTGTGCTTCTCTAACCCTGAATGTCGATAAAGTGGAGCCCCAGACACAGAAAAACATGGGCCGCAGAGTCCCCTCATACAACGACATGAGCAGCAGTGTCCCCTCATACAAGGACAAGGGCATTTAAAAAAAAAAAAAGATTGTGGAATCTCCCTCCATTCCCCTTTTAAAAGGAGACACAGACTGCCCCTTTTATGAAGACAAACAAGAGCAACAAACAAACAAAATCAAAACCTCTGCTGACAAGAATACAAAACAGAAGGAATCAATCTGTCAGCACTTTTAAACTTAAACCCAATTCACACTGAAACAACTGCCGGCAGTTTGCCGGCATTTTGTTCCCTGCAAGGTCTGTGTGAATGGGTTATTGCCGACAATTTTCTGGCAAGGGCCATATTCTAATTCCCAGGAATTTGCCAGCGAAGGGTCTGAGTGAATGGAGCAGGAAAATGATTGCCGGCACATTCAGCGTCAAGTCCTTTTGTGTCGAGTGCGTCAGCTAACTGCCGTATAACCAATCAGAATAGGGGTGCATTTTTGTAACCACAAACCAGCAAGATTAAGCCACCTTAGACCAAGAACTTGTGACTGTAACAAGAAACAGACGGGGTTGTTAGAAATGGCGGAGGTTGAAAATAATATAATCACAGCAATTCTGAGTGTTACTGATGAACCAACAGGTTGGCGTATGTAATGCTAACTATTGTCACACAATATATACCAATAAGTCATACAAAATATATTATCTCTATACAGGCAAAAGTTTTTACACCCTCACACTGGGAAATCGGTTCGGTTTGTTTGCTTTGAAACAATGTATCAGTCAGCGTTGCTGTTCACACTTGCTTGTGTAAACGCGCTAAGTTCGTAAATCAGGTTCGTTTTCGTGATTCAGATCATATTGCAATAATCAAGTGAGCTCGGTTCCTTTTGTATTAATAAAACACCGGATATTTACATTTTACATGAATAGTGCATATAATAAATGGCAGCATAATGCGTACAATAACAACTACATATGACTACATTGTGTACTGTACATTTCCTATACACGTGTAAATTTGAATTTGTAAATTGCATTATGCTTTGAACTGTACTGTAGTTTTGCACTTTGTATTGTTCTTATTTGTAAGTCTGTAAGTTCTGCCAATAAATAAATAATAATAATAATGACAGTAATAAAGTTACTACATGCAGTAGTCTAACACATTTGACTACTTCTGATACAACCAAATAATACATGGGTGCGTTCACGTTGTGCAGAATGTATGCAGATCTGACCAGCAAAGCAATTCATTTTCACAATCTATGACAACAGTGTGAATAGTGACCGCATCCAAGCGTCTACTCAAACACACTGTATGCAGTTATACAGAAAACAACAATAGGCTGCTATACTTGTGACTATTATAATCAGCGTTGCGCTGCCAAATGGTCATTGTTTTGCCTATATACAAATATACAGTAACACAGTAGTGTGATGTCTCCTAAGTATCCATCTCACAGTATTTTACTGCTTCTGCCATATCTTTAAAGGGGATATGATCACACTTGTACAGACACGTCCAGAGTGCCGGACCGGGTCTGCTCTCCGGATCCACGGGCTTCTGTAGCGTCTCACCCCAGGGCCACAGCGCTCTTGCCGGCAGTCTCTGTTTTCTGTGTGAATGCATCCTTGCCTGCAATTTTCCGGCATTCAAACCCAGTGTGAATGAGGGCAACGGAAAAAAAGTAGGCAAACGTTACTGGCAATTTGCTGGCATTTCAGTGTGAATGAGCCTATACATACATACATACATACCACCAACACTTAATTTACTATCCGAGTATGTGGCACTAAAGGCACATCAGGCTCCAACACTGGGATACAGACACGTGTTTCTTTAATCATCGCTAAAGCGGCAGAGAGGAGAATGAAGACAAGCAGTCGATGAGGGAGAAGAGAGCTGGTATTAAATGCTTGTCTGTAAGGCAGGTCACTGTGATGAGGAAAAACAATCACCGAAAACACTCAAATAACTAAGAGTCAAGAGCATGAAATTAGCAACAGCTCACAGATAAATTGCTGCGGCTGATTTTCTTTCGGCTCCAGAAAATTGACATTTGCTGACCAGTCAGGCCTCTTTGCAAAAAACAATACAAGGTTCACAGAGACTTTATTGGTGTAGACTTAGAGTGCAGGGATTATTTTGTATTTTTTATGTATCCATCTATCTATCCATCTATGTATACACTCACCTAAAGGATTATTAGGAACACCATACTAATACTGTGTTTGACCCGCTTTCGCCTTCAGAACTGCCTTAATTGATTCAACAAGGTGCTGAAAGCATTCTTTAGAAATGTTGGCCCATATTGATAGGATAGCATCTTGCAGTTGATGGAGATTTGTGGGATGCACATCCAGGGCACGAAGCTCCCGTTCCACCACATCCCAAAGATGCTCTATTGGGTTGAGATCTGGTGACTGTGGGGGCCAGTTTAGTACAGTGAACTCATTGTCATGTTCAAGAAACCAATTTGAAATGATTCGACCTTTGTGACATGGTGCATTATCCTGCTGGAAGTAGCCATCAGAGGATGGGTACATGGTGGTCATAAAGGGATGGACATGGTCAGAAACAATGCTCAGGTAGGCCGTGGCATTTAAACGATGCCCAATTGGCACTAAGGGGCCTAAAGTGTGCCAAGAAAACATCCCCCACACCATTACACCACCACCACCAGCCTGCACAGTGGTAACAAGGCATGATGGATCCATGTTCTCATTCTGTTTACGCCAAATTCTGACTCTACCATCTGAATGTCTCAACAGAAATCGAGACTCATCAGACCAGGCAACATTTTTCCAGTCTTCAACTGTCCAATTTTGGTGAGCTTGTGCAAATTGTAGCCTCTTTTTCCTATTTGTAGTGGAGATGAGTGGTACCCGGTGGGGTCTTCTGCTGTTGTAGCCCATCCGCCTCAAGGTTGTACGTGTTGTGGCTTCACAAATGCTTTGCTGCATTCCTCGGTTGTAACGAGTGGTTATTTCAGTCAAAGTTGCTCTTCTATCAACTTGAATCAGTCGGCCCATTCTCCTCTGACCTCTAGCATCAACAAGGCATTTTCGCCCACAGGACTGCCGCATACTGGATGTTTTTCCCTTTTCACACCATTCTTTGTAAACCCTAGAAATGGTTGTGTGTGAAAATCCCAGTAACTGAGCAGATTGTGAAATACTCAGACCGGCCCGTCTGGCACCAACAACCATGCCACGCTCAAAATTGCTTAAATCACCTTTCTTTCCCATTCAGACATTCAGTTCGGAGTTCAGGAGATTGTCTTGACCAGGACCACACCCCTAAATGCATTGAAGCAACTGCCATGTGATTGGTTGGTTAGATAATTGCATTAATGAGAAATTGAACAGGTGTTCCTAATAATCCTTTAGGTGAGTGTATATCTACCTATCTGCATATCAATTTATTTATTCTTATTCTAAAGAGATGCTAGTAGCCTCAAGCTTCTGTGAATGGGATGGGGGGAATCCAATTAAACAAAGTAATTAAATAAGCAAATAAATAAGTGAATAAATAAAAATATCTTACGGAGAAAAAAAAAAACTATAATGATGCGCTTTTAATTTTCTTTATTATACTCTTTAAAAAAAAGAAGAAAAAAGCTTGCTACGCTTTCAGATTATGTTCATAATTAAATCAACTGTACATTTACAGAAACAACGCGTGATTTTCCCAGGACTGAAGAAGAATCCTGCCACAGGGAGAGAGGGACTGCGATAGATAAGGATATTTTTAAAGCTCCCCTTGCCTGCCTGCCTCCCTCCTTCCCTCCCTCCCTCCCTGTCCGTAACATGTTGCATAAAAAAACCTGCCTCCCAGGGTCTGTGTTCTCAGGCCGGAACTGCTCTGCCTACTCGATCAGCACGTGGCAGGGAGACGCACATGACCAGTACGCCATGAATGAGTAACACCAGGGGCATCTGGCATGCAGGGTTAGTCCTCAAGGTGCATCACAACAAACATACTCTTTGACCAGGAGGTGATTAAATTACGTCTCCTTAACAAGGCTCTTCAGAAACAACAGTGACAACAACAAGATGCGCAAGAACAAAGGACATCACACACACAAACACAAACTCAACACAACAGCAAAAGAGATTACATGTAAAATAGCAACATGTAAAATAGCATTCACCCTGTTCATTTCAGAAGATGTGAGCAAGTATGTTTCCCACAGCTGAATAGAGAGACTTTGTGCCATACTCCAGTGTCTTACATTGGTAGGTCACCTACCCCATTTTACGCCAGAACAGCAGTCTGAACCCCAACTCGAGCCAAAGTCAGAATTCCAAGCAACAAAGCTACACCCGATTCAGTTAACCTAGTAGAAACGCAGCCCCAACCTTAACGGAGGCCTAGGTTTACAGGGGTCTCGAGCCTGAACCAAAATGTAATTGTGGTTGTAATGTTATATCATTTGATCACTTAATTTCATTTTCAAGCACAATTTAGCTAAATTAATTTAAATAATACTGTGTAAACAACCTAAATGTATACATAGGATGCTGTCTACCTGCCTACATATCACTAATTCACATGTATAACTTTAACAAGCCCAACACCTACATAATATTCAGTATTTATTCTGAACTGGGATAGTGCATTGCAGTGCAGAAAGGAGAGACTTTTCACAATTGAAAACAAATTCAAACTTAACAAGATCAAACATTATCATTATCATTTCTAGTATTCCAGGGAAGTTCGGAGTCCCATCAGAATGACAACTCTGAGAATCGGCACAGGCTCAGGTTTCTCACTGCAAGCTAGTCTTGTTTTACAGTTTTATAAGGGGGGGCGTGAGTGTGCCACACACAAAAACGAAAAAGATCAGATGTGACTCAGGCCTGGATGGGTTGGGAAGCGCTGGATTAGGGTGCATTAAAAGGATAACTTGTAAATTACACATTTTCATAATTTTGTTCGAGAACTAATTTTATCAACCTTTCCTAAGCTTTGCAGGCCTGGTTTGCAATTCATAATTAATATTGGCTTCCATGAGGATTACCTTTCTCACACATCCCTCAGCCTGGTGGTGACAGTAAACGAGGCCGAGTTACAAGGAGGGCCCAGTTTAACCCATGTGAATAAGGGGTGTGTGGGTTCATCCCATAATTCAGGAGAATAAGGCCCCGCCGCTGACCTGGCCATGAGGCACAGAGCAAAGCCATCAGCACTGTGTGGGGCCTGACCCCTGCGCTGGCTCCCTCCCTCCCTCCCTCCCCCCAGTGGTATACTTCAGAATTCTGAAATGGTAGCTCAGGATTTAACTTGGATTATGGACAAGGCTGTCTTACAAGAAAATAAATACATACAGTACTGTGAAAAATCTACATCACGTCCACATTTGGTGTGACCACCCTTTGACTTCAAAACAGCATCAATTCTTCTAGGTACACTTGCGCAAAGTCAGGGATTTTGTAGGCATATAGTCAGGTGTATGATCATCAACACAATATGTAGGTTGAAACGCAATCATTAACTGAAACAGAAACAGTTATGCAGGAGGAATAAAACTGGATGAGGAACAGCCAAACTCAGCTAACAAGGTGACAGTTTACTGTCAAAAGTCATACACCATGGCAAGACTGAGCACAGCAACAAGACACAAGGTAGTTATACTGCATCAGCAAGGTCTCTCCCAGGCAAGAAATTCCAAGGCAGACAGGGGTTTCCAGATGTGCTGTCCAATCCCTTTTGAAGAAGCACAAAGAAACGGGCAACGTTGAGGACCGTAGACGCAGTGGTCGGCCAAGGAAACTTATTGTAGCAGATGAAAGACACATCATGCTTACTTCCCTTCTCAATCGTAAGATGTCCATCAGTGCCATCAGCTCAGAATTGGCAGAAAACAGTGGGGCCCTGGTACACCCATCTACTATCCGGAGAAGTCTGCACAGAAGTGGACTTCATGGAAGACTTGCGGCCAAAAAGCCATACCTCCGACGTGGCAACAAGGCCAAGCGACTCAACTATGCACGAAAACACAGGAACTGGGGTGCAAAAAAATGGCAGCAGGTGCTCTGGACTGACGAGTCAAAATTTGAAATATCTGGCTGTAGCAGAAGGCAGTTTGTTTGCCGAAGGGCTGGAGAGCTGTACATGAATGAGTGTCTGCAGGCAACAGTGAAGCATGGTGGAGGTTCCTTAAAAGTTTGGGCCTGGATTTCTGCAAATGGAGTTGGGGATTTGGTCAGAATGAATGGTCTCCTCAATGCTGAGAAGTACAGGCAGACACTTATCCATCATGCAATACCATCAGGAAGGCATCTGATTGGCCCCAGATTTATTCTGCAGCATGACAACGACCCCAAACACACAGCGACAGTCATTAAGAACTATCTTCAGTGTAAAGAAGAACAAGGAGTCCTGGAAGTGATGGTATGACCCCCGCAGAGCCCTGATCTCAACATCATCGAGTCTGTCTGGGATTACATGAAGAGAGAGAAGCAACTGAGGCTGCCTAAATGCACAGAAGAACTGTAGTTAGTTGTCTAAGATGTTTGGGCCAACCTACCTGCCGAGTTCCTTCAAAAAATGTGTGCAAGTGTACCTAGAATTGATGCTGTTTTGAAGGTAAAGGGTGGTCACACCAAATATGGATTTGATGTAGATTTTTCTTCTGTTCACTAACTTTGCATTTAGTTAATTGATAAATATAATCTATTAACATGTCTATTTTTGAAAGCATTCTAACTTTACAGCATTTTTTCACACCTGCCTGAAACTTTTGCACAGTACTATAAATATTAAGCTTCCCCACATGGGTTAGGTCAAAGCTGACAGACTCCCTGCAATGCTCACAGAGCTCACTCATGTGTGCCATGGGGTGATGTAATAATACCATTGGAACTGTTGATTTATTTAGTCACTCGTTCAGTCACTCATTCATTCATTCCATGGTTTCACACTTCCTTACCCTCCCATGCTTATATCACATTCTCGCATTTTGTTTGTCTTCCCAGAAGGAGAAGTATGTTTGTATATATTTATTGAATTATGTATGTATGTATGTATGTATGTATGTATGTATGTATGTATGTATGTATGAATGAATGAGTATGTATGTGTGTGCGTGTGTGCGTGTGTATGTATTTATTGTTATTGAGGAAATAATAGCATGACAATAAAGTGAGCCTGTGATTAGATCAGGGGTGTGAGGGAGAGATTTACATGCAGAGAGGACAGTAAACATATTTTATCACTTACTCAAGCAAACTGGCAATAAATCCAGGGTTTTACTGCAACGCCTCCAATCTACCCCCCGTAAACGGAATGAATAAGAGCTGTCCCTTCTTCAGGCAAAAATAACAAACAGAATAAACGACAAATTGCGTATTTTCCCCAGGAATTTTATTTTGACTGATTTATATTTATACATACATTTATGTTCTTATTAAAACACTTGACCCCAGGTGATGTGAACGTGGCACCTGCATAAAGGATTTATATCAAGCCTCCTTGTGATCTGATGCTAGTTAGTGGGTTAGTAGGTAGTTCCTTATAATACTGTAACATTATAATACACACAGCTGCAATAATATCTCCATCCAATTAGATAAAACAAGAATGTCTAAGGTTTCCATTGTCATAATTGTGGACCAGCTTCCTGACTGGCACTTCACAAATATATATTTATATCATTTGAAACAGAAAACAAAACAAACAAACAATAAATAAATAAATGCTTTCCGAAAAGATCACCAAAAGTACTAGTGCTTTAGATAAACTAATAAGCATATTCTAGGGTATAACATTGGAAAAGCAGGAGTGGAGTGAGTTGGTTAGGAGTAGTATAGCACAGTCAGGGGCAGGGAACGCACGTAAAAACTGAACTGCAAAACCAACTACACTGAAGCTGTCAACTCTCTGAAGCCAGTGTGGGTTGCTCCATCGGGGCTGAGACTCAGCACGCACAGAGACACACACACACGCACGCAGTCCCCCCCCCCCTCTCTCGCTCTCCTAACTGGGACACACACACACACACACATCCTCACTCAGCTCTGAGTCAGACAGTCTCCCTGAGTAAATGTCAACCTTATCTTAATGCTCCAAAAGCTTGAATTTTATTTCTAGACTCACTTTATTCCTTGCGCTGAAAAAGCAAGAATAAATTCACACTGCATCCAACGCAGAAGAAAGTTACTGTCCTTTCTGAATATTATTAGAAGTTAAAAAGAAAAAAAATATACATACATATATTAGTGTATACATATATATATATATACACATATATATATATATATACACACACACACACACCTTTATGTGCACTGTTGTGGCTGTTGTTTTATTTAAGTAAACTATGATGTGACTCCCCTAATTCATTTTTAAACAGCACTGCAAAGCAAGGTTGCCTTCCATTCCTGCAAGTTGCTCTTTCATAGTCAGTTTCCCTGGAAGTCTGGACACCTCATTCCCTATATTTTTGTTGATGTTGTTGTTGTTGTTACATGTAAGAAATGTGTTAATTTAATTAATAAAATATAAACAAACCCCCTGGCCCCGAGAAAAAAAAGGAAATCCAAACACCCAGGCCTCCACTAGTTTCAGTGAAGTTTGATGTTCCCAGTGTAACAGCGCTGGTTGCATAACAGATTATAACAGATCCTGCAGCTGATTGACCATTGCTAAAATTAGATTTTTACCTATCTTTGACTAAATTAATACATAAATAAATATGGTCCCGTTTTTTAGGCCGTAAAATCTGATTTCTGAAAGCCAAATTAAGAATTTATTACAGCTAAGTGGATATGCTTTAACTGTGCAGTTTGGGCTGGCATGAAAGTAAATCCCGAAAGGGTTCAAGTGTTATTTAAATTGCATTACATTTTTATTTATTTATTTATTTATTTATTGTTTTTTTTACACATTTTAGGAAAAGAAAGACCATAATCCACTGAAATTGTCATTTGTAAATATGGCATGTTGATAATCCACACAAATAAATAAACTACATAAAAAATGAAATAAAATAAAGTACACCTTTACTGTACTGAAAGTTTTCTTCTAAGTCAAAACCTTTAGAGCAACACTATCTGCTCTATGTCATCTCCTGCTTAACCCTCCAACTGATCAGTGCACTGAAAGCTCCCCCCCTACCCCCGTGCCTCTGCTGCATTAAACCACAAGAGCTTGTTAACTGCTTCCCCATTTCCTGCCAAGAAATGACTTCCAAGAAAAAATAATTAAAAACCAGAGAAAATATGGTCTGCCAAGCGCAGGTGAGCACAGGTGTCTTTAACTGACTTAACTGACAGCCGGAGCTGCCGGAGATGGGTGACTGGCTGGGGCTGGATGCCGTTACCGTACACACTATGGCCTGTGTGTTGATGGAGGGGGGAGGGATTAGGGTGGCGATCTATCCCAATCACCTGGATAGGAACAACAATGCCCTGAACTCTGTGGTGCTCCTAGTGAGTCATGCAACCAGGGAGGCTGCGATTTTGTGCACTAGAGTGGATCCCCATCTCTGCATCATCTCAAGTGGTGCGTGGAGAAGGAGAATGAGATGGAGGACAAGAGCAGGAGGAGAAGGAGGAGATGGAGAGGGAGAACAAGATGCAGGAGGAGGAGAGGGAGAAGAATGGGAGGGAGGTTGAGGAGAAGAATGAGGAGAAAAAAGATAAAGGAGGAAGAGGAGAAGGAGGTGGAGGAGCAAAGGAGAGGCAATAAAAGCATCAGTGTGCCCTATCACAACCAGTAAACCCTGCCATTAGACCTCTCCTCAGTTAAACAAGTGGGCTTTACAATTAGAAGCTGCAAATGTACAGTGGGGAGTCATAAAATGTAATAACAATGTAACGCATGATTCAAGCAAAAGGATCCAGAAGCATTTTTAGTTGGTAGCCTGATTAAAGTGTAGCTTGACTGTGTGTTTTGCTGCAGTACTGGCCTCAGCAGGGAGACACCTACATGTGCCCATCACCAGTGCCCCGTCCCTGGTCGCCCCTGGACTGCCGCAGTGAACTGAGGCGAGGGCCAACAGAGCACCAAAGTGTGACAAGATAACAAGACTGTAAAGGAAATACAGACTTGGCTCAGTTCAGGAGTTCAGACAACTGCATTACACATATGTAATAAAAGGTTTATAGAGTTTATTTTAGCCTAGACCTGCTTACAGAGAGAACGATGACCTGACCGTGAGGACAAGGCCATCGAAGCCCCTCCCCCACTAGATGGAATGAGTCAAGTAGTTGCCAGGGCATGTGGGGTGGAGGAGGAGGCAAAGTGATGAATGCTGGGAAAGTGCGCTTACGCTTGGGAAGGTGGAAGTCAGGCACGAGACCAAGGTTGTCTTTCTCCCGAACTTCGGTTTAAAACAACATTAAGTAGAGGCAACCAGCAGTTAAGCAAGACAATGTTTATATCTTTTTAAACATATTTTTTAGATTGGTTAAGTACGCACTAAGTGTATCAGAGACCTCTTAATTAAATAACCTGTTTAAGGATAAATAAAATACTTCCATCAAAGAGCACTTCAGATGCCTTCAAATGAAAGAACATTACTTAAAAATAAATAATTATATAATAAATAAAATATTTGGGGACACACTAGAGATGTTAGTGTTTAAAAACTAAACACAAGTGCATGAAAACAAAAACTGCACCTCACAGCCACAGGTCTTGCATACAAACTAGGGGCTGCCTATTGAAGGCCCCGATTCCCCTTAGCTTCGCTCAGGCTTTTAAATCGACAGCGTTGGTGTGAGGTGTGTGGGCTGTGGGGTTTGCGGTGTGGAGTGTGGGTTGTGGGGTGCTCACCCAGCTGGTGGCAACATGGAAGGAGATAATGACATATTCACAGCAACACTGCACACAGCCCATGCCACTTAACTAACTGCTAAGAAAATACAAAGCTGCAGTCTTGAATTCATACAGCCGGGTGCAAAAGAGAGAGTGAGAGAGGGTGAGAGAGAGGGAGAGGGCAACGGGACAAGAGAGAGGGGGAGGGCAAGAGAGGGCGAGAGGCAGAGGATATAAAGGCCAGGTCTGAGTGCCACTGAACTGCTTTGTATGCTCCTAGTGCTGATCCCTAGGGGGTGTCCCTGGCCCAGGCAGCAGGCAGCCAGCTTTGCGTATTCCCCAGCACCTTGTGAATGCATTTAATCGATAGTTAAAAAGAGTCGTAAATCAACCACTGGAGGCACTAAAGCTGAGCCACCTTGTAAAGCCATGCTGAAAGAGAAATGAATGCCCGACACTCTGAGTGTGAGTGCGTGTGTGTGTGTGTGTGGCCAAGTGAGTGGGCGTGTGAGTGTGTGTGTGTCCAAGTGAGTGAGTGCGTGTTAATGTGTGTGTGTGTGGCCGAGTGAGTGCGTGTTAATGTGTGTGTGTGTGGCTGAGTGAGTGCGTGTTAATGTGTGTGTGTGGCTGAGTGAGTGTGCGTGTGTTCGTGTTAGTAAGTTTTTGTAAGTGTGGGAATGAGTGTGTGCGTGTGTCACTCTGTGTCAGTGTGTGAGTAACAGAGTGTGTGTGCGCATATGACTGTGAGTGCCAGTATTAGTGTGTGTGTGTGTGTGTCTGTGTGAGCATTCCTCATGCCTGCCAAACCTGTGTCCCTCCCCCTCTCTCGGATGTCCTTTCGCACAGTCTACAGAGGGTCATCCGTCCACGCTGGGTGCAGTCCCCAGGGTGGCAGCAGGACTGAGTGTGGGCTGGGCTCAACAGGCAAACAGGACAGGCACCATAGCACAGCCTTTTACCCGTATGTCCGTGCTGCAACACTCCCAGGGAACCAACCACACATCTCTGTATTCAGAGTCATATTATAGTGAAGTGGATCAAGTTATTTTATAGCTGCAGAACACACTGTCATGTACAGGTACGGTACTTTTAAATGAGTGGGCAAAGTGCTCCAGCCTGGGATTATACACACAGCTTTTGTGAGCAGGTGAAGAAAGAAAACTAAACACACTCGTCCAGGGTGGTGAAAAACCCCCTTAAGAAACTGAAAAACCACCCTCAGAGAGATCAAAGATGCATCAAAGGCAGGCATAGTGTACAGCACAGCGTCTCCAAACCATTTTTCACAACAAAGGCAGAGACATAGAAGAAGAAAGAGGGCAGAAAAAGGGGGGGCGGGGACAAACGGCAGAAAGTGCTTAACTTTTACAACCCCCTCCCTACCATGCCTCAAATGCCTCAACAGGTAAAAGCTCAATCTTGAAGGAAGCTTACCTGAGGAGACCTGGAGAGGCACTGGCCATAAAGAGAGAGAGAGATCATAATGGTATGTGTAGTGCTGCTGGCCCCTCAGTATCCTCCCCCTTGGGTGAAATAACTCGGAACCCACCTACACTTGTGAAACACATGGAGGGGAAATGTAACGGACTGATTTCACAGATAAACAGGGCTGGACTGCTATTACTAATAGGAATCCTATTAGTAGTACTGTATTACTGAATTCTGTTCTTATTACAGTTCATGTCACTGTAACTACTATGTCCCTAAACAGAAGTAGGACATTTTAGAGCCCTTGAATGCAACTCACTGTGGATAAAGGTGTCATCACATTAATTAAATAATAATAACAATAATGATGCAGTACAGGCACAACACACATAGCCTTAGTTTCCACCATGCAGACGACAACTACAAAAGAAAATGAACCCCCGAAAACATTCAATCAGCACTTTAAACATCTTACTGCAGAGGAATGAGGCAAGGGCAGTGTAGTATTGCGCAGTGCCCCACCTCATACTGGCACCTATGCCAACAGCATTGCTGCAGCTTCCAGGGCCTCTGTAGTCCTCACAGCTGATCTTGTTTATGATCTACTTAATATCCCCCAGTCCCATCCCACCCCACCCCTCCACAGCACCACCACAGCCCCCTGACACTACCACATCACCCCCCCACAATACCACCACAGCCCCCTGACACTACCACATCACCCCCCCACACCACCACCACAGCCCCGCCCCCCCACCACAGCCCCCTGACCCTGAGTAGGGCAGCAGTGCTTTAGGCACATGCCAATGTGGCTCCACTGGATAGACTAAAGTGGGGATGTCCGGCCTCCCTCTGCAGGCATCACGAGGCATCACATGATCAGGGGGATTACACGGGCCATTTCAAGAGAGAGAGAGAACTTGCCCGTCACATGGAGCAAGCAACAGGAGAGAGGGGTCAGAGGTTAATCATTGACTGCCTGAGGTCCACGTAACGGTTATTATTTTTAATGCTGTTTTTTGTCTCTCTTTCTCTCCATCTTTGACAATCGTACTGCTCACAAAATTATTGATGACTTTTTTCTCCAGGGTAGCGTGCGTTGGTCTCCCCCTGAAGCGTGACTGCCACGCCACTTAAAACCAAGGCCAGATAATAGAAACTATACATTCATTTATACACAGACAGTATGTAGCTATAGTGAGCATACTCTTTAGCAGTTAAACTTACTGTGTACTGAATTTTAGTTCATTTTCAGAAGTCCTTAGCCATGTATGTATAAATACACTCACCTAAAGGATTATTAGGAACACCTGTTCAATTTCTCATTAATGCAATTATCTAACCAACCAATCACATGGCAGTTGCTTCAATGCATTTAGGGGTGTGATCCTGGTCAAGACAATCTCCTGAACTCCAAACTGAATGTCTGAATGGGAAAGAAAGGTGATTTAAGCAATTTTGAGCGTGGCATGGTTGTTGGTGCCAGACGGGCCGGTCTGAGTATTTCACAATCTGCTCAGTTACTGGGATTTTCACGCACAACCATTTCTAGGGTTTACAAAGAATGGTGTGAAAAGGGAAAAACATCCAGTATGTGGCAGTCCTGTGGGCGAAAATGCCTTGTTGATGCTAGAGGTCAGAGGAGAATGGGCTGACTGATTCAAGCTGATAGAAGAGCAACTTTGACTGAAATAACCACTCGTTACAACCGAGGTATGCAGCAAAGCATTTGTGAAGCCACAACACGTACAACCTTGAGGCAGATGGGCTACAACAGCAGAAGACCCCACCGGGTACCACTCATCTCCACTACAAATAGGAAAAAGAGGCAACAATTTGCACAAGCTCACCAAAATTGGACAGTTGAAGACTGGAAAAATGTTGCCTGGTCTGATGAGTCTCGATTTCTTTTGAGACATTCAGATGGTAGAGTCAGAATTTGGCGTAAACAGAATGAGAACATGGATCCATCATGCCTTGTTACCACTGTGCAGGCTGGTGGTGGTGGTGTAATGGTGTGGGGGATGTTTTCTTGGCACACTTTAGGCCCCTTAGTGCCAATTGGGCATCGTTTAAATGCCACGGTCTACTTGAGCATTGTTTCTGACCATGTCCATCCCTTTATGACCACCATGTACCCATCCTCTGATGGCTACTTCCAGCAGGATAATGCACCATGTCACAAAGGTCGAATCATTTCAAATTGGTTTCTTGAACATGACAATGAGTTCACTGTACTAAACTGGCCCCCACAGTCACCAGATCTCAACCCAATAGAGCATCTTTGGGATGTGGTGGAACGAGAGCTTCGTGCCCTGTATGTGCATCCCACAAATCTCCATCAACTGCAAGATGCTATCCTATCAATATGGGCCAACATTTCTAAAGAATGCTTTCAGCACCTTGTTGAATCAATGCCACGTAGAATTAAGGCAGTTCTGAACGCGAAAGGGGGTCAAACACAGTATTAGTATGGTGTTCCTAATAATCCTTTAGGTGAGTGTATGTATTTATTCATGTCAATACAAACAAATAGAGACACTGTGCATCTTTTCACCAGAATCACAGCAGGGTCTGACCAAACAATGGTCATATCAGATAACAACATTGGAAACAAACCAGACCTAAAAAAAAAAAAAAAAAAAAGACTAAATAAATGCCAGTAAAGGTGATTTATTACACCTGCATGTGTCTTAACAGGGTGCTTGAGCCCTCGCAGACTGGATGGACCAGCGCCACGCCCAAGATCCGAACACTGGGACTATGCCAGGGGCTCAGACCCCGTGTGGGCCGCCCCCCATGACTTCACCTTCCCTGTCCATGCAAAGAAACAAGAGTGTTAAAGATTTGACCTTAACCCCAACACTAGGGGCTGCAAATAGGCCCTGGCTGACATTGATGTTAACTGTAGGTGCTGGGACCCATCAAACTTTTGCTGCTTTGACAAGCTGCTGAGGACATGGCTTCGCTTGGGAGAAAAAATAAATAGGAAAAAAACAGCTTTATAAGGAACAAAGATACAGGGCAAAATTAACAGAAAGTCTGTAGGTTTTCTTCATGCTTGGAGCCGTGTACAAATCGGCCTCTGGATTTGGAAACGGCAACGACGCTTGTGCCAATGTGTTTTAAAACCTTCAGTGGTCCAGGAGAAACTTAAACCCATCTTAAAATGTACTAATGACAACTGTCAATTCCGTATTGATTACTGTATAAATATAGACTTTAAACTTTTCAGTGGTTGGATGTATGGTGTGAATGATATTGAAATCATTAAACTTTCTTGAAACTTCTTCTTTTTTGTAGAATTGATCGATTTCACTTCCAGGAATTTTTACACCCAGAGCGGGTCTCAGAATTCACTAAGAATAAAAAAAAATATATACAAAAAACTAAAACAACCAAACAGAAGTAACCCAGTAAAGTGAGCACAGGTGGCAGCTGAACAGACTGACTGCGATTCAGACTGAGTTCGTGACAGGCAGGCAGGGAGAAAGCGAGACCTGCGTTGCCTTTTCATAGCAAGGGGAAGACAGAGGGGGGAGAGGCAGGGAGGGAGCGCGAGTGGCAGGGAGCGCAGACACAGGGCCTGTCCGTACACATCCCGACTGCTGACTGCGCTGTACACCTGGAGACGTTGCCCTTTTAAAGATCTCTTTGGAACTTTTGTCTGCTCTGTGAGAGGGGCGGACCCACAATTCAGTCACGTAGCAACATGACTCTGTGAGCAATCCCTCCCATCAGGGCAGCAGGCAGAGAGAGAGAGAGAGAGCCAGGGGGTTTGGTGCTGCAGTGACTGTTTTATGAACTCTTATTTTTCTCTTTCTTTCTTTCTCTTTCTCTTTCTTTTTCTTTTTCTCCTTGAATCAGGTGGTGATTCAGCTGCTAGCAATCCAGTTCCTTTTGATACAGGTAAAGCACGTAGTTTCCTCATGTTAACACAAACACACACATCAACATGTAACCACATACACATAGAAGACTGCTAAAAATCTACAAAACAGCTCAGTCTCACTCAACAACCAAGTAGTTTTGAACGTACCCAAGAGTAGCTGAAGACAATTGTGTTTTGTTGTTGTTTTGTATGAGTTCACTAACACACCACAACAGCAGTACACAACCAGTGGCACCCTGAAGAACAGGATGTCATAATAATAATAATAATAATAATTATAAATCTTTATTTTTCTTCACATCATTACTGTCCTATGTTATACTCCTATATGACATAGCATTATAATATATGCGTTATACTTTCTGAAAAGGAAAAAACACACATTACATATGTCCACATCCCATTTCCAAAGACCCCCTTTACACCCAGCGCAGCACAGCACTGCCACAATCGGAGCAGCAGTCCCCGGTGTGCATCGCTCTGCCGACAGAGGAAGTGGGGAAGGTGCAGCTCAAGTTCTCGGCAACAGGAGAATATATATATATTTGTTTTTTACCAGCAGCCTCTGTCAGCACCTTTTTCAGTGACAGCAGAGGAAGAGACTCACTGAGAAAATGCTGCACAGAATAAAATAGATAAATACAGAAATAAACACACATATAAAAGACAAATGATGGGCCAATCAGGAGCTGATCAGAATTCAAATAAATAATTCCACATCCCAGGTCCAATCCCACACTTGGAAGGCCAATTCTGTGTTTTCCCACAGGGGTCTTGATAAATCCCAGTGCAGCCCACTCTGCCTCGAAGCCCTAGCTTGCCTGGCAGAGGCTCAGGCAGCGGGTTAGATGCAGACCAGGCCACACTGCTGTCATATTGGCTGGCCTGATATGCTGATCCACAGGCAGGGGAAGAATGGAGATTTATTCATCTGACCAAATGCCAGACCAGGGCTGCAGCTGACTTCTGGAGGGTGTTCTCTGGGTTCTGAAAAGAGATGCGGCTGGTCTCACGGCACTGCGGCACAGGTAGGACTGAAGGACAACTGAGCAAGCTCTCACTGGGCACAGCGATTCCTACTTCCTGAATTAAGTCTGAAAAGTGCATAATAGAAGGAGGAGGAGAAGGAGAAAGAAAAGGACAAAGAAGTATACAAGAAAAAGAAGGAGCCACAGAAACATTGCCATTTTCAGTGGCGTTCAATTGAGACACAAAAAGCAACACCAGCAGAAATTCAGGCAGCTGTTCTTGAGGCTGAAGAAGCCAAATCGCCCCAATTAGCAGCATCCCTAACCCCCGACCCGACCCCCTCAGCCCGTCATCAGCTGAAACAGTGGTGTTCGGCTGTCCGACGGAAATATTCCTTAATTGCACTTGGTGTGTTTCTGTCTACCTATCCATCTGTCATATCTGTCTGGTGAGCTAGATCTATCACCCTACCTGTCCATCATTGGTAAATCATCATCATCAATAATTAAGGAAATAAATAATAAAAACTGGATTTGAGATTTGAGAAACAAAAGGCAAGGCAGCAGGAAGCAGAGAAAGGTACTGGGCTTGTCTTGTCGTGTGTGAACGATCACCGCAGCCATCTGGCCACCTCGCCTATTGACCAGTCAGAGGTTGAGGGTTTCAAGCGACGTTAAAAGAAACTGAGAACCAAAGATGGCAGAAGCTGCATTTCACCTTAAAATGTTAAAATTCACATTATTATTTCTTTACAATTCTGTCTTAAATGACTACACAACCTTCCTGTGTACTGATTTGTTCAAGGGCCCAAACAGACGGTACTGAACCACTGTGGGATAAATATAGACGGGTGACAAATTAAAGGAAAAACCTGAATAAATGAGTGGAAGAACATAACAAATGCAGATGCCTCTAAACAGGTGTACTGCATGTTACAATTAAGCAATTAACATCTTATCATGCTCTGAGGCATGTATAAAAATGCTGAGCAGGCCCAGTTGACCTCGATTTTGGATCAAGATGACAAGAGGACTGGATCTAAGTGACTCTGAAAGAGGGGTCATTATTGGGGAACTGGTCTACAGAGATGTGGGAAAAAAGTGATATGGTCAGATGACTCACCCTTCACCATATTCTTGACAAGTGGACACGTGCATGTCTGGTGACACCAAGAGAACGGTACAGGCCTGACTGCCTGACCCCTACAGTGAGGGGGTCCATAGGCTCGGTTATGCTGTGGGGGGCATTTTCCTGCTATGGTTTGGATCCACTTCTCCCCTTAGAGGGAAGGGTCACAGCAAAAAATTACAAATTTATTCTCAGTGATCACCTATATCTTATGATTAAATATTTCTATCCTGATGGGAGTGATCTCTTCCAGGATCACAATGTCCCCATCCACAGGACATGAGGGGTCACTGAATGGTTTGATGAGTATGACAATTATGTGAATCATAAGCTATGGTCTTCGCAGTCACCAGATCTCAACCCAATTGAACACCTATGGGAGATTCTGGACTGATGTATTAGACAAGCGCTTTCCACCACCATCATCAAAACACCAAATGAGGGAATATCTTTTGGAAGAATGGTGTTCATCCCTCCAGTAGAGTTCCAGAAACTCGTAGAATCTGTGCCAAGAGCAGTGAAGGTGTTCTGGTGGCTCGTGGTGGCCCAACACCTTACAGAGACACTTTATGTTGGTTTTTCCTTTAATTTGTCTGTACATTAACGGTAAATATCTTTTAAAGGGAATCCATCATTGAAACAATGCTCTTTAACAGGAGTCTTCATCTGACACTGGCAGGCACTTTCATCAACATCTGAAGATCAGGGACACCCAGCAGTAACAGTCAACATTACAAGACAAAGCAAGTGAGGAGATCCATTAAAATGGCACGTCCTGAATAGGCAGTTTGAGAAAAAGATGCACTTCTGTCTCCATCTCTCGGACTACGTGCTCAGACCCTGGGATGGGATTGAAGGCCCAAGTCGATTATTTACCAGTGAGTCATTAACTTACTAATAGCTCAGGGTTGCCTGGCAAAACCAGTGTAAACACACAGGCCGTAAAAAATGCATGAGCCGCAACAGCATAAATCGCCAGCAAGAGCAGTCAAAGAAGCCAGGCCCTTCCTCAGGAAAAACCAAAACACAACCAAAAACAACATCTTTCTAAACAACATTTGAAGGCATTTTGTCCTTGCTTTTCTTGAATAAGGTTTTATGCTAACCAATACAAAAATAAAAATACATACTATTTTGAAAATCGAAATTATAAAGCTATCAGAAAAAATACTTCACATTTATGTTTTACTATAGCTCTCCATGGTGTGTATGTGTGTGTGTGTGTGTGTGTGTGTGTGTGTGTGTTGGGAGAGGGGGGCTCTCACTGCCAGTTGGTCATTTTAGTTAGTTTCCAAGAAGGTTGTATCCTTCAACACTGATGTGGAGCTCAGGTCAGTGTCCTTGTGTTTATCTGTGCAATGGTTCTGTTTATACAGAACAAGGGGGTTGTGAGCCCTGCGTCTGGACTGCCCCCACCACCTGCTGGGGGTTTTCTACTCCAGCTGAGGTCCAAATTACTTAATTGGAAACACCCTAATTGAACTACGAGTGTCCACTGTGACCTTCTTAAATTAACTATCAGCTCTTAATCAGACAGAGGTTGTTCAATTTCAAGGATGAGGCACAGCTGTTATTAAAAAAGGCACATAGGTATTCAAGAACTTAAGCACTATTATTATTTTATGTATTTATTTTAGAGCAAAGGGTTTCCATTCTTGGTAGCAGGGAGAAAAGTTGCAGCTGAGCTCTCAATTACATAATTACATCAAATTGAGGCTTAATTGCTCAAAATTAACAATCTTCAGCCACTGATGGAAGACTCCTGCAAGACCTGAGTTTGGAGGCAGGGGTGGGGGGGTCTCCTGGAGTAGGGCTGTAGGCCTCTAAATTATGAGCCGGGTGTTCATTTTTTCCATTTGCAATTTTTCCCTGTGTAAAATGTCAGATTTGAAAAAACCCTCGTGAGAGAAAAAAAAAAAAAAAAAAAAAAAAAAGATATCACCAGTACAGTGCCACCATATACTTTGGGAAATTAGATCAAAAGCACCTATGTGAAGTTTTTAGTTCTACAACATGCTTCATATTCATGTGTCATACACTGTGGTCATGCATTGTCATGTACTGTATGTTTCTCTGTGCGACTTAACACAGAATTCTACATGTTCTCACCTCTCTAACGTTCATAACCCCAGAACTGTGCAACACTAAAGGCAGGCATCAATAAAATATTATTATTATTATTATTATTATTATTATTATTATTATTATTATTATTAACAACAACAACAACAACAAACATTTGCTAAACATGCATCAGAAACAGAACCTCTGTGCTCCTCCTCCGCTTGTCTCGCACTCTTCATCGGCACAAACAAGCAAACGTCTTCGTGAGTGCCTCTTGCCTCAAAATGCTTCTTAGTAAGACTATTTGTTTGTTATATTTTTTATCTGTTTAAAAGGAACGCTGGGGGGGAGAAAAGAGGAGAATCTGTCCTCTGCAGTAACAATCCTCTGTAAGCAGTTTAAAGTATCTTTCTCTCCTTCTTTCTTTCTGCATTTTCTTTTCTTTTTTTTCTTGTATTTTTTCGCCACTGTCCCCCTAGTGGGTGGGTAAAATCCCCGGTGTCGAACTTCAAAGGAAATCCTGAGCTCACTTGCATTCATGTTGAACTTGCAGCTTAACCACAGAGTTCAAACAGAGCGCCCACGCCCAGTCTACACAGCCTGCCTCTTAAACAGACATCTCTGCACTGCGCACACACACTCACACACAAGTACACAGTCACACACACACTCATACACACACTTGTACACACACACACACAAGTACATGGTCACACACAGACCTCAGACACACAGTCACACTCACACTCTCACACACCCTCACACACAGTCACACAGCAGCAGCAGCCGCCAGCACCACCACTGCAGAAACAGCAGCTGCACTACTGAAAAACTCAAACTCTGCTCAATAGGGCTCAAATTGAGCAAGAGACGAGGGCCCAAAAAAACAAGCAGTGCAAAAATCAGCACTTCTGCCTCGACCTTGACTTGGATTCCCTTGTGCTCAATCCTGTCATCCTGCTCAATTGAATATAGGCTGTGTGCACTTTGTGTAAATGGATTTGTTCTTGGGGTGTAGCCTAGCGTTTCAGTGGTGTCCTACAGTTCCCACATGACCTGGAATCTCTGAATCCTTGGAATGTGGAATCTTGAAAGAACTCCGTGAGAATATCCACGAAGGCCGGCACCACATGGGCAGGAGCAACCGGTCAGCCGCGGTGTTCAACAGATGGTGGGCTTGCAAAATGACTGTTACAACCACTGGGCCTTGACTCTGCCCGAGTCTCTCCTTGAGTCACTCAGACATGCAGGACACTCTCCACGAATTAATGAAAACCTGCCTGGAGGTAGAAAGCTGGTGAGATGCACTAATGACATCAAAGTCTTAGCCCTGAGAAACAGGGCATAAAATATCTCTCTGATTAAAATTCCCCTTTTCTAACCACTGTAGCAAAAGTCCTACCCCACCCTCCTCCCTGACACCAAAATCCCATTCCCTCAACCCAGGAGTTAATAAGAGCAACCTGTGCCACCGGGTAGACTGAGTATGCAAATGAGAGAATCGCGTAAATAAACACTGTTCAATACTGTAAAAAAAAAACGGCCGGCACGAGTTCGAGAACACTGTATGATGGAAAAGAATGTGTGTGTGTGCGTTTCACCTCATAGTGACCGTGGAAACCCCTTAGAGGTTACAGAAACTGTGAAAGTTTGGGCTCATCTCCAGTCAAAGCAAAGCCTAAACCGAGATAGTTTGGACCAGCTGCATGACAGGGTTTGTGTGTGTGAATATCTGTGTGCACATGGTGGTGGGTGGGGGGGTGGAGAGGGTGTTTGTCTAAGTGAGTGTGTTTGTGTTAGTGAGGGAATGTGTGTGTCAGTGAGTGAATGAGTGTGTGTACAGTGTGTGAGTGAGTGTGTCCCATTTGACATTCTCAAGCATACAACCATAAGAATCGGTCTTGATTAAAATCTGCCATGGTAAGGCTATGTAGTAAACTACAGTTTTATCACAGTTGTCCTCTACACTTCTTTCACTGTCCACCTTTCCTACAGTACACTTTTCCTAACATTGCTTAAAAACCAAAACAAATAACTTGCAAACGGTTAACACCAAACAGCTGAATTAAAAAGGAAAGTTGCACCACACTGAGAAATGAAACTGGAACCCACTATATTTATATATATATATAAATCAATTTCCTCACACAATAAACAACTCTATTTCCATGGAGGGTTTTCCCTGTTACGAGAACTTACATCAAGTGTCAACAGAGAAGCAAAACTATGACGGTATGAATATTGCCAATGAACATGCTTTGAAGTGTGAAGTATGACCAGTATTTAATTGGTAGAAACAGAACATGTGACCCCCTCTATCAAAGTAAGCCACTCATTAAGGTCTTCAATTTGAACCACAAGCAGCAGTGTTGAAAATAATGCCATCACCCACCAAAAATGTATTTACTTCAGTTTCTAATGATACCTGTAATAATGTGCCATTGCTAGCTACAGCCTTTATGTATTACACCATCCAACAGTTAGTGGCAACAAGTGTAACCAACGTGCATCAACAGCTTGGACTGGTGTAAAAGCCACAGACTGATCCTGCACTGCATCACAGAGGCCTAGCAGGGTTCCCAACAGACAGCCCTGATTGAAACCCCAACCAGAGCTGCTGGGAGGCTGTTGAGGCTAAATACGTCAAATCAGTCACCGGTGAGATGGTGAGAATCTGTCGTACAAATTTGGGGGTCCGTGAAGTTAATCACCAATCCCACCACATTCATCCGTGCCAGATCGCAGCCGTGCTGTAATTAATGCACAAGGGTGGATCGAAGCAGTATTGGACTTCAAAAACAAAACAACAAAAACAGTTTGTGTTTGCTCAGCAGTCCCCACTGGAACAGGATCAAAGTTCCATCTTTGGTCATTCAGAGTCTAATTTTAAGACAGTTGAAATAAACTAATCATGTTCTCAATTACCTTTTTTCTTTTAATAGTTGTATAAATTCGAAACCATTTTCAGCACATTAACTCAATTAGAAGATGTAAATACAGAAGATTTCCATGATGCGATTTGATTCCTCCCTACATATATAATTATATTGTGATGCCGTGCTGGGCAACGCGGTGAGGAGCCACCCCCAGCTGCCCTGCACCTCCCCAGACCCCGGGGAAGGAGATTACCAGCGGAACACCTGATACACTGTTCCCTCCGTGACTGGCTCCCCAGTTTGATAAAACAGGGAAGAAATACATTGCGCATTGTGGAGAGGCAGGGAGGAGAGCCTGGGAGACAGAGCAAGCGAGAAACAAAAGGAATTGATTTGAAACAATGGTAACAGACTTAGCTTCTGAACTTGAAATGAATATGTATTCCAGACTCGTTGGCCGGTGTGTGTGTGTTATTATTTGTTTAGAGAAGAGCCTGTGTTCCTGTCTTAGGTTAGGCTAGAGACAAGTTAGATGTTTATTTGTGGTTTCTGTACATTTTTTATTTTGAGCACTCACACCACATTTAAAATAAATACACCACTTTGCACCATACCCGTGCTTGATGTTATTCTGAGCCTCGCCTTTAGAGCCCAGATCCCACGGTGTCACAAAATATATACATAGGTACAGTAAATGGAAAGGATAGCTAGAAAGATACACACACAGATACACATGTAAGCACCTACATGGACAGCAGTATGATTGTGGGCTGTGCTGTAGTGCCTGCACACATGCACACTGCAGAACCTGCATACTGCCACCTATGCTCTGGCCTGCCTTTAACTGACAAGTGCCCAGACCAACCCCACTGCCGATGAGGAAGATGCGACCTGAATCACTCACATGGCCTTTATCTGTAGGTGCTCATCCCCTGCCGCCACCACCACCTAGCAGCCACACAGGGGCCCAGGACAGGCTGAGCTTCTCACCACCCAGCAGCCACGCACAGGCCCAGTCCAGACCAAGCCTCTCACCACCCAGAATGCCAGCACTGCTCGT
The DNA here is from genome assembly GCF_036373705.1 of Amia ocellicauda. Lineage (NCBI taxonomy): Eukaryota > Metazoa > Chordata > Actinopteri > Amiiformes > Amiidae > Amia > Amia ocellicauda. The sequence goes on along the minus strand of NC_089858.1, from coordinate 12,610,050 downwards.
CCTAGCCCCGTAGTGCTGTCTAGCCACCAGTGCTTAGCCAAGGCCTATTGCAACACTGCAACGCTTTCATTGTTTCATGTTTTGAAAGGGAAAAAAGTTTTGTTTGAGAGAGATAGAGTGAGGGTATGCGAGTCTGATGTGTGAGTGTGAGTTTGAGAGTGAGTGTGTGTATGCGAATCTGTTGTGTGAAAGCGTTTGATCGTGTGTTTGTGTCTGTGTGTGAGTGTGTCTGTTGGTGATGGAAAGGAGGAGACGGCAGAGAAACAAAAACCAACACAATAAACTCACAACTGGCGTGAAATTTCTTATATAAACACAAGGTCAGTAAATTCAGACGTCTTGGCAGCCAGCGAGCTGTCCTGTCTGCGCTGTGAACTGCAAGGAATGCGAGGCATGAGGCTCAGTGTCCAGGATTGATAGCGGGAGACACAGACCATGTGGACAGCGCAAGACACAGTCTGACCACAGCAGCCAGGGAGCAACACACTGGAACCCAGGGAGGGAGAAAGCTGAACCCATACAGTTTTAAGGTACCCAGGCATACTTAGCAGCTAATTTTCTTGGCAAGAAGACAACAGCACAGTGTGCAGGTGCCCCACTGTCCAGGGGCATTTCCCCATGTTTTCAGTTGAGGGCTGGGTGCAATACTAGAGGTAAGGAGATAGGAGCCCGGTTAAACAACGATCAGACGACATGTATTCTGTTTTAGTCACAGTCAATTGAATACAGAGGGGTTTCATTATTTATTTAGTGTTAAACTAAACCTGAAAATATTTATCAAGTCAAGATTTGACCCAGCGGCAAAGGGGTTAAAGGTTACAGTACATGGAGGTGGATGGTGTTTAGACCCAATACTCCCTTTACAGGCCCAGAGGAGCACGAAAAGTTATTAAGTAAAAACTCAGACTGACCCCAAGAATATCCACAGCCCCCACCCCTCTAAAGCTCCACAGACCCCTGCCCCACCCACCAAGGGGCATCGACACTCCAACCTGGTGCATCAATCACATTCAGGCAGCCTGGAAGTCCAGGAAAAAGGTGGAAGAAAAAGAGGAAACAATTGGAGCTACAAAAAAATGTGGGACTCCCTTTTGCTCGCCTGGCACACGCAGCCACGCGTGTTCAATTAACACACTCCGAAATATTTGTTTAGAGCCTCTCTCTCTCTATTGCTCTCTCTGTCTCTCTCACTTCTCCCACTACTATCTCAAACGCTCTCTTTGGCACTCAGTGTATTTCAGATTGCGGAAATGCTGGTAAAATTCTCGACACTTTATAAATGTGATTTTTGTTGTTGTTTATTGTTCTTGTTGTTGTTGGCAGCGGTAGTTTTTTTATTTTGGGGGGGTATGGTGGAATCTGATTTCCAAAGGATTAGAGAAAGGCTGGCTGAGATAAAGACCACACAAACACACAAGACAGATTAAGAGAGTGAGACAGAGTGAGAGACACAATGAGGCAGGTTGAAACAGACAGTGAGACACAGTGACAATTCTCCCCGGCACCCCCACATCCACCTGAAGCAGGGAGCTGAAGAGAAGTCTGTGCTTGTGACACAAGGCTGTGACATAGAGGCAGGGCTGGTGTTATCCTGAGTCAGTTCAGCTCTCTGTACTCTGTCAACTGACTTTGTACCAGTTCTGCAGCTTTCCTTCCGCTAGTCAAACATGTCATAACAGCGGGAGCAACTCCGATTAGACCTCCTTCACACAAAATTTTCAGATACAATAATGGAAGACTGTTAGTTTGCTTCTTTTGTAGTTTTGCAAAACTTTTTTGGGGGGGAAACCCAGAAAGAAAAGGTTAACACTGCCTACATTTGAAGGCCTCTGTTTACACAGCCTCCTCTCAAACACCTGTCACATGGAGCACAACAAGACTTCCGGGACAGGGCTGAAATCAGAACCCCCAACATATTATTCTAATTCTGACATTCTGGCCAAAAAAAGGGATTGGAAATACTTGCGTTTTCATTTTTTTCTCTTTCATTCTTGCTTTTCTTGTCTTTCTTTCGTGGTAAACTCAAGAGGTGGTTACATTCCGATCACTAGTCACATCAGGCAATAACAAACGGGGGAAACATTTGGCCCCCCAGAGCTCAGACCCCTGGCCTGTTCATACCAAACACATTGGAGTCCATTCTCCTCGCACAGGGCCGAGTAGACCTGTGACGGCACAACAGGTGTGTAACCGGCCACGGCAACAGGAGGAACTTCATGTGGTGCAAAGGCAGTTCAAGAGCGGACATACGGTGAGAGGCACAACCATTCAAAGGGTCATTTCACTTGCCTTTGGTTTTCTTTCCAAACATGCAGGACTCCTCGCATACATCAACAAAATGACTGCATCACATAATTCATCACCTGCGATTAACTTCACTCAGGTTTTAGTACAGATTAATCCCCTCTCCCCTTCTCTGTTTGAACCAGTCAAATGTTTACCATGTTAAAGTTTTTTTTTTTTTTTTTTAGTAGTTCTAGTTGTGCATGCAGGAAGCTATTCTTGTTGAAAGCAGAAACCAATTGAATTGGTCATCACAAATATTGCAATAACAGCTCATTCAAACTACCAATTCAACAGTTTCTCCTCCTGCTCAGTGGTTTTCCCCCTTTTACATTGACACCCCCTCCACATAAACACATAAAACAAAACATCCCAAGTCTTAACACCAAACCCTGTTAAAATAGCATTTTGACGTCTAGGAGACCACACGTTTCCTTTTCATCACATGCAGAGCATGCAAAAGAAAGTGAAGAAACCATAGTAAAATGAAGTTATGCTCGCCTGCTTCCTTGTTGTGCTATGGCCTGACCCAGCAGAGCCAGGCAGGGCAGCGCGCAGGTAACGTTATCTGGGTCTGCACAGGAAGCAGAAGCCCACACACACTGCCAGAGACCATCACACAGCCTGGCAGTCTCTACACTGCGTCTTCATTTGCAGGTTAAATAGCAGAGCGAGAGGAAACAGTTGTGTTAATCTCATCTCTGGCTGAACTTTGGTGTTTTTGGGTTGTCTTTTCATTTTTTCATTTCTTTAAGGTCAACAGTTTAGATCAAGTTCACATAACTTTATTTAGTTGGGTTCTTTTTTGTATTTTTTATTAAAAAATATTTTCCCTGCAGGTAGAAACTCCTCCCCCGCCAGGGCTCTGCACTTCAGGTTCCGGTTCCAATTCTGATTCTGAGTGGAACCGCGCCGACCTGCAAAGGAGGTGCAGCCACTTCCTCCTGGCCTTCAGAATCATCACTGAAAACACTTGTCACTTTCAATTGCCAAACTGTTAACTGTTTAATTGCAGGCCAGAGGGTAAATCCAGGAGAGAGGTCACAAGAAGCAGAGGTGGCACAGGCAGGTTCTCGCTTGTATCTGCAGTGACTTGACTGAGGAATCCATACAGGAAGTATACAGACTCCCAGGTCTAAAACACTCCGGCCTAATTTTACACACACTGATATGATAGACAAGACGCAATGCCCAATACATTTTTCTTATTTTTAAATCTGTTCAAGACTATATATACTATGCATACTTTGCATCTTGTGTATCGTATCAGTGTGTGTAAAGTTAGGGCAGAGTGTTTTAGACCCGAGAGCATAGAATTTATGTTTTTTAACTATATGAATTACGGTTTTATGGAGCAAAATATTTGTATCAGGAGCTCTGTACACACAGGGACATGTTATGGGAGCGGACTGCGAAACTGGAGGCCGGTACAGCAAGATCTGCAAGACACAACCAACTGCTGTCATTTGCACACAGACCGTATGTTCTTTGTTGTCTTAAAGTTATCCAACACCTCAACACCAAATATATATATTAAAACACAATAATATAATTAAGCAGATCTTTTGCTTCACATTCCTGAAAAACACAGTTCTGCCCCACAACTCCAATCCCAGCAATGGCCTTTTTGACACTCTATTAATGTGGTTGGTAGTTTTTTTTATGCATCGGAAAACCCTCCTATCTGACTCATTTGCAAACCCCTCCGCTGACACAAGTGAAGTCCCAAGGCAGCTGTGTAACCTTTCAAATGAAAAGATCAAAACTTTCAACCATACATTGTTGGTCTTCACTGGGTATTGCCTACCTCCTTCCAATCCCAGATGCCAATACAGGGCAACACACAGACCATAAGGTATTAAAGAAACACTGCAATGTTTTTTTCTTTGCACATGGAGAGTCTGGCTTTGCACAGAAATTGTAACCAGAAACTCCTTTGTCATATCAAACATAAAGGACATACAACAAGGTGGAACGGCACTCTACCTCGGCCACTTCGGACTTCCTGTGACTGTGCCATCAGTACTGAGACACAGCACACCCAGGTTTGGAGAGAAGAGAGAGGAGGGCCAGGTCCTGAGGTAGGGCTTACTCTCTTCTCATAGGCCGCACTCCCAAATCCCCTCTTAGGCCATCTTATACTGTGTTTGTGTGTGTGTGTGTGCGCACGCATGCTTGTCAGTGCCTGTGAGTGTGTGTGTATGTCTTCCTATGTGTGTATGTGTTAGGGTTAGATTTAGGATTAAAGTGAGTGTGTTTGTGTGCATTTGTTTGTGTTTTTGAGTGCACACATGTCTGCTAGTGTGTCCACATGTGTTGCATGTACGTCGGGGCCAGTGTGTGTGTGTGTGTGTGTGTGTATGTTTTTGTGTGCACCTGCGCCCGCTATCCACAGGGGTGAAGGGGCCCTGGCAGGAGGTGTGCGGGGCTCTGGCCACTGAGTCAGAGCCCCATCGCAGGCCTCCCAGCGCAGCCGGAAGTGACGCAACAGGTGGTGAATTCAGGGGAATCCCCAGGGGGCTCCCGGTGACACAGGCACAGCCTTCAGGGAAACGCACAGTTTCCTCTACCGCCACTGCTGCTGCTAAAGCTGCCGTTTCTTTCTTCAGTTTGTGTTTATTGGTTCCTTTATAAATTCACTTTAACTGGAACTAATATTAAAATGTAATTAAATTATGAATAAATAAAGGTTAAGGGTACTCATTCATTGGGGCACAAATTTAGACAAGAAACGGAAGATTTTTTTTTTTCCCCCAACGGTAGCAAATAAATATCTCTACATTTATTAAAAAGGTGTTTGTTCATAGATACACAAAGAACAGTATCTGCCTATACTGCATTTCAGAAACAAAAGACAAGAGCCGAATAAGAACAGACACACAGGAAGCTGGTTTCAACTTCTGTTCTAACATCTTTTAACTAAGGGAAGATTTTCTAGCGCTGCCACTCGAACTAGTGATATGGTTTAAAAAAAAAAAAAAAAAAAACACCTGCTGTGGGTTCCCCACTCGTGGTGTTTTCTCTTCAGGATCAGTAAAACTGGAGGTTCTAGTTACTCAGCTCAGAAGTAAAATGCTTTTTCACAAAGTTTCGAAATCTGCAACTGGCGTGTGGGTGGGAGTTTTACTGCAGCACAGACCTAGTGTTTCAGTTACACATGAGCTGTAAAATCTTTCTGACTGCATCTGTGCAGATCAAGTTAGCATCATAGGGAGCGAACAGGAAAGATCTTGCCGAGAGGAAGACGACTTATTCTGAAACTGCCACCACCCGGCTAACCCCCAAAAGAATATAAATAGTAGTTTCTGGCTAATGATGGAAACTGCCACCCCTGCCAGCCAGACTGAAGGAAATAATGTGCAACCAAAAAAAAAAAAAGTTATAAATCAATATGAAACCAGTGGGGTTTAATTTCAGAAATTAGCAATGGGCATCCCCACAACTGAAAAATAAATAAAATAAAATAAAAATAGTGCAACTCATGACTACATTTCCTTAGAAGTGTAGGAGGGAAATAGTATCAGTTGGTTTTAAGGCCTACTACAGGCCTTCCCCACATTTGCTGCATTACACATGCTGAAACCACCTATTACTTCCCTGTACCCAAGTGCAGCCTGGGAAGGGTCCAGCTCATTGAAGAATGGTTATGATTATAATCCCCACATTTACAGATTACATTTATCGCACTCAGTTATAGCCCAATACCCTCGACAACACAACCTCAACCCTAACAGTTGCATCAGTCTACTGGGGAACCTACCCTGAACCCTTGCTTGGTCCAATCCCCTGCCTTAATCTGAACCAATGGCTGAATTCCAGTTCGCAGCCATACCTTCATTACGAGCATGTTACACTAAAACAAGCAAACATAAAAGCAACCCCATTTCAACCTTTAACCCAGTGCTGACATATACCTCACCCTGACGACAATCAAGCAGTGAAATTCCAAATCACATATTCAACAATGGCCAGAATCCTAGTCAACCCTAGTCAACTATAAGAGTCGAACCTACAGTCAATCCACCACACAGTCTGTCTCAGTTATCCCACCTGAAACAGAGACCTTTACTGGGAAAGCGAACCCTGACACGAACTCTAATCCTAATCCGAGCCAGGCACTAACCCAGGCCCTAATCTGAACCAGGAAATATCATTCTTGTCCACAATGTGTCCTAGGCCGCCAACGTGTCATTGTAAAACAAAAACTGATGATACTGCAGCACCTTTCCCACCTTATCCGAGTCCTCCAACACTATAACTCACTACAATTCAAGTCAATCCGTGGTTCAAAGCAGGAGCTGTGGACATGGGTGGACCCGGTGAAGTGAGGCGCTCAAAATTCAGGACTTGCTTTCATTGCATTGAGACTATAAGAATGGGAACAGATGTCAGATGGGGGGGATAAAATCTTCGAGAATGTGCCACAACAGATTGGAAAATTTCAAAATGGCTGTCAAATAAGTTTCCTCGCTTGATTGGATTTGATCGTAGATGATCACTTCCCTCGGCCTTTGGTCAGTAACATGGTATTGTGTGGTGTGACCAAAGATTTGGTGGTAAACATACAAACATGCCTCCAGATCTTGGTTCCCTTAGAAATGTTTAGTGGAAAATGCCCACCGTTTTCTAGGCTTCTTGTCACAATCGATATTAGCTGCACTAGCATCCTTGCTCTTGACCCGGGACGAGCCACTTTCAAACGGTGTAGCTGCCTTTTCCTTCCTGCTTTATCACCAACGACAATAGGAACCCGGGTCGTTAGAGAGGGGGTCAGAAAACTGGTGTGATGCACTAATGCCAAGGAGGCTTTAGGCTTCAGATGGCAGCTCCATTCCTACATCCTATCCCTACCACCCTGTGCTGGCACAGATCCCTCACCAGGAGAGTGCTGGGGTGCAGGTGACTGTCCAGACAGACACATTGCAGCAGGAGTTGTGTTCAAGCAAGGCCAGCCAAGAGCCTTATATTAATGCCTAGAAGTCCATGCCATTCTTCAGTGAAGTAAAGGTCAGAACCTTCCACTACACAGAGCGATCATTTCAGTAATATAGTGCGGTGCTCCAGACAGGTTTAATTAGACAAAGTGATTTAATTAAGATGATTCAATACCTGGTAATGTGAGGCATTTCCCTCTTCGGACAGATAATAGCGCTGCTCCAGATATGAGGGTTCCATTTAGTTTGCAATTCGCATAATGTACATATTAATCACGCACAAATGCCGTAATCTTGCGGTTTATGACCAATTTGTACGCGCGGAACAAAATCAGCTGAATCCATCTCCGGTATGGCAACATGCTTTCCACATACAGATCACATATTTTCCACATTTTTTACACAAAATAAATGGTGAGGGTTTTGTTATTGTATTCAGCTGGTTTTTAGAAAGTTCAATCTAAACAAATATCTTCCATTACTCTCTCACACACAGAAATGTACCCCTTATTATATTGGTTAGTCCGACTCATCTTCAATTACATTTTAAAACTGAAAAACCTGTGGAGAATTTTTTTTTTTTTAAAACACTTTAATTGTAACAATTTCCTTCATCGTAGCTTAAGACGATGAGGAAGGCACAGCATCATAAGATAGTTGGTGGAAATAAGTCTGACAAGATTCTGAAAAAAAAAAAAAATAGCAGATGAAGGATATAGAGTGTTAAAGGGGGAAAAAACAAATCCGGCATCATCCCAGTTACCCAGAAAATACACAGTGAGTCTCATACAAAAATGACTCAGACAGTTCTGTGGCCAAGAACTAAACAGCTCTGTGACATTGCGCAACAGAGGCTCCAGCTCTGCACAGGCCGAAAACTCACAGGCACGGAAGGCAAAGAATGTGTCTTTAAACTCTCTCTCTCTCTCCCTCTCCCCACCTGAATCAAGACTGGTGGGTCTACCTCCCAGACCACACAAGTTTTACCCCCAAAACCCTGACATCTCACCTTTTCAAGTTCCAAATCAGAATGGGCAGACTGGGACAACGACCAGTGCATGTCGCTGGTCCTAACACACTGGGCTCCTCCAGACTTCATGATGCTGGAGGGAGTCGCTTGCCCTCAAGGGTGAGTCTTTACCTTTTGCCCCAACAGCCCAGTTCATTTTTCTTACTGTATTTCTTTTTTCACATTGAACTTTAATCGTCAAGATCAAGCACACTTGACATATGAACACTATACCCCTCCCTTCTCAGTGATTCAGCCAGTGAGGCCAGCATTGGGAAACACTGAGAATTCATGACCTCTGTAGAGACCAGTTTCTGAATCTCTGTCCTGCTTATTCTTTTCCACGCAGTCAGTACACAGATCAGTCACAATATGATGTAAGCTGTTCGTAGCCCTTATCTTGATATTTAAACCGAGAGTAAGAGAGCGAGATGGGTTGGGGTGGCGGGGGGATTTGAGTGAGTGCGTGTATGTGTGTGTTTTCCATTCAAGGAAAAGAAGAATAGAAAAACAAACAAACACACAAAAACAAAAAATGGATAAAGAGGTATCACATCCCCCCTGGACTCTGGGCCAGTTGTTTTAGCTGTGTGGAAAACACAACCTCCACTTACTGTCATCTGCCTGCATCGCGTACATGCTAGCAGAGCGTGAGACACTTAGCAAGGCTTTAAAAAGAAACCCACAGAGGAAGCTGATGACCTGACACAGCTGAACACAGATAAGCTGTGAAGATTGGCTAACTTCTGTGTTGCAACAATTTCCAAAGCATAGAAAAAAATCTCTCAAACACTTTTTTCCTGTTTTTTTTACACACAAATAATATCAGGAATGTACTTTTATTTATATCACTACTACTATTTTTACCCCATTACAAATACTAATACTACAACTGTTATTACAGCTTAGAATATTAAAAATAGAAAACACATTTTACCTGTGAAAGTAATCTATACATCACATTTTAAGTAGGCCACCATAAAGAGATACTGTTTGAAATGCAGAAAATGTATATTATATATATATATATACACACATACATACACACACACACACACACACATATATATTCTGAGACATCTTTAAGGTCCTCCTTCAGATGAATAGTGCAGTTGCACCCACAGGAAGATTACATTTGATAATATTAAAAAGCAAGAGGATATGAAAAAACACCTACTTATTAGGATAATTTTGTAACTGAAATTATGTGTTAGATTTATTTATTGAAATTAGTTTTACAAACATCATTTAAAAAAACAAAATGCACACAAAAGTACATCAATAATATCACAATAAGGAGCAACAAAAATGTTCTCCTATAGTAGCTTCTACTGTACATTTCATGAGAATGACACCAGTTACTCTCCAGCACATGTATGCAGTGCCGGAGTGTGTGTGTGTATATTTCTGCATGTGTACACACAGTCAACAGCAGAGTACCCAGCTGCCTGACAGAGCTGTGATATATAATGAACAGTGCCACCTATGACCAGCAGTCGTCTGTATTTAACTAGAGAACTCATTGTCAGGCTCAGAAACTAAACAGGTCCTCTCAAGCGGGATTTTATTACCATTTCCTCCTCTGCGTGCTTCAGCAAGTGTGGGTGTGCGTGCCTGCCTGTTGTTTGCGTGTGTGTGTGTGTATGCTTTATGAGCAGAGTGAGGCCCCACCCCCGAAGAGAAGGAGGAAGTGATACTACTAAAATAGTTCTTCTTTTTAACAGAAAAACACCAGCAGCTAAAGGTTATGTTAAGCCTTTCCCTCTAACCAGCAACAGACCCAGAGACTGTGCAACACAGCACACATACAGGAACAAAGCACTGAGACATGGAGCCCCAGTGAAAAGCTTAGCCTTACAGATCTCACTGCACAGCCCTGTATTGCCCAAGTTCTCCCAGATACAAATAAATAAATGCATAAATAAAAACAAAACAACAACAAGACTATATTCTACTACAGAGCACCACAGAATCGGTTTCTAATTTCTCATCTCATTCTCTCATTTGCGAGCTCTCTCGGGTTCTTGTTTTCCAAAAGCTCACCAACGTTCCCCGATCACACCACCCTGTGCTTTTGGCCCTGTGTGGCTCTGGCGGGCTCTGCAGCAGTCTGAGCAATCTTATCCAGGCTCTCAGTCTCCAGACTGAAGCTGTGGCCCTCCCTCAGCTGCCTGACACCTGGGTTTTCTTTCTAATTTTCTTTATTCCTTATTATGCTAAATTTCTGGAAATGTACACATTTTGTTGACAATGTCAACAATGGGTTAGGAGGAAGGGCGTCAGCAAAGAAATAGACAAATAATAATAAAAATACACCAAAATCTTTCTTTACATATGTATATGCCTATGTGTAATTTGCATACATATAGAGATTGTGCTGGAACACTCGTGTGTCTAGAACACAGGGAGCATGGAACTTTGTGATTTCAATATTTTGTTTGATTGCAACATATGACCCACAAGCTTACAGCATCATGCCTACCAACACAGAACCCCTATGAGCTCAGAACTCTGGGGCTCTTACACCTATGCCAATAAGCAAGCCATTCCTTTCCAAAACGCTACATACAACACATACAAGGTAAATGTGGTGTTAAAATTAGAACTGTGACACACCACTGCACCACACTGAACAAGAGAAACGCACAATGCAGCATGTGCATGACATCATTCTTGGTTTTGTTTTGCTCACAGACAACGAAAAAAAAATGAATGAATTATTTAAAAAAAACAAAAAACGAGTAGCCTCCCAAGATCAGCAAGAGATGGGCCATATGTACTTGTGAAGGATCAGGAGTGGAGATTCTTACACAGTATTTCTCTCCCTCTCCTCTCCTCTTCTCTTACTCTCTCTCTCTGCTTAATAAGCAGGTGTGGGTGGCTCGCCGGCAGACACACCCGCAGCCCCAGGCGCATGATGAGTCTGAACAGGTCACAGGAAGTGAACATTCCAGTTGAGCTGGGAAAACCACACACAGCTGAGCACGGAGCAGAAGCACTCTGCACGGCTCCAACTGAATCACTAATGACAACCACACTACTTTCAGCACCATGCCTTCTACTACTGATAGTGATAATAACATTACTACTACTACTACTACACCTACTCAAAACCAAGACAATAATAATAATAGTAGTAGTAGTAGACATTTATTTTTTTCAAAAATGTAGCACACAACATTACATGTGCAGCCAAAGCTGAAATGTGATATTAATTAAACCATCAGAATAAAATAATAATAATGCATATAATAACTAATGCAAATAAAACAATTTATTAGCCCATGATAAAAACTAATAATAATAAAACTGACAAACAGCACAACTGACAGCAGGGGAGAACAAAGAAAAATAAGAGAGAAGAAAGAGAAAGAAAGAACGAAAGAGAGAAGGCTGCTCCTACACTTGGATGCTGCGTTGCTCATGCGTGCTGCGAGATTTACAGCTCCGTTAAATCAGGGAGAGGCGACGGTGATTAACAAGGCTGTTGATTGGTTTCATGAATGGCACATTTGGCCTGGATAGGGAGCTAAGCCTGAAGGATGCTTCGGAGCTGGAACCCAGCCAGCTATTGCAGCATTCCAGAACTGGGATGGGGAATTCTAGTCCATGAGTGAGGTGTCAAAGAGTGGGGGTCCGAGCAGAGGCTGCTGGGAGACGTACGGGAAGCAGACAGCCACGAACAGAAATCTGCAAAGCCCGGTTTGGCACAGTAATAGGAAAAATATACTACCCCCCCGACCCCCGATTCTCATACACGTAACAAAAAGAAATCCAACAAGATGCTCAGATACAGTTTAAACAGACCAGAAAAAGTGGATTAAAACAGACTAAAGAAATAAGACAGAAAGAAAAGGACAGACAGATCACACATGTATTTACAGAATATAAACTGTAAATGTATATACATGTGCACAATTATATAGGAATTGTATAAATATGGTGCCCCACACACTTTCTCTGAGGATTTAGTTTGCCAACATTTCAATATACTTTTAATATTATCTTCGAGGGAGCACGTGACTGAGTTCAAGCAATGGTGCCTTGTGGTTCATTTTGAGATTTGAATACCTTGCTACACAATACTGCTCTAATACATACGACTTACCTCTCTCTTTTTAGAAAACTGAAGAGCGCTCAAACTTTGGGCATTGGCTGTAATATTATTAGTGTGTGTTTTAAAAGTGCTCACCTTCACCATAAAGCAGGCGACGTTCTCATCCTCCTGTCTGCGATTGAACCAGAACCTCTGGCGTCCTACGAAAATGAAAACACACATTTTTTGCTGCATTATTCTTAAATAAATAGCCTAACCTTTAATACTGTGACAGTACCGAAATCATGCACTCTTAATATACAGTAATATAATTATTATAAGATATGGATGGGGAATTTTGTTAATAACCCAACAAATACATAAAAATTAAAAAGATGCATTCAAATGGGGCCAACACAAGCAATGTATTGAATCATTTACATGCACTTTGGTTCTCCAGAAAGTTGTTCTATTTTCATCTTTGTGCATTGTGATATTACTATTTGAAGTTTAATGCATTACTTCTGTCTGTATTTTATAGGGCGAACTCCGTCCTCTCACTCTACCCCCGTCTCCGAGGGAAACAGCACTACCTTTCCGACGTCCAATCAACCCACTTTACGGGAAACTGGAGACTACTTGGAGACCCAATTATCTCCAAGGCAACCGGGCTGGGAGAACAGGGGGGCGCCACAACTGGTCTCCTTGGAAACCACTCACGTCGCTCAAGCCCAGGCCCCGCCCCCTCGTCATGGGGGGTCTGAGGCGGCCCTTTCATTGGCTGAGACTCTGCCGCCGGGCTTGACCCCTCCTTCGTGACAGAATCCCGAGTTCTTAAAGGGGAAAAAGGCAGCTTTAAACCATTCATTAAATAGGCGCTTTGCCGGGCTGCAGATATTAAATGTCGGTGTAGCGCTAAGTTGGAAAAGTGAGCAGACAGTGGGAATATTTTTGTAGCCTGTTGAAAATAAATACAAATTAGGCGTGTAAGGTTGCGAAATTGCAAAACCCCCATTATGTAAAATGTATTTTATACGATAAGAAACAGTAATAAGTTGTACGTAAATTTCTTATGTATTTAATTGTTCCATTTTTTTTTAGTTTTTACTTCCATAAACATTTTTTAAATGTGTTTGTATTTTGCACTGGTGTTGTGAGCTCTGTGCGTTGTCTTGCTTGGCAGAGAGAGATGGGTTTTCAAATGTTTTAACGGGGTAAATATATAAATAAATGCATTGGTTGGTTGGTCACTTGTTCGTTTGATTGACAGGTTGGAATGCAACCCTACCTGCTAAAATGCGTTCGGAACCCATTCGACTGGGACGCTGCGTTTCCCATTGATTGAGCTGAAACAATTATTCTGTGGCTGTCGCCAAGCGAGCATATATGATATAGGTAACAGGGGGGAATATATATATATATATATATATATATATATATATATTACTGCTGTTGTAACGGTAAAAAAGTGCGTTTGACCAGCTAGTCATACGAGAAAGGATTTTTGCCAGTTTACAGACTTTTACGAGGGAGATCCGCACAGGTAGTAACCGCGCAAATCAGAGAGATGAATTTACGACTCACTATCGCATGAGGTGTGGACATATTAAATTAAATGTGGCAAATGATCAGATAACGGCCCGTTTAATGCGGCCATAAATAATGCCATCCATATAGGCTATAGCCTGCAGTTGCATTAGAAAGTATCCGCACCTTTCATTTGAAACCACAACATGAGACGATTCATTTAGTTTAATACATCTCGTTAAACTGTACTGTGATGTGGAAAACTACTGAACTGACTTTTGAAAGATGTGTGTACACTTTACACTGCCAGTCGTTAACACACACCATGCGCTCAGTTCAGTCAGTAGGAATCATTTCGACCAATTCACAAATGATAGTATGCAAAATAAGCCTAGTGTAACAATGAACACGATTCTTCGCACTAAACGAACCTCAATATTTGTGAATAGTGTCGACAGCAAATGCATATGCACGGACAGCAGCAGGGGTGGGTGTCATAGCATAGCCAGCACTGGAGAGGAAGGGCACTTTCGCCTCAGTTCCCACAGCATCAGTGGACTGCGTGAGCCTCCAAAGATACGCCTACTTGAAAGACGTCTACTGTAATTCGTCAGACAAATAAATACACAAGCAAACGATATTTTGAGATCCTTTCTCCCAACAGCATGTGTGTATTAAAAAATGAGGCATTATTCACAAAGCATTAGCGTGCACTGTAATCCTTATTTGCGCAATCATGTAATGGAGCTCTAGAAGCGACCCTGGCATATAGTTTTGGAAATCTGATGGTACAACTTTAGCTAATACTTTGAAAAGGAGGATGATTATAAGAAATCACTGTTCTGATAATAAACGGCTTTCATTTCGACTCATTGGATGGAACACGAACATGACGACCTTAGGGGGGGGGGGAGGGAGCGTTGGGAGCAAAGGGTGTGGGTGGCTGGCTGGGCAGGGGGGTGACTTGTGCCATCTCTGGTTTGGTGCTCCGTGTTGGAAATGGATTACTTTGCCTTTAAGATCCGAACAGCTGCGTGGGGAGCAGTGCATGCTCCTCCCTCCCGATCCGAATCGCCGCCGAGCCGATGTCACCCGAGCGGCGGCAAGCGCTGTCCCTCGCCTCGGAACTGCAATTCCCACAATGCTCTCTGATCCCTGGATTTCTAGAACGCCGCTCTTCTGTGGGATTTGTAGTTTTTAATTTTATGATTTTTAGTTTGGTTTCTGGCAAATAATGACTTCCGCCGCCACACTTTTTCATTCTTTTGATGCCCCGGGACTTTAAGACACTTAAGAAGCGATCATTACTGTCATTGTGTGTGTGTGTGTGTGTGTGCTGCGAATAATAATATATAATTTAGAGAGTACATTTATAATTTGTAATTATTTGAAAAAAAAAAACCCAACTGTGTTCATATTTCACATTTGTCAACGGTATTTTAAAAACGTCAATTAGTAATATCATAACAATGCACTTATAACTCATTGCGTGTATGATACAGCCATACATCCTCTATACTCCATACTCTAAATACAAGTATGTGTTGTGTTGAGACGTTGACACGATAAAACTCACCGGCGTGAAGCAGAGACGACGGTACTCACACCTCAGGCTTGGCCTTGTTGGACAGCACCAGGGCCTGATATCCGGAACTTGGACGATACCAGGTACTGTCGGAGAGCGGAAGTGACGCACGCACCAAAACCGCTGTCATCAAGTGGCCTATTTGCAGATTTGTACAGTATTGCAAAGGGAATCGCAGCATGCCTGCAAACGGAGAGCTAGCAACAATTCAGAAATTGAGCGGTGAGTAATGATTTTTGTTTAATTTTATAGCGAAGCCCTTTAATGTACAGTGGTAATTTCATTTTTTTTCTACTTAACAGTTATTCATTTACTGATATTGAAAGACAGTTTAAGAATTCCCCCACAAGCTTCTGTTTTGCAAATATGTGAACATTAAATAAACAGTGAGTTCCTGAAAGAGAGAACTAAGGGTTCCATATTGGTCTGAAGCCATTAGTAATCCTCATCAATGTACACGCCTTTAAAGCAAACAAACAAGAGGAAATAAATAGAGCAACTGATTGAGATTCTCCAGTGGCCTTCTAGAAGGTCTGTGTTGCTTAACAATTAAAAGCCAATCGTTTAATTAGCGGTCTGTGTTAATTGGCGGGTTTGTTATGGTTTGACCCGGGACACGTGGTGCGCGTGTGGTCGTCGCGGTTCAGTCGCGAGCCG
The DNA here is from genome assembly GCF_036373705.1 of Amia ocellicauda. Classification (NCBI taxonomy): domain Eukaryota; kingdom Metazoa; phylum Chordata; class Actinopteri; order Amiiformes; family Amiidae; genus Amia; species Amia ocellicauda. The sequence continues at coordinate 12,594,019 of NC_089858.1, read as the reverse complement.
GGGGCCTGCAAATGGCACGCTGTGGTCCTTGTCTGTGCAAGCCTTTGTTGTGGTATCCCCTCCACTTTCTGCAAACGTGTCTCAGGTGCAAAACCCTTCTCTCAAACAAAACCACCACTATCACAACCACCACCTCCACCCTTCCAGTAGTTACAGTTGTAAAATTACATAAATTGTGGTTTACTGATCATGAACCGCTGTGCAGAAATCAAGAAAACGGACTGAGCAAACGCACTTTCTGTACAGGAGTGGTAAACTGATTGATCGAACCCTAGCTAGCACATCACCTTTACTGATTAACTTTATGCCACGTTATTGTTCTCTCCCAAGTGTGTGCTGCCGGAGTCTGTAGTGACTCTACACACTGAATCACAATGTTGTGGACTTGTGATACAGGGCTATAGCTTCCTGCATGCATGAAGTCTGGATCCTGCGGTGCTGAAGTCCCCTTTCCCTCCTCTGCTAGAATGTTCCAATTTTGTTGATCCAGAACTGTGGTGTCTCCAAACTCCTCCTCCTCCTCCTCTAGAGAGTGACACAATCCTGTATTTTTTGGGCGGTCTCTCTAAATCATCACTCTAAATCACTAACTGGATTAAGTAGTTAACCTGCGAGATACAGAAAGAACAGGAGACACTGTGACTCCTAAGACAAGGGTAGGGTCGTCTATACTGTATGTACTGTGGCCAGGTCAGTTCCTCACTGACCTGACCATGTGAGCTTCCTGTGAACAGAATATTGGGAGAGAGAATTATGTGGCTGAGGGGGTGGGCTCCCTAGAGGATGCTTACAAAAGGCATTGGCAGTTTATTTTATTTTATTGTTTATTGGTGTGTAGCTGACACACAGCTACCTTCCTACCTGCCACATGTAATGGTGGACTCTCTTTGAGGCTGTCATAATATTACTGTACAATTAGAAATAAATCTAAGAAGGAATTTGATCACAATCCCTCATTCTCAGTATGTGAGAATGTAAAGACTTCACATATGTGTTTGTGTAACTGGGAAGGGGAGGTGAAAAGTCTAGATTCTGAATTGTGAATTGTACAACCACGGCAACAAACATCCTCACCCACAAACAAGGCCAGCCACATCTGTTGATGTTCAAACTTTAAACTCAGTAGGCAGAGTGTCACAAATTATAGATGACAGGTTCTTCAGTGATTATAACATTTAGGCTGATACACTTTTTTTCAGCTTGCCTTGTTCAAAGCTTGTATCATGGCAGACAGGCACTACAAAATGCAGTTAACGCATCATTAATAAACATATATTGATATAGAAATAAATGGATCCAAGAACAAACAAAAATATGGGACATTGAAAGAGTGAAAATGTTAAAATGGCAATGGGCTGGACACATAGTAAGAAGAACAGATCGAAGATTAACAAAGGAAACTATCAAATGGATCCCAAGAAGTGAATAAAGACCTAGAGAAAGACTACGTAAAAGATGGGAAGATTAAATCATAAACTTTGCAGCTGGGACATGGAAAAGAGGAGCTGTAGATTGAAGCATTGAAAACATCTTATAATGATGACATACTTACATTAGACTTTGTACATTAGACTACATCAAACTTAAACTCACGCTCTTGTACACAGGTCACTTCCTGCTGATGTTCCTTATCACCATTTCTGGTTGAGCACATAAAAAATCAATAGCAAATGGCAGGATAAAAAGAGTATCAAGCCCTTGCAAATCATAGCTGAACCGGTATGGCTGTGAAGAAGCTGTTACAGTGTAGAGATCAGAACTATGCCTGGTAAAGCATTTTTATTAAGAAATTAAGAAATTGGTCAATCTGAGCCAATAGGTCAGTGATTCCTTTCCTGTGTTTGATGTGTTGGGCTTTAAACAGTGACAGTGTTGGAGAAACCAGCTGTCTTTGAGTAGCAGTAAATATATTCATAATTCACTAATAATATACAATTACTTCTGGAACCAAAAGTCCATTCCAAGCTAAACTGACACCTTACCATCTAGTGTTAGGCTAGACACAGCCTACATACACACACACATTAAATAAATATTGAACATTATTATACAAATTATTTGTCAATTTTATTATAATTAACTGAATGTATTTGTCCATCTATTTATTAATTAATTTAAAGGAAATCCACTTTATATCACATCTCAGTATTTTAAACCCACTATACAGTATTTATTTCTAAAAAAAATAACCATACTCCCAGGCAATCCCCTTTCAAAATGGAACTAAATCAGGTAATCTTGACAGAAAACCCATGGAAAAAAAAAAAAAATCACACCACAAAGGGTTAAAAACAAGTGGTCCTCAAAAAAGAGATCAAAACAGAAAAATAAAAAAACACCCAATCTGTCCCCGCCTCACTCTGGTCTCGGGTCTTGTGTGGCTTATCACAATTCTAGTTTGGTAGCCTGTCTTACTTTCACATGCAGTTATTGATCTTCTCCTTCAATGTATAGCTAAAGAAGGATATTCTTTTCCCAGGCATTGTTAAGATGCAGCAGTAGTACGGCACTGTCTCTGGTGTGAGGCAGATCTGAGAGCTGAGCTAAAATATCCGTGCTCCATCAGAACTGCTGCATCTGCATGATTCTAATTCAGTTCCAGGAGCTCCAACACAATGGGGGGGGTTCGGGGGAGTGAGACTCTGCTGCTGAGAAGTGGAGCTACCTCGGATGTCGTCTCTGTAGAAACTTATACATAAAAACACAAATCAACTTTAAAAACCACAACAGCAAGAGGGAGATCAATTATTTTTGTTCACCCCCTTACCAAACATACAATACTGAAACGTAAAAAACGTGTGTGTGTGTGTATATATAATGTGTATATATATATATAAATATGTACACACTTCATATCCACAAGCTGCAGAATGATAGACCAGGCATTTGAGCTAGTGTCCCTTTCGTCCTTTTGTTGCCCCACAGACTGATGAGTAGGGCCTGCATATCACCTGATCGAAATATTTTACCGTGAAGTGCAACCCGTCATCCCTCCCCCCTTCCTGTTTGATGACTCAATATAACCCCCCTCCCCTCCATCAATGCCTCAATACATTCTGGGCCATTCGCTTTGAGACAGGTGGTGTGAGCGACACGGTCAGAGCCACGACAGTTGGAAACGGTGGAAACCTCTCGCCCGCTTGTCAATGGACTCCCGAAATCATTGGCACTGGCGATGGTGATTGAGGGCAACACCTTTGTCCCTGATCCTTTTGAAGAATTATGTATTTGGTCAGGCAGAGATCCAATATGACATAATTTCTGATTCTGGAGAGAATCTGTCTCCCCCCTCCAAAAAAAAAGCACACCACAAAACGGTCCCACCACCACCCCCCTCAACAGAATCATGACAGTGCCACGGGTCTGTCTGTTGTGAGAGCAACCTGAGTGGAAACAAAGATGAGAACTTAGGAACTGAAGTCAGGCAGGAAGCACAGGGATGGTGTCTGAATCTCTGTGATTTATGAAATGTCTTCATTTGTTTACCTCCACCTCAGAGCTGACTGGTGTTACAGCTGCTGCCCATGTTGTGTATTGCAATGGCCAAGCAACATATGGGCTTTATTCCTGTTTATGCTTTGTCTTTTTTGCCATCGTGAGCCACGATGGATGCAGCTACTGTGTCTGTGTCTGTGAGACTGTGTCTCCCGTTCAGCCTGTCTGTGATACAGTGGAGAAACTCCAGATTGGGGTCAGAAAGGATGAGGGATTGGACAATGGGTTGGGAATATTCAGCTTGTGAAGGGTGGGAAGAGCGAAGTATCTGAAGGATAGGGGTCCTAGTTTTAAGTTGTTGTTGATGGCCAAAGTGAACTTGTTATATTTTGTGCTTGTAGCTGTAATTAAGAAGAAGAATACAGTTGAGTGATGTTTGCACCGGTCCTTATAGAGAAGAGCAAAGCCACAACCCCCCACCCCTGAACACTGAGTAAATCAGGTGTGTGTAGGCATCCTTCTGCAAACACAAGACGGCCGGCCTCAACACAGCTCTGCCTTGCTTGGAAATCCGAAAGGGATTTTCTTCACAGAACTCTGCAAACAAAGCAGCAGTGACTCAGCAGAGAGTGGAGGGACCCTGCCTCCCCACCACTGTGAAACCTGTAGGCCTGGTGTTTCTCCTCACAGGCCAGGAGGTCCTACTGCAATAGGACCAAGAGCTGACATTAAAGAGGGGTAATATGCAATACAATGGAGCACAACATAATACAACACAATACAATACAACACAACACAACACAGCCCAATATAGCACAACACAACACAGCCCCCCAATATAGTACAACACAATGCAACATAACAGCATAGCACAACACAACACACAAAACAACAAAGCCCAATATAGCACAAGAATGCAACACTGGCCAGTACAACACAACACAATGCAACACAGCATAGCACAATACAGCACAACACAACACAGTCCAATATAGCACCGAACAAACTCGTACAGTGTGGTTATTCACAATCTGTGCTATGCTCTACTATACTGCAGTGTGCTGTGCTATAGTGTACTGTGCTGCAGTGTGCTGTGCTCTGCTATACAGTGCTGCAGTGTGCTGTACTGTACTATGCTGTAATGTGTTGTGCTATACTTGCATGCTGTGGTTGTCATCATCGCCTGTGGTTTGTTCATTGTCTCTGTGTTGCCAGTTCAAATGTTGCAGGACCTAACTCCAGAGTGGCAGAGCACAGACTGGGCTTTATTACCCCAGAGGTCACTGGTCTGAGTCTGGGGGCTTTGTCGTCTAGGGGAAGCCATGGGTTCGAAAGAAATATATGAAATAGTAATAAAACATAAAATTGTACAGAAAATATGTGATTCTCCACAAAAACTAATCGTATGGGTTTAGACTGTGTTTTTTTAAAAAAAGGCATTGATCTATTAATTTAATTTAATGTATGTATGTATGCATGTATTTGTATCTGTTAATTGTAGTTTTAACAACCCTCTTTACATTTCCAGTTAACCTTGGGACATTATTCAGCTGTGTGCTCTGGCTTGAGGGGGGGGTCATGTGGAGGGAATTGCCTTGGGCATGTAAACAACCTGTGTTGTCAACAGTGTTTTAAGCTTTTTTAATTACTGTGTGGTGAAATCCCACGTTTACTTAAATACATTGATTTGTGTTGTTTTCCCCTCTAATAGTTCACAGCGTCACGTAGCCCCTTCATTCATTAAAGCAGTTATGATTTCAGTTATTAGGGAATATGGCTGTTTTTTCAAATACGTGCATTTAAATCTTATAAGGTTTGTGGATATGGTGTTATGTAGTGATTTAATTTTTTCTACACGTAACAATGTATTTCCAAATAATTAACATCAAATGCTTTATCCTATTATTATTATCTGTATGGAAGCGGGTCTAAGCCGTTCTTTTGTTTTATATAATGCATGTACCCTTTAGTGTGCGTTTTGCATGGCAGTAATAGTATTTTTTTGTTTAAAGGAATAATATGAATGTCTTTAATTTTCGTATGCGTGTATTCGTTCTCGGAAAGGACAGTGAGCTGCGTGTATGGAGAGAGGCGATGAAATAGAAATATAATTATTGAATGGTATTTCCACTATAGAAATTGCTAGAAATGATCTAAATATGACCCGTGTATTGTATTTTCCACGAATTCCTGTTTCCCGATACTTTTTGAGGCTGTTTGAAGACTTTGTTGCCAGTCTGGCTGTGCGTTTTAGCGCGCATCTCTGCTTGGGCGCTCCGGCTCAATTCGTCTCCGGAGAGCATTCCTGTCTGGTGGAGTCAGTTCGGTATTTGAATAGCACAGAGGAACCGCCTCTCTCTGATTGGCTCTCGGCTCTCACTGTGGGAGGGGCGGAGGTGTCAATCACGTGTAAATCCGGGCAGCTGTTGGTGCAAACCGAGGTGGGCGGCCACCTCCCCGCCATATAAATACTCTGGCAAGCCCCGAAAGAGGATGATTGCTCGCTCACATGCAGAGGGGAGCGGGGAGCTGTGTTCAATGAGTCTCCTTAGACCCGTCTCCAGCCTGCGCCCCCGGACCAAATACCGCGATTCACACTGAAAGGCGACGCCGCTTTTCCTACCCTCGCCCGAGCGAAGAAAAGTGGACCCGGTGCCTCCACTCCCGATCGCCGCGATGGAGAGTGCGGTGGACGCGCAGACCCTGATCTCCATCTCTTTGCGCAAGATCCACAACTCCAGGACGCAGCGAGGAGGCATCAAGCTGCACAAGAACCTCCTGGTCTCCTACGTGCTGAGGAACGCACGGCAGCTGTACATGACCGAGAAGTACGCGGAGATCTACAGGATGCAGCAGTACGAGGAGGTGATGACCGTCTGCAACGAGATCCAGGAGCTCAACCCGCTAGACCTCGCCGAGGAGTGCGAGTCGAGCGGGGCAGAGAGCGGAGCGGCGCCGGTGTGCGGTGCGCTCCTGTCCGGCAGCCACCCGGCAGCGGCAGCGGCGCCGTCCCTGCATCTCCACAGCGGCGAGGAAGCCTGCAAGGAGGCGGAGAGCGGTTCTTTCTACCGGAGCTGCTGTGCGGAAGAAGCCTACCCCGTGTCCAGCTGCGATTTCTCCCAGGCGAGCGGCATGCACTGTGACAAAACCACGGTGCTGGACCTGGACACGCACGTCGTGACCACGGTGGAGAACGGATATCTGCACCAGGACTGCTGTGCGGTGCGGCAGTGCTGCCAGGGCGCACAGTCCCCGGCCAAGAAGCGCAAGGTAGACTGTGGCTATTACGCGAGCGAGCCCGAGGAGGTGCCGGATTTTACGCCCTGTAAGAGAGTCCGTTTTGAGGACTTCTCCTGCGCTAGTGCGGAGCCGCTGGACACGTCCAACATCTCCAATCTGATCTCCATCTTCGGGTCGGGGTTTTCGGGGTTGGTCAGCCGGCAGTCGGACTTTGAGCAGACCCTGAACGGCCAGTTCTGCAGCAAGCAGGCGCTGGCCAGCCTCGGGGCATGGACCAGAGCTATTGTGGCTTTTTGATCCCGTTGTAAACTAGAAAACAAATACTTTATAAAGAAGTAGAAGAAAAATGTACAGAGTTTAAAACAAATGGACTTTATTTTTGCTAAAAAGCACCTATTTAAATATCGAGCAGGGTTTGTTTTGTGTTTCTTTTTGTTTTGTTTTCGTTTAAATGGGGGGAGGGAAGCAGGGGGGGTGGGACGGTCCTACCACAGATGTGCAGGCTATGTCTCTGAACATTGAAAGCATTTTAAATGGTTGTTGTGAATCTTTGTCTAACGAAGTTGATTTTCATTGCCTTAATCTTAACATTGCTACAAACATTTAAGATGATTGAATGTCTCTGGCGGTCAATGCGTCTTTGTTTTTTGTTTTCCATTTGATTTGATTTTTCTATGCTACCAAATATTGGTACCCACTTCTATTACAAGACACTACTCAAAAGGTATGGGGGGAATAACGATAACCAATTCCTTTTGTTCCACCTGGTTTGTTTTAAACCAGGTTCGTCTAGCACAGTAAAGCAAGGAATGTATGGTATTACATTTAGACAAAGGATATTTGGATACTTCAAAACCTCCAACTGCTTTTACTCCTGGTGAAGAATATGGAAACCCACTCTTTCTTGGGTTTTAAACAGGCATGGGTGGAAAGGGGGTCTGGTCATATCGTGATATTTTAACCTGGTTACAACTTAAAGCGTTGATACATGAAGGCGGAAAGAATAGATGCATTAACTTTTTTTTCCCCTCTCCTTTCTTGAAAACCTATAGTTAATGTCTTTATTTTCCTATTCGTTAAGCAGTGTTTCTCGTGACACCCAGCACCCTGGCTCATATATATAATATATAATTATGAGCCAGGGTGCTGGGTGTCCTAGTGTTAGTTGTGTGGGATTTGTAGTCCATTGATGTCAATCTTCCCATCAGACTCATTAGATCGGAGCGATGAATTAAAACTACAGCTCCCATGTTGCACAGCGCGGCGTTTAATCAAACCTCCAGATAGTTTTACTGACAATTTGGTCTGTCATGCGTTATCCAGAACTTTTTTTTGTGTGTGTATTAAGAAAAAAAGTTTACGTACTGATTTCAGCCTTCAGAGTAGTTCATGATTCCAACCTTGCTTGGTTTTGTGATTGTTTTATTTTATTTCGTCTTTAGTCCTTTTGTTCTAAAAAGGCAAGCCCATAATTTAGCCATACATCCCTTCACAGTATATAAGCACTATGTGTATTGAAATTTCAACGTTATCAGGCTTTTTTTGTTTGTTTTTTGTTGTTGATATTCCTGTATTTTTGTGCATATTAAATTGTATATCACCGGGTAAAACTGTTTCAAAATATTTGTTTAAATTTATAATCTTAATAAAAAAAAAAAAAAAAATTATTCATTTTGTGGTCTGTTTTTCATGTTATACTTCTGCAAGGCTGAGCTCCACTGTTGCATTATTGGGGTCTGTGTCTGTTGATGTGGGGGAAATTGTTTCAATTGCTTTTAAAAAGAATACATAAAAGGGGCATATGCTGAGCACAATAAGGCCATGGTTAAGATTACTCAGTTTGGGTCAGAGCTGTATTAATCCTAATGGTAAAAGGTGTAACAGATGATGTAGATGCAGCTTTTCAATACATTGCTGTTGGAATAGAATAATGAACTTCCCCTGCAATGCATAGGGTCACCAAAGCTGCAATCTACTCTGTACTGGTGGTTTAAGAGCCCCTTGTGTTTCTGCTTGTATCACTTATAGAGTACTTTCCCTCCCAACTTTGCTGGGTACCTATATTGGTGCATGTGGGCCTCCTCCTCTGTCCCCTGGGCAGATCACATTGGGTGCAGTTGTGTGCTTGCCAGTGTGTGTATGGAATGGGGCATTGCTTTGGTTTGCTGGGGAACATGTTTGTCAAAATTTTTTTTGAAGGGTTTACATTGTGCTCTGATTTACATACTGTGTAAGGTCTGTAGATGGGCATCAACCGCAAAGAGTTAAGTGTGAAAAGTGGGGAGCATTACTGGAGGGTACTGCAGAGGCTGACGTTTGTGTTGGGTTTTTATACGAGTAGTGACCTTGCTTTAGTGGGGCTGCATTAGCTGGAAATGCACTGTAGTGTGTTTGTGCATATTGTGCACGAACGTCGTCTGCTATTTGCATGCAAAATATTGCTCTGTGTGTCTGGTAATGTGCGGCAGAGATGGAGGCTGCAGCGCCGGCGTTAGAGGAGAGGAAATAATGCGTATTCTCGTCGCCCCGAAACACATGGAGTTAATAACAGAGTCGCTGCGTTCACCCCTCTCTCTCTCCCTCTCTCGTTCAGGCTAACTCAGCACAGTAAAGTGGATCGCAGGCCTCCCTCTATTACAGCAGTAACTTTGAGATTAAAAAGCCCTTGAGCGGTGAAGTAAAATCTTAAAACCCGTTAAATGCATCCATGAGCTCGGATTCAGTATAATAGATACACTATATACAAATGTATACCAGTCAACTACACAGCAGAGTTTGTTAGATTGTATTTTTTTTTTTTTAATGTAGCCTATGTGGTCGGTTCTTTAAAAAAATATAATCAACTATTTTAAAATCACACTTTCTACGCAGTTTGGAATGGTGACCAGCTGATGCAACCAAATGTATCCAGTTTGCAATGTAATGGCAGAATATTGCTCATGTGCAAAACTATATATTAAAGCAGAACATGGCAATACAACGCTTTCTTTCCCAGCCAGGAACGCGATTCGTGTTTCTTTTTCTTCTTCTTCTTCGTATTTTATTTACCAGGAAATGCTGAAGTCTAAAGTAAATCCACAGAAATGGTTTAAAGTAATCATGCTTAGAAACAAACCAACAAACAAAACCAAACCCCCTCTTTGCATTCTTGTCTTGTGTTGCGACAGTCCAAAGCGCACTCCTCAGACAGCTCTCCCAATAGTCTTGTCTTGCTCCCCTCTCTCCTCTCGCATTTTTGTTATCTCTGCTATATGCCACTTGGTGGTGTTCTTCAAAATCAATGAATGAAGTTATTAAAAGACTATGTAGCAGCACCCAGAGCTGACCCCAGCTTTTCGGCTCCGGTAACCCTCCCCTCCTCCTCCTCCATCTCTCGTCTCACTGCAATCCAATCGTGCAGCAAAGCAGTAACCAACACATTCATATTTAAAAATACACGTGTGTTTTTCCAGGCGTCCCAATTAATTTTGATTGTTTCCCCCCGCCTTGCTTTTGTTTTTCTGCAGCCATATTCCATATCTCCACCGTAAGAAGAAATCAGGCACCGCTATTGCTACTTTGTCATGAATTGCAAGACAGTATCAAACGGACGGATATAATACTTCTTCACCCCCATGTTTTTAAATGTATATCATTTAAATGCGTGTTTAAGAAATATCGCCATTGTAAACGGGGCTGTTTTTTTTCTAATTATGCTGTATCACTAAGGATTTGTCTTTTTCTCCGGGTTTGTACACTTCTAAAACTTCACAATTGTTTGAGCCAGAGTTCGGGGATTACCGAAGTTGCCTGTATTTATTTATTTTGTATATAAAGATCTAAGTTTACAAGCGGCTTTTTCATTAATTTGGCAAAATACTGAAATGTTCCTGTTCTTTCTGTTGGCGAAATAGCCTGGTGACAAGAAGCAACGGTGTAGACGGAGCGCCTCCTAGCGGCGATCAGGGGAACTACCATCTCCCCAAATCAATACAAAGTGGAGTTAATTAGGCTATATAAAACAAGTATGTATTGAAACCGTGGGGTAGGTTTTTTATGTATTACTATACCGCCCCTCCCGCGTCTTCAGTCATAGTGCGCAGATGTATACATTGAGTTGAAGACATTTATTTTAGTGGCACCATGTGCATGTGAATGTGTGTGCGCACAAACAGCGTTTTTAATGCGTGGAATGTCTTTAAAGGTCTCAGATATAAACTGAAATATGCCAGGTACAGGTACACATCCTGGCACGGTGTCGGGGTGTTTTTGGGGGTCCTCCGCTGCGCTCCCCACCCTTGTGAATGATGCCCCTCTTACCTCAGCCGTGCAATGCCGCTGTTTGAGATGGACACGGGGGGCTGGGGGCTGGGGGGCTGGGGGCTGGGGGCTGGGGGCTGGGGGTCGCTGTTCTCTGCGACACTGCGAGCATCTTTCGGGGAGTTTTTGTTTGGTTTATCTGTGAGGGAGGAGCAGCACACACGCCAACACAGATTTTATATGTATAGTAATAATTTCAGGAACACTGCAGTTTAATTTCCATTTCTCTATGAAATTCTGAAGTAGTTCACATTTTGGGACACACGTTTATACATATCTATAATATCATCAACTATTATATGAAGCATCTGTGTGCACATCAAGTACCCTATCGCAAGAGACAGAGGCGTGTGTTCAGAAGAAAACAGATCCTTGAATACCCATGGCTGAATCAGAAATGGTCACTTATTCCAAAGTTAAGGAGCACAAGTCCAAAAGTCTGTATTTATCACATACAATTGCAGTGGGTCTGCAAGGCCTGCAACTGTCCGATGTGTGAATGACATGCATGCACGCTCAAACACAATAGAGCACTTCCTGAGTAAGAGACGTGCCTCCCTCTGCTGCTGAAGGATGGAAGCAGTAGAGACTGTCCTTCTGAACTGGTGTTTTGTGGAGGGTACCATGCCCACCATCTACTACAGTGATATTTTGCACAGCAAGAGGGCGTCTCCATCTACCTACCAACCAACACACAACTTGTCCCAGAGCTGGGGGTTCGGCTCAGTGGATCTGGGACAATGGCACCAAGAGGAGTTTAACGCCCTGCTGGGACTCCAGACCACCTGTCCCATAGACAGATCACCTGTGGGATGCACTAGAACGGCAGATTGGACAGAGAAACCGCCCTGCCCTCCTAAGGAAATCACTGTTGGATTTAGACATTCACTCCACCCCTGGGGCGTTCTGCCTGTTGGAGCAATGGCATATGAAAAATAAGAGAACAGCCAATGCACCACACAGCCTTGCTGGGAGGACTCCACACTCCCTGCTTCTTCAAGGGTCTGCAGTTTGAAATCACACACCCCCCCCAGCTCCAGAGAGAGCCCCAGTGAAGCTAGGCTAATGAGAACCAGGTGCCCTCTGTGTGTGCAGCATGGGCAGCCGCACACGGCTCTGTTCCTGGTGCGTCTCTGATCATCTGCTCTGTTGGCTTCACGGCTCCTGTACCCTACAGTCTCTGGGAAAACATTTTGGAGAAGAAAGGGAAAAAAAATCACCTGTGCACCACCCTTTTACTTCCTCTGCACACTTCCTCTCTGTCACCAATGAGGTTTGCAGGGCTCAAATGGCGCTGTATTTTAAAGAAGTTTTTGGATTGTTTAGTTTTTTGTTAAATAGTCTACTTGAGTTTCTGGTGCCAAGATAAGTGTGTGTAATATAGACAACTGAGTCTGTGAGTTGTTTAGGAAAAATAACATTTTTAAAGTATTTCTAAACCAGTAAGAGCATAAGAACAGGAACACATTTTATTTGAATTTTTTGGTTTATTTAAGATTTATTTGAATCCAAACTAAAAAGACATGTTCAGTACATCCTACTCAGATCACATCATGCTCACTACACAAGTGCCCAATGTACATAAAAAAATAAATATACAAATTAAATTAAAAATGTAAAACCCAGAAGGACAGGCCAGTGACAGTGCACGCAGAGATGTGGTAAAGGGACTCTGTTTGATTTGATTTGTCCTTGGAACTTTTTTTTTTTATTATTATTTTATTTTCACAATCGTATTCCCTGAACAGTCGTGGCACACTGGCACCCACTCTAAACTTTGATGTCAACTGCAAAGGAGTTGAGGAAGAAGCTATTTAAAAGCTTGGTCTGGGGTGGGGGGACAACCCCAAAAGATACAGCAAAATCAGACGTTTGAATCCTTTACGTTCTATTGCCACTAATTCTTCAGCCACCTTGAGTGCTGAGCTACAGCTGAAACCAGACTTATTCAGTCTAGGATTACCACTGCATTCTCCATCAATCCACACAACTCACCGGATTATAATCAACGGCTGACAAAGAGCTACCAGGTGCCTGTATAATATGTTTGAGCAGTTTTCTAGGGCGTCTGAAGAATTCAGTGTTAACAAATTTCCTCTGCACTTTCATGCAAGTTAAGTCAGCACACTGTAATGAGGCGAGTGCACACAGGCACACACATACACACCCCACTCACAGTGCAGGTTAACACTGTACCCTCTCGATATGAGCAGTAACCAAAGTTTTACCACGAGGAAGACCTTTTTTAGGGTGAAGATAGGGAGTCATCTTTGGGGATTAAAAAGATTGAGCATTTTAATATGATAGGTCTGAAAAAGCATTTTTGGCACATGAAATATCATAATCATCATCATCACTAGCAATGCATGTGTGAGGGTCCACTCTGCAAACCAGGAATGAGATGGATCTTGTTCTTTGGGATGTTAAACGTTCTCAATAAAGAGAACTGAGCGGGGCTGTAATTCCAGTGGAATTCTGGAACTGGACTGGAATTTGACCGGCTGCTGAGCTGACGGGGAACAGGTACTGAATAACGTGGCGGTTAACAGGGGATGGATTCATATTAATGGTTTATTATTAAAAAGACAAAAGGACAAGGCTGAGTTAATCGAGAGATGCTGATCTCCCCACCCCTTATTACTCAGTTCTCTGAATTTGAGGAAGGGGGTGAATTCATTTTATTTTAAATGGGTGTCTTGGAGATCGACAGAGATGCATAGGCTGAATTTTATTGCATTAAAAAAAAAAAAAGTTGTTTGGAGAGAAAAAAGGAGAAGGAGCAAAGACTTATGTTTAGGCTTCTTTTGATCTTCCGCCTATCGTCCTAGCAGCTCCCACAAATGGCAAATGGAATCGGAACCAGCACTTAGGCTGCCAAGCAGAGACTTGGGTCCACAGAACAGAAATACATTTTCTACTGCACTGATGACACAGAGCACAAAGTCCAATTGTACGACACATGAGCAGGCCTTAGGCAGTTTGACATCGGACGCCTGCAGGATAGACCGTTTTAAGCGATCATCAGGTATCATAGCCTGTGTGGAGCTGCAGGGCGTGGAGGGGGTTTAGGCAAATTAACCCACAGTTTAAATTCCAAAAATCCATTGGGTGGATTTCTCACATGTATTACCTCTGCATGCACAAGCCAGCCACACCTAGAGATCCACCCATGAAGTACAGCGTTATGGACGCATCCTCTATCTATGTGGAGGCCTAGTATCTCCTTGTACTTTCTGCAAAACAGTCGTGCTGCACTGTACTGTGCCCCAGTTCAATGCATGAATGCATAGTCGCCACAGCATCATGACTTCAAACTGACTGTACAATCTGGAGAAAGAACTCATGTATGGATGTATTTATTTATTTTGTTATTTACTGCAAACAGCAGCCAAAAACAGATGCTGCCAATTCTGGTCTTGTGTTCCATAGTGGCTACACACACCAAAATAATTAATCAATCAAACAAGTGTTAGAGGGGAGCGAGGGGCAGGAATGACTGTCCTCTTGTCCTCTGAAGACACGGACAGGAGTCACTCTGAAGTCCCATTAGCACAGGCCCCTGTGCCTCGGCGCACTGCCAGTGTACAAAAAAATACAAATAAAAATGCATCTATTTCTACGGAGAACTACTGCATCACCAAGCAGATCAAGTCACCAAGCACCCATCGCTGTATCGAGGGTGTGTGGATCTAGCGATATTATATCATCTATATGCTATATGCATATATGTATGCATATATACTTGGAGATTAAGGAAAGGATGAAAACCGTCTCTTCCAGAATACACAAATGCACATACAAGACTTGGATACAAAATACAAATAAATAATAATTAAAAAAACAAAAAAATGATGGAAGTTGATGTAAGTGGAGATTCTAAAAAGGGGGGGGGGTTCCTAAACTGTCCAGCAGGGTGTTCTTGTCATTTTTAATTGTTTGCATGACTTCTGATTTTCCTTTACATCCCCTGGTTGCTCTTATAGATTCCACTCGCTGATCTCAGGGGTGTGTCACCGGGGGGTGCGGTGCCAGGGGGCCACCCTCAGGGCTTCACAGGCTGGATGGCCAGCAGGCTGCCAAACTTGAAGTGCTGAATGACAGGGAACTTCTCCAAACACTGCAGGGATGACAACAATAAAATTATTAATTCATTTTCAATACCCACTTCAAACAGTACAGGGTCAGGGTGGAGCCGACTCCAGCAGGCACAGGGCGCAAGGCAGGGCACACCCTGGCTGGGACGCCAGAAATTCAGCCAGTCAATTAAATTCAGTTTGTACTGAACTGAATAAAGAAAATGGTTCACCTCCTGCATTCCTCTCCCAGCACCACAGCAGCAGCATCGTGACGGGTTTGGTCTACACTGATCAACGCCACAGCACTACTGTCACCCTCCATCTCACTCTGGGTGAGAAACACTGAGGTTCAGGGCAGTGTGGACACACATCCCATAGCTGTCAGACTGGCCAGGGGGGGGCAGAGAAAGCAGGGGAGGTGTGGAGGAGGGGTGTCACACTCTTTACAGCCCCAGGCCTCCTACTGTGAACAGCCACTTAAGGGTTAATTGGTGAACTCCTGACCCCTGCTGTGATTGGTTTGTTGCCTTTCAAAGCCATTTATTTATCAATGAATACTGGTTCCCCTCGTTAAAACCCCCCCACACACAGGCAGAAACAAAACAGGGGTCTGAGATAGATACATTTAAATGTACAGAGAAACATTATTTAGCATAAAGTCAGTTGGAGACAGATTGAAGATTAGTTGCCATACCATCCAGAAAATAAATACAACTAAAAGGTATTTTAACTCAGGCTTCCCATGCAGTTTTAACACTCGAGCAGTAAACAAGATCGTGTATGAAATTCATAAAAAGACCAAAAACATCTAAATAAATACTACATCGCCTGATGACCCTCTCTGTCATTGTGGTCTGTCTGTAGGTCTACCAGCGCTGCACTGTGGGGAGCCTGTAGGAGAGAAGCCATCTCTCGCACTCACAGCGCAGGCTGTAGACAGACTGCAGCCCCCTCTTCCTCTCCGCTGGGCTCAGACAGGCTGGGATTGGGTGGCGGCCGAGGCGATGGTTAGGTGCAGGCTTTGCAGGATGTGAGGGGAGCTGGGAGGGAGGGAGGGAGGGAGGGAGGGGGGTCGGGGGCTGGCTGGCTGAGGGGAGGCAGGGCTGGAGACAGCGGACAGACTGGCCCCCTCGGCTCGGCCCTCTGCTCTGGAAAGGCATGCGAGCCCTCTGAACAACACAGGATGTGGGCTGGGAAAGAACCTCTCTCTCTGTCAGAGGGACTTAACCCTTCCCTGGCCAAGAGAGGAGTTGTGCGTGGTTTTATGAACACTGCTGCTTGGCTGTCTGAAGGTATTACTTGTAATTAGGCCACTCTTCAAGCCGACGGCAAGGGCTTTGCTGCGGGTCGGTTTGCTTATATTAAAACTGTTGGTCCGAGACAGGTTTTTTATTTTATTTTTTTTTTTTTTTTTTTTTATATATATATATATATATATATACACTCACCTAAAGGATTATTAGGAACACCATACTAATACTGTGTTTGACCCCCTTTCGCCTTCAGAACTGCCTTAATTCTACGTGGCATTGATTCAACAAGGTGCTGAAAGCATTCTTTAGAAATGTTGGCCCATATTGATAGGATAGCATCTTGCAGTTGATGGAGATTTGTGGGATGCACATCCAGGGCACGAAGCTCCCGTTCCACCACATCCCAAAGAGGCTCTATTGGGTTGAGATCTGGTGACTGTGGGGGCCAGTTTAGTACAGTGAACTCATTGTCATGTTCAAGAAACCAATTTGAAATGATTCGACCTTTGTGACATGGTGCATTATCCTGCTGGAAGTAGCCATCAGAGGATGGGTACATGGTGGTCATAAAGGGATGGACATGGTCAGAAACAATGCTCAGGTAGGCCGTGGCATTTAAACGATGCCCAATTGGCACTAAGGGGCCTAAAGTGTGCCAAGAAAACATCCCCCACACCATTACACCACCACCACCAGCCTGCACAGTGGTAACAAGGCATGATGGATCCATGTTCTCATTCTGTTTACGCCAAATTCTGACTCTACCATCTGAATGTCTCAACAGAAATCGAGACTCATCAGACCAGGCAACATTTTTCCAGTCTTCAACTGTCCAATTTTGGTGAGCTTGTGCAAATTGTAGCCTCTTTTTCCTATTTGTAGTGGAGATGAGTGGTACCCGGTGGGGTCTTCTGCTGTTGTAGCCCATCCGCCTCAAGGTTGTACGTGTTGTGGCTTCACAAATGCTTTGCTGCATACCTCGGTTGTAACGAGTGGTTATTTCAGTCAAAGTTGCTCTTCTATCAGCTTGAATCAGTCGGCCCATTCTCCTCTGACCTCTAGCATCAACAAGGCATTTTCGCCCACAGGACTGCCGCATACTGGATGTTTTTCCCTTTTCACACCATTCTTTGTAAACCCTAGAAATGGTTGTGCGTGAAAATCCCAGTAACTGAGCAGATTGTGAAATACTCAGACCGGCCCGTCTGGCACCAACAACCATGCCACGCTCAAAATGGCTTAAATCACCTTTCTTTCCCATTCAGACATTCAGTTTGGAGTGCAGGAGATTGTCTTGACCAGGACCACACCCCTAAATGCATTGAAGCAACTGCCATGTGATTGGTTGCTTAGATAATTGCATTAATGAGAAATTGAACAGGTGTTCCTAATAATCCTTTAGGTGAGTGTATATAAAGATTCTCCTTTGCTTCACTGTTTCTTGTTTGACACACTCAAACTGATGAAACCCAATCAAAATCACTCACACATGCCTCACACTCATTACTCACACTAAATTATGCTGCTCTTCTTGCAGTGCTGCGTGTGATGTGCGTCAATCTTTGGCTCTTCGGTAACGTACGCGTGTCTATGTGTGGGTGCCTCTGGCAGGCTGGAGGAGTGTGTGTGCGAGATGGACTGTATACATCTGTCTGTCTGATTGTGGGTGTGCGAGACATCAATTGCATGCGTGCGTGTGTGCAATTGTGTCTCTGCGTCTGTGCGAGTGTGCATGCGTCCCTGGCCAGCGCAGGAAGCCCCTGCCTGTTTCCTGTTCCTGCTCCGGCCCAGGCACTCTGCGGAAGTGGAGCAGACAGGAGATGCTCTCTCTCCAGCTTCAGGCTCCTGCGGCTGGGGCAACTCCAACTCCGGCCCGCGGATTCAGAGTGAAGAGGTCAGAGGTCAAGGGTCAGGGGGCTAGGTTAGGACTGTAGCTGGCAAGAGGCTCTTTAAGGAGAGTGAAATGGAGAGTCTGTGTGTTCATGTTTAATAAAAAAGAAAACTTTTCAAAGTAGCTTGTGAAATAAACATTAAATAAAATGAGTGCCTGCTAGATCACACAGTGCACAACCCCGAGTCTGCATGGCTGAGCTGCTCACGAGTGACCTCACAGCCTGTGGAATGCTCCCCGCCAGGCTTCCAGCCCCCCATTCCTCCCACACCGGAGACAAAAGAAACTTGTTTCCAGGCTCCACACTCCACCAATTTGAAAACTATAAAAAATAAAAAGAATAATGATAGAAACTAAAACCCCACCACCCTTTTTCATTTGAAATGACTACTCTGCTTAGCAGTTAAAGGTACATATTAAAGAGAAAGAGAAACCATGTATGTTTCTTCTCCCAGTACAAATATACAACAGTGACCTGCAGCCTAAAGTAAGAGACCGGCTTTACCGAGCTCTCAAACATATAGGTCTGTGAGGGCCTCCCTCCAGTCTGATGCTGCTGAACAGTGTGAGAGAGAGAGTGCTCTGAGCACCCCCCTCCCCCTCCCCCTCCCCCTGCAGCTGGAATTCCTCAGCAGATTCTCACACCGGCTCTCACTACGCCACAGTCCTCAGTTCTCGCCAGAAGGCTAGTCCCCTCTGACAGAGGCCTGCTTTACTTTTTTCCCTACCCTTCTCTTTCCTTCTCACATTCTCAAAGAAATAAAAAAGGCTCAGCGTGTCAGTCAGTGGCCAGGCAGGGGACAACAAGTTTGTCAGGTTTGCACACCACAGATATCCCACAATACTTTGCTTCCTTATAACATAAGAGCCATTTTTTTTTCTAAAACTCAAGCTCAGTCATTACAATAAATACATAAATAAATAAATAAATGGTTAATTATAACCAATCTAAAGATTAAAAAAAAAAAAAGACACTGTGGAATATCCATGCACACTGTCAGTGACATATCTAAAATCAAAATGAGGAATAAAATAAATAAATAAATAATAAAAGGCAGCCCCCCCCCCACCCCAGTCTCCTGCTCCTTCATTTCCAATTCCTGTGTTCCTGCTACAGGCAAAACTAGCAGTGGATTTACATCTCTGGAAACATGCCTGTTCCCGGGGGGAAATCCCAGCTCCTGATTGAGCTCCTATTCCCAGCTCTCTATCCCCACCCCCTCCCTCCTTCCTCCATCTCTCTACCAGTAAGAGGAAGTCTTTCCTTCAGAGGTGACCCAGCACTACCCTGCACCCTCACACCTACACAAGCAGCCTATAAATAGCTCATTAAAAGAAGGGAAAAATTTGAGGGGAAAAAAAACACTCGTTAGCAGAAACCTGAGGCGCAGAAACCTGCACACAAACAGACAGACGGACAGACAGACAGCCTCACAGGACGTGTGCCTGAGTGCACATCACCCTGTTATAGACAACAGCCAGCACCCACTGGTACAGCCTGTCATTTTCAAAGGAGTGTTGCTACTTTAAAATAAAACTTTTAAAATAAGGTGGCCATGCAAACTGATGAAAGGGTTATAAACTTAGGTATAATTGCTTAAAGGAAAAAGCAACAACGCACACATTGGGGCTTGAGGTCTGTGGTTAAATGACACACTGGACAGCAGGGATGTATTCTCGGTTCTCTCATTTTTTCAATTGCTTTTCTATTGTTGTTGTGTGTGGCATAGTTAACCCCTTGTAACATGAACCCACTTTTTATCAACGTGGGTTGAACCTAAGATTGTCGTTCATGTGAAAGCGGGTCGACCTGGGCCTAAAGCAACGGTGGGTCTCAGGTGGTGGGTCAGCCCTGGGGAGGGAGAGGCAGCTGGGGGGAGGATGCTAGTTGGAGGGGGGGCTTCAGAAGGGCACCGCTACTGCTCCTACCTCAGCCCTGTACATGCGGATGAGTCCCTGATTGACTTTGGACCACGTCGGCACGGCGCTGATGTTCCACAGCTGGTTGGAGTGCTCAGCGAACGGGCCGGTCTTCATCTGCGAGAGAGAGCGAGAGACACACTGAGACAGACTAAATGGATAGAAAGCAGCCAGAGGGGAACAGAGAGAAACAATCTACCAGACAGAGAGAGAACCTCACAATGAAAGAGAATCAGAGATGAACAGAGAGAAAGCAGCCCCCCCCCACCACCCTTCACTGAGGAGCCCAGGCCTTCAACCCAGAGTCCTGCACACTGGAGTCTGATGCCCCACCACCACCATCAGCATCAGCCCCAGCCCCAGACTGGTGGGGGGCAGCTGCACAGCTTCCAGCCAGGAAGCAGAGGCCATCCCCAGCCCTGTCCCTCCTGCCCGGCTGGGCTGCAAGCGCGTGGCGTGAGAAGGAAGTGCAGCCTGGGAGAGGCCGGGGGGGTCCCTGGGGGAGGCCGTGACTCACAGTGCCATGTGGGGAAGGAAATGAGTCACAGCCATGCGCTGTTCTTAACGACATGACCTCCCTGAGAAGCGCACACACAGACAGACAGAGAGAGAAAGACAGGGAGAGAGAGAGAGAGAGAGAGAGAGAGAGAGAGTGCACATGATAGAAAGAAAGATGAGAGAGAGAGAGCACAAACCTTGTTCCTATTCTCCTCCATCTTCACCTAGCTTCCTATAAGCCCCCTACCCAGGCTCCCACTCAACAGCTGCCCCCACCCCTCACTGGCCACACCAGCTGAGACTGAGCTACACCCACACACACCCCCGACTAGAAACCGGCCACACAGCACTTGGCCGACAGCAGCTGCCACATCCTGCTTCCACCGGAGAGGAGGAAGGAGATATGGTGACATGATGTCATTACGGGCCTTAAAGCATGTAAATAAAGGAAATACATAAAAATACGCTCTCTCCTTTCAACTGAAGTGGCGGGTTGGGTCAGGGGCGGGCGGGGCGGGGGGTTCATCTTTCAGTCAGAGCCCTGATTAACAGCAGCTGATGATCAACAGCATATTTGAGGCAGACCACGGGTTCGAGGAGAGAGATTGGGAAAAGACCGCTTGTCCACAATTATTTTTTGTGTCATTATAATAGTAATATTATTAGAAATTAAGATCAGAGACCGGATTTAAAAAAACACCTCAAGGACTGGAGCTGCTTTCCCCCATTTAAAGCCATCAGCTGTAAAGACTGACACACAGCTGGAGAGACAGATGGACAGGTAGACAGGCGTGCAGAGGAGACCTCACCTCATTTATGAACTTGATGCACTCCAGGAACATGTAATCCAAGTGATTCTCGTTCACGATCTTCTCGTCTACAAAGTGCCGAGGCTCCAGGGTGGGGTGATCTGACGGCACAGGGAGAGGAGGACAGGGGTGAACGCAGAGAACACTTTTCCAGGTGCTGTGAGAAGGGCTGCCATTGTGACTTCATCCCTATGATCTCGGGGGAACCTCCGATAGATAAGTTGGACTCCAGTTAACACATCCGTTGCCTCCCGCCACAGCAGGGCCTGTGTGAGCCAGTGCAGCACCTCAGAGAGAGGATGTTAAAGTGTACCCAGAGCATCATGTACCAAGGACACAGTCAAGCCCAGCCCCCCCCACACGCATTGAGGGTCTTGCCCCCCAACTCCTGGTTTGGCTTTACCTATGAGCTGGGAGCTGCCCCAGATGAAGGGCAGGAACTGGAAGTCATCCAGCCCCCACACCCCCTGGCTGCCCGCTGGCTCCATCCGATAGGTTTTCTGCAGCTTTCGCATAACTTCCAGGTACCTGGGTGGGGGAAACCACAGTTTTTTTTGGAAATGGAGAATGGAGTGGTAAAAACAAAAACAAATACCAAAACACCACCACCACCGTCGGCAGTCTGCTCACCTGTCAAACACTTTGAAGACGATAGCAAGCTGATCGTCCACCCGGAGGGCTCCGATCTTACACAGGCAGCACAGGAAGGCCGCGAAAGCCGCCTCATGTCCTGCGCACAGAGAGGACAGTCATACAGTGGCAGCAGTGCGGGGGAGTCCGGGGTCCCACTCCGCTCCATGCAGCCACACACTCCTCACACCAAACTAGCAAAGCAGGCCCGGCTGGACACAAGCCGCTTGGAATTAGATCTAGGTCCCTGCATGTTTAGAAGCTCAGAGTTCGTAATTCCACGTGAACAGGGCTAAAAAATACCAACAGCCCAGGAGAATCCAAAGAGTGAGGCGACGTTCAGTGCATGTAAAGAGCTCGACCCAGCATTCCACCCCCGCCACCACAACCTGCAGATTAGCTCCTCTGAAGTCTGCTGAATTAAAAATCTCTGGCTTCAGAGCTGTGTTCCCCACATGTCTATTTGGCCCAACCTGCAAGAAAAGACCCTAAATGCTGTTGCAAGGGCTCCCTCTAGTGGACACTATAGATAACTCATAATAATAATAATAATAATAATGATATAAAGACACTAATATAGAATATCATACAAACACAGTTCAAAATTAGACTAGTGCAGAAAACCTCTTCTATCTTTCCATTTATTCGCTACCCAAAACATTCTCTCACACACAACACACATACACATACACAGTATGATCCCAGTACCTGTCCCGTAGTCTATTCTTGTAGAGTTCCCGACCGCCTCCTTCAAGTACAGCGCGATCTCCGGGGCAGCTGCCAGCCGGTCCTGGGGGATGACTGCAGACACCAGGGTCTCTGCCTCCTGCACACAAACACAGTACATTCAGCACACCTCTCGCACTGCACATGTTGGTTAGATAGCTGGCAACTAAAGGTGATCTCTTGCCCAGATGCCAGTAGAGAGACACACTGTCTCAGAGTGCAAGTAGACAGAGACTGCCGGATGGACAGAGAAGCACTGTGGAGAGAGCACAGCTCATGCCACACAAATAGTGGAAAGAAAATACTATTTTATTGAATTTAGTATTTTTCATTATACATAAATAAAAACAATTCAAATTTTTTAATGCTTATGATTAAAATCTTTAAAATATCAATCCTTAAAATCACTTAAAAAAATTTAAAATCTTTGTGATTTTAACAAGGAACAAAACAATTAACTTCAAAATAAACGTGCCCAAAACAACAAAACAAATGTGATAAAAGCAAAAACTGCTCACCAACATAAAGGTCAAATACATTGAAAATAACTGAAAATGTATAGTGGAATAGTGGTAAGAAAAGGGAAAAGAAAAACTTGTGGGGGCCATACCTGGTCCAGCTTGGCATACCAGCTCCTGTAGGCCTTGTTCCCAAACCGTGAGGGCTGGTCGACCGGGGGGGTCTCATCAATCCACCGGTCCAGTGTGTTGAGCAGCCACATCAGCTTCTCCACCGTCTGTGAAGGGAGGGGCAGCAGGGTGAGAGGGAAGCACAGCCCAAGCATGCAACTACACACAACCCCGAACGGGCATCCCTTGACACCAGGCCGAGCCCGGCACTGAACTGGACAGCTTTGACTTGATTGTATATAAAGGGGTACAGAGAGGGAGAGTGAAAGAGACAGAGAAAGAGAGAAACAGAGATAGAAGAAGAAAAAGCAAAACAGCCATATACACCAGTGGGGGGAGGAGGAAATAAAGAAAAGAAAAACGCATTCAAGGGAAGTCTACCCATTGACAGCATGTGGCGATATGAATCCGAGAGGGAAGTGTAACAAACCAATGGAACCAGAGGGGAGCCAGTCTGTCCCCGCCCTGAGTAAAGCACGCTCACTGTGCGAGAGCCCCAGTTATTCTAGTGTACTGTATGATACTGTGCTATACTCTATTTAAACAGCTCGGCGCACAAGAAGGTGACGTGCATCCAGTATGGAGCGTGTTGGACCCTGGCACTACGGAGTGAACAACGCTGCCCCCTTCCAATGCAGTGGGTCTGTTTGAGGGTGGGGGGCATGCTGCATTCACCTGGGATCCAATGCAGTCATGACAGGCCGCCCCAGAGCTCCGACACTCAAGCCCCATCACTCACAGCCAGGGAGCCCCCGCCCAGCCCGGCCCCAGGTGCGGCCTCTGCCACTGTGTCAATTAGTAATGTGCGAGCAGCCAGAGCGGGGGGGGGCGTGCTGCGCAGCAGGGAGCGCACGTGTCGGGGGCAGTGGGGGTCTGTATGTGCGTGTCTGTGTGTGTGTGGTGGATGTCATAACTTACCAGTCATTATCACATCTGTCATCTAATATGAAACCACAATAGTCCTGCTGCTACCTTTAATAATTATTATAATTAATAATAGTGGTAATAATAATAATACCATTAGTTGAAGCAGTTGCAGGAGTGGTAATAGCAGTAGCAGCTGTGCAAGAGGCCCCAGTTGGTGTATTGCATTTACAGATGTCATAATGCGTTACTTTCATCTTGCAAAATTGGCATTAAGATTATGATTGTTATTGTTCTGAGCAATGACATCTGTAAATGCAAATCCTTCAACTAATGACACCTACAGCTGCTGCTACTGTAACCACTACAACTCATAATAATAACAACAACAACGTGAGCTTCCTTCTCGGTATTGACAGCATGTGCTCACTGCCCAGACTCCCCTGCTGAGTGCTAATGAGGGCAGTCGCCCCGCCTCCCCCTGCTCTGGCCAATGGAGGCCCACAGATGTGCTCCAGCTGGCTGAATAATAAGTATTAATAAACATTTAAGAACAGGAGAACCCAGCTTCATCTTACCTCTGACACTTTGTATTCACACGTGAGCTTTTTCCCCCTCACGCCCTCATTCAGGGTCAGAATGAATCCGATGTAATCAGCATAGGCCTTGGGGGGGACAGAGAGAGCAAGTGAATGATGTGAAGCCCCCCTCCTACACACACAGAGAAAAGCAATTTATTTCATGACTGCAACAGCTAAGAAATGCAGTTCTAACCAGGGCTCTCTCAGGCAGGTGTCCCAGTGCCCCCTGTGGCACAGACCCCTCCCACCACACGCCTTTTCCAGAGGGCTCTGGTCTAACAGGCTACAGGATGGGGTCTATAGCCCTACTGGGAGAGCTGGATACTTTTCTTGCTGGTTGACTATCTTTCTTTTGTTTGATTGAGGGGGGAACAATTCCAAAGACAGACATGTAATATTTAACTGTTTTAACAAACAAGTAAAATATGTAGGCCGTGGGGGGTTCCAGTCCTCAATGGCCAGAGGGGGTTCTGGTTCTGATTAATGACTTTGTTGATTGGAGTCATTATTCGGGTAAGGAGTCAAATCCTCTGTTGATTCCAGGTTTGAATCAGTGGCTGACCGAGAGGCGCCAGCCCCCTGGAGGACTGGAGCACCCAGGCCCTGCTGGAGGCTCTTCGAAGTTGCACAGGAAGCAGCAGTTTGAAAGGCAGTGGGGGGAAGCTCAGACCCTTCAGGCCACAGTGTCTTCTGCTTTTATGCTCCATTTCAACTTTGAACTACTTAACCACGCATTTGCAAAAACTGAACAAATCAGACAAGCCATGCACCCTTTCCAGGTCATGACTTCAGGAGACCTACACCACCTGCAGGACTATTCCCTGCCAGGCCCAGAGCTCCCTGGCCCACATATAAAGTAACCGGAGTAGCTTGATCCGAAACGCCCAGGGACAGCCCTGCTGCTGCAGTGCCACCGCATGCTGTACCTGGGAGCGTTTCCACTTGCCCATGTCTGGCACCATGTTGATCTCCTTCTTGGGCACCATGAAGGAGAGACTGACCGGGATAGGGGGCACGTCATCTTCAGGGGAGGAGCCTGCCCGGAATACAAGAGATAAAGAGAGGGGTTATACCAAGGACAAGACTCCGTTAGGCCGCTGCATGCTGGAGAACTATCCCCTTCAACACAGTTCTGTGCAGACACGTATTGGGGATTACTCCCCTCGAGAAAAACTCAACTTTTACCTTGCGGTCAGTGAAACAAAGTTCACTCTTGACAACAGATAATTCATGAAAAAAAAGTGTGTTTATGCATGTTTTATGCACGTTATGCAAATACACCGTGAATCAAAAAGAAATCTTCCAGATATTGGCAATGCCACTAGTTGTAAGAAGGAGTGACAGACAATGGTGTTATGCTGTGGTGAAACAGAGCGGCCTCAGAACAAAGACATCTGTCCAAATCTCTTGTACACTGTAATCCCTTCATAAAAACATTACAGGCACTAAATGCACCCCCCCTGCAGGGTAGCAAACCTAATCTCTAGCCAGCATAAATAATATATAAGCTTTATTATTCCCGCTGTGCTTTTGGCACACGCACCAATATGCATTAAAATAGACAGAGTTTAATGTTGGAAAGTGCACAGCAGCTTAGTTTTCCAGTTGCACGGACAGCTTTCAGGGAAGTGTTGGTGTGAGAGCAATAATAATGTAGAGCAGGAACTACCCCTCTGTCCCCACACCGGAAGCAAAGCAGGAGTCCTCAGCCCAGGTCTTGAAAGGGGCCACAGTGTCACAGTGTGCTTTGGTTTTGGTTCCAACTGGAGCTTCTCTCCAATAGTTGATTCATTGTGTTATATTCATGCTGTATGTTACACTATATGAATGTCTTTGACAGTTCATGGCTGGAGAGGTTCTCTTGATTTAAGGCCCCCGTCTGAAACAATTTTGCAGTTGGCAGGAAAGAGTAGCTCATTCAATTAATCTAATTAGACCAATTAAACTGGACTGTGTGTGAAGGAAAGCTAGAGAAGACACTGTGAGCCTCATTTGAGACCCTGCTGTAAAATACCAAGTATAGAAAGGAGTCGGCCTTACCTAACCAGGTATTCATTTAACTTTGTCATCCAGCAGTAACAGTTTCATTCGAAGGCTGTTTAACTATTTTTAATTATATAAAAATGATCACTAGGCTAATACAGCCTACCTGAAGACATTTTTAGATCTATCTTCTAGCACAAATGACTCACCCTCTTACAAAAATTAATCTCTGGTTATTGTCTCAGTAACCGAGAATTTCTTAAAACATAAAATACAGGGGGAGGTCTCATTTGCTCCACTCACATAGTCACAGTCAAATACATTAAGACTTTAGTGAAACATAAGTCAAGTGAAGGGTTGCCAGTGATACAATATTAGTTTCCAGTATCTCGATTCCCTTCACATTAGAAGAATCAGAACAGAACTGACCAATCATTGGGATCACTGGAAGAATACAAATAGAAATTAATTCCTGATATAAAAAATAAGGTGCTCAATTTTGAAAGCAGTGTTGCCACACCTTCGGTATATAACCAGCATAACCCGGGTAACTTTAAATACAGTATAATGAATAGATTATAATATAATAAGACACGATTGTTTTATTCTCCTCTTGATAGATTTATGGATTTACTGAACCATGTTTTATTTTAATTTTCCCCCATCTATTGCATCCCCTTGAGAAGACTTTCGTGAATCTCACACAAGCACTGTACAAAATAAATAAAAAGAAATCCGCAAAGTTCATGAGCGAACATGCATTTGAGCAGGAGGAAAGTACGTTTTTGTTACGTCTTCATATTTGCATTTAAAAGAAGCCTGTCAAAATACGGGGCTGGAGCAGCGCAGACAATCCCCGCGATGCACTTCTGCATATCGCCTGAACAAAACACCTGGCTGGGAGGCAGAAGACAGCCTATTCCTGCAGCTTAAATACTAATTACAGCCCAGCCCAGCCCAGCCCAGCACGTCTATACTAAAACTACAAAACAGCAGCTAGACCGCCCATCAAAATGCAAAGCTCAATATCTGCCTTTAGCGGGACGGCTCCAGTCCACAGCACGAACCCCCGCTTCCCGTTTCTCAACAGTCAAACTGCGGCTGCCCGTTACCGGACCCGCGGCCAGTGCAATTGAGCAAATGAACCGCCCAGCTTACCTGACTGCTGCTCTACCTCCGCCATGTTCCCCGAGAGGTGAGCGAACAAACATCACCTTTCACCTTTCACCTTTCACCTTTCACCCCCCGCCGCACACCAACAGCACTGCAGCGACGTCACTCCAGACCATAGACACACACCAGTACTAGATGATTTCCCTTCCTGTCTTCACAGCGCAGAGTGCACGTTCAGTGCGCCATCTTGTGTGGGAATAAACCACTCTCGAGAAAATCCAATTAGTCTTTCGAAACTTCGAGACAGGACAGGAATTTTAATTTACACTAAAATTAATGATTTCCCAAATAATGTGCGGTCAATATATGCATTGCTTTATGTAAGATTCGTGAAACTTTAAAATCCGTTCATGTTCTACGGAGGATATGAATACAAATTATTAATAATATTTTTATAAATACATTAATATATCTCAAATAGCCTATATTATTTTTATTTCTTTATTTATGGATTCATTAATTCGTTTTTTTATTTCAACATTTATTTATGTATGTGTTTACCGGTATGCATATATACTTATTTATTTACTTATATATGCATATAATTCTTTATTCATGTGTTTATTTGATGAGTTTGCTTGGCACTGCTGCCTCACAGCCTCTGCGACTCGGGTGCCTTCCGGGTTATCTTTTCTCTGTATGGTATATGAATAGGCTACATTTCGTATCATTAGACAGTGATCACATTATCACTCAAGATGGCCGCGCGATTTCCACTTAAATCGCACTTCGGATGGTTGGGGATCTAGCATCTCTACACATGTATGTTACATACCTTTTTCTTCTTACTATTATTATTTTTTTTTTTAAATCTCTGCGGTTATTCTTATGACAATTTACACGCTGCGGTTTGTGAATATATTAGGATGCACGGCAAAATAATGACGAAAACGCTACCTGTGAAGACTACTTAATGAACAAATAACATTATGAAAGGAACAATAATTTAAAGTATCTGAAAATACCATGTCTGCAGTCCTTTCTGCATGATATTTAATATGCAATTTTTATAGTGGTATTTATTAAGTATGAGTAGAATATCAGTGATTTAGGTTAGGTGTAGTGTGCATCAGAGTATTATGTAAAAGTAAGAGGGTTAGTACTAGCTCTAGTAAAAGCAGGTACGTTCATGTTTATGATAGT
This sequence comes from Amia ocellicauda, assembly GCF_036373705.1. Classification (NCBI taxonomy): domain Eukaryota; kingdom Metazoa; phylum Chordata; class Actinopteri; order Amiiformes; family Amiidae; genus Amia; species Amia ocellicauda. The sequence continues at coordinate 12,564,869 of NC_089858.1, read as the reverse complement.
ATGTTTTCACTATAATGTATATATTTTTATTATTATTATACGACCCAGTTTGCGAAGTAGAATCATTATGACGTAAAAATACGTCCTCTGCTTGCGTGTGTGCGGGGCAGCGCTGCCCTGGCTGGCCGGCCATTGTGCGGGGCATGTGGCCGTGATGCAGTGCTGTGTAACACTGTATTTAGTCCGTCCTTGTAGGTCGGAAGGCACAGATCTGGCCAGTCCTGTACTTTGAACAGAAACCTGGTTTTGGGGGCGTTACTGTAAAATATGCTGGGGTTTGTAGCCAGAGCTATGGTGAGTAAACACAAGCATAAATGCATTTTTTTCTTCATTATTTATTTTTTATTTCGCGAGATCTCTGAATTTCTATTCCGACAGATACTGTAGATTTTGAGGTTTTTGCGATTTCGCGAGTGAACGGAATTGTGACAATGTTTAAAAATAGTTCAAAGGTTTATATGCTGTTTACGGCGATGGGTGTCTGTCGTGTTGTGTGGTTTTGGACAGTCGGAATAAGCAGAGTTGTGTTAAAAACAGAAGTAAAATAGCGCTGAGAACTTATAATTGTGTTTTCAGGTTGTGTCATTATTTAACATCACTATACATCGTCTTTTTATATATTTTTATCTTCCTGTACAGCTACTATTTGCGCCGAGAACACTTGTTTTCATTTTACTGTAATGTAACTAATAACAGGCCAATGTCGTGTATCACACATGAAATGCATTTGATATCACTTGCAATATGCAATAACATACACAGCGCTGGTGGGCAGGGGAGAGACTTCAAGTTCATTGCCTGGACATAAACGCGCTCGGATGGGCTATTTATAACCTAACCTTACTACACATGTGCTGTGTGGGGTGTCATGTCCTCAAGCAGCAACACAGAAACAAGTCCGAGCTTCTACAGCCAACATCAAATAGACTTGAAACCAATAACAAATCACACGACATCATATTAATGGGATGTGTGTGCTTCCATGGTCTTGTAGATCCTATTGACAAAGCATCATGTATTATTATTATGATGATCTTTAATTTATATGATAAGTGAAATCTTATGGAGCATGATTGAGTGTCCAGCCCTGGTCCTGGAGAGCTGCATGTTATTATTCCTATCGTTTCAAGTCTAAACCATAATTGCTTAAGTGAATCACTAATTGGCTTAATTAGGCTACATTAATGTGATTACCAGTCACTGGTTGCAAAGACCTATAATTCCCCATGCTCATAGGGTCAGGGTTGGAGACTGGAGCTGAAGGATGCACACTGTAGTATGTATAGTTAATAATCAACATTTATGATCCATTGCACAACACTGTTGCTGTATCCCTTCAATGTTGGAAAGCAAAATCCTTTAAAATCCCAAAGACACACATTGGAGATACTCTTCCCTTATCTTTATTGTGTATTTTTACCTTTGGCTGCTGACTCATGACACTACCGACCGAAACAGCCTACCCCAGTCTCCCCCCACTGTCGGGTACGGCCCCCCGCCTCACAGTTAGAAGGTTAATTATATGACAGCTATTGTTTTGTGTGTAGTCGGGAGTGTTGGCACCTGTTTTTTTTTTTTTTTTTTTTGTATCCGACCTTTACAAGTGTCATCCCACACCGACCCCATGTTTGGTGTGGCTGCCCATTCTGTATCCAGCGAGCTCCTATGTGGCCCACGCCATGCTTTCATATGAATCAAACTCTTGTGAAGTTCTTAAGCGATCTCCAAGACTCATCTTGTGAAATGTACTCTGTTCATCTCTTTGTCTGTCTTCACATATTTTCTTTCGAGTTTGAGGTGTAGGAATTGTTTTGTTCTGACACGTTGCAAGTGTTTTTGCTTTAGAGTTGCTAGCAGTATTTATGTTAGAAATGCTAGACGCTTATGTGAAGGTGAAGGTTTGCAAATGCAATGTACTTTGGTTTTTGTAAAATCTCATCATTAATCACCTTCATGGAAATGGTTTATATCAGTTGTAACATGTTCACACTTTCTGCCCTAATAATTAATGGAAAATATTGGTCAATATAGCTGGTATTTAAGGCACGTAATCCAGTGAAGAAGCAGAACTTGGCCCCTGCGTCGGGCAGTCAGATTTTGCCACCTACTCCCCTGTGTTGCCTGCCTTGCCTTTTAGAAAACCATTTGTTGAAGGCCCTGTGGTGGCTGTGTGTCTTGCAGGCCAAGCCAGGCATGCTGAAGCCCTCGCACCTGGTGAAGCCCGTGTCGGTGACCAGGATACCTGGGAGGTACCTGGTCCACCAGGAGGGGCTCCCCAAGCTGCCGGTGCCACCGCTCAGACAGACGCTGGAGCGTTACCTGCGGGCGCTGCAGCCCATCGTCAGCGCAGAGGAGCTGGCGCACACGCAGCAGCTGGTGGAGGAGTTCCAGAGCTCCGGGGGTGTGGGAGACCGGCTGCAGAAGGGCTTGGAGCGCCGGGCCAAGAAGACTGAGAACTGGGTACGGGACAGCACAGTGTGGTTCCAGTATTTATAATGATGATAATAATGATACTGATCGTGTGACTGTTGTAAGAGTACAAATATGAATTATTATGTTTGTATTACTGTTAATTTTCTTATTATTGTTATTATTTAGTGTATACTATTATCATTATCGCTGTTGTTGTTTTTTTTAAATGTCATATTTAGCTAGAGCTGTGCAAAGCTCTTTCGTGCTGGAGCTGAAACTGCCTTCTCGATCTGTCTGTCTGTGTCTCTGCCACTGACTATCTGTCTGTCCAGCTCTCAGACTGGTGGCTAAACACGGCCTACCTGGAGTACCGGCTGCCCGTGGTGATGAACTCCAGCCCTGGCGTGGTGCTGCCGCGGTTAGAGTTCACAGACCGCCAGGGACAGATACGGTGAGGCCGCCCCCCTGCCTGGCCGGCTCAGAGAAGTGAGCAGCACGAGTGTGCATACAGTGGGGGAAAAAAGTATTTGATCCCCTGCTGATTTTGTACGTTTGCCCACTGACAAAGAAATGATCAGTCTATAATTTTAATGGTAGGTGTATTTTAACAGTGAGAGACAGAATAACAACAACAAAATCCAGAAAAACACATTTCAAAAAAGTTATAAATTGATTTGCATGTTAATGAGGGAAATAAGTATTTGATCCCTTCAACTTAGTACTTGGTGGCAAAACCCTTGTTGGCAATCACAGAGGTCAGACGTTTCTTGTAGTTGGCCACCAGGTTTGCACACATCTCAGGAGGGATTTTGTCCCACTCCTCTTTGCAGATCCTCTCCAAGTCATTAAGGTTTCGAGGCTGACGTTTGGCAACTCGAACCTTCAGCTCCCTCCACAGATTTTCTATGGGATTAAGGTCTGGAGACTGGCTAGGCCACTCCAGGACCTTAATGTGCTTCTTCTTGAGCCACTCCTTTGTTGCCTTGGCTGTGTGTTTTGGGTCATTGTCATGCTGGAATACCCATCCACGACCCATTTTCAATGCCCTGGCTGAGGGAAGGAGGTTCTCACCCAAGATTTGACGGTACATGGCCCCGTCCATCGTCCCTTTGATGCGGTGTAGTTGTCCTTTCCCCTTAGCAGAAAAACACCCCCAAAGCATAATGTTTCCCCCTCCATGTTTGACGGTGGGGATGGTGTTCTTGGGGTCATTCCTCCTCCTCCAAACACGGCGAGTTGAGTTGATGCCAAAGAGCTCGATTTTGGTCTCATCTGACCACAACACTTTCACCCAGTTCTCCTCTGAATCATTCAGATGTTGGCAAACTTCAGACGGGCCTGTACATGTGCTTTCTTGAGCAGGGGGACCTTGCGGGCGCTGCAGGATTTCAGTCCTTCACGGCGTAGTGTGTTACCAATTGTTTTCTTGGTGACTATGGTCCCAGCTGCCTTGAGATCATTAACAAGATCCTCCCGTGTAGTTCTGGGCTGATTCCTCACCGTTCTCATGATCATTGAAACTCCACGAGGTGAGATCTTGCATGGAGCCCCAGACCGAGGGAGACTGACAGTTATTTTGTGTTTCTTCCATTTGCGAATAATCGCACCAACTGTTGTCACCTTCTCAACAAGCTGCTTGGCGATGGTCTTGTAGCCCATTCCAGCCTTGTGTAGGTCTACAATCTTGTCCCTGACATCCTTGTACAGCTCTTTGGTCTTGGCCATGGTGGAGAGTTTGGAATCTGATTGATTGATTGCTTCTGTGGACAGGTGTCTTTTATACAGGTAACGAGCTGAGATTAGGAGCACTCCCTTTAAGAGAGTGCTCCTAATCTCAGCTCGTTACCTGTATAAAAGACACCTGGGAGCCAGAAATCTTGCTGATTGATAGGGGATCAAATACTTATTTCCCTCATTAACATGCAAATCAATTTATAACTTTTTTGAAATGTGTTTTTCTGGATTTTTTTGTTGTTATTCTGTCTCTCACTGTTAAAATACACCTACCATTAAAATTATAGACTGATCATTTCTTTGTCAGTGGGCAAACGTACAAAATCAGCAGGGGGTCAAATACTTTTTTCCCTCACTGTAGATACGCCGATCACTGTAGTCCCTTTGGGTCAATTGCAGTGAACTTTAGTTAGTACGGAGCTCTGTACTAAGGTGAGTACTAGCTAGTACGGTACTATCTCGGGATCATCCCCAGCTGCGGACTGAAGTTAGTACCCATTGCAGCGAGAAAAGGGGTGGAGCACAGTTGGAGACTAGCTGATCCCCAGTTTTAGTACCGTACTGAGGATTAAGGTTGTTGTTATGCTACTATGCTACGAGTCCGGGCCTCGACTAGCAAACCTGAGTAGAGCGCCTGTGGTGACGCTAATGCTGCTGCACTTTGGCAATGCTCATCGAGTTAAAATGCAAATGCCATATTTCACAATATAATAATACATTTATTTTAGAAGCATAATCGATAATACAATTTCTGCAGATTTTTTTTTTTTGTGATGTTACATGTGTATATACAGCTCTGGAAAAAATAAGAGACCACTTAACATTGATTTCTGAACTTGGAGTGGTCTCTTATTTTTTTTCCAGAGCTGTATGTATATAAATTAATATTTTAAACTCAAGACGTATTTATGTCACACAAATATTTAGCTAAAGCTATATTGCATTTCCCATTGCACTGTATTTCCACAAACGAGACCCAAAACATTATCTAAACTAAACATTTAATACTTCGGTGTGAATTATTTTAAAGAAAATAATGGTGTGATGCACATGCGGAGGTTCGGACCCAGTGCCTCCAACACTGCCCCGCTGTACAGGGCTGCGGTCCCGACCTGAGCTCTCAGCACTGACCCAACCCTGCCCGGGCACAGTGTACTAATATACTATATTGGCATATACTAATATACGAAGTCAGCTGTAGGCTACATACAGCGCAATTGTATTATAACTTCATACAATTAATATTGCATTGCAATTCCAGTTGGGTAATAATTCCTGTAGAGCTTTCAATATATTCAGTTATTTCATAGTATTTAATAAAACCTTTCAACCTACAATTTGTACACTGGTTCTTATTTTAATTGTGTTTTTTGTTAGCTGTGGCATCGATTACACCAGTGTACACCAGAGCATTATTAAGACCGTACATTTTGTCAATGTCAAAAACAAAAAAGTAACTACTTGATATATAAAACAAAACGATTAGTGGTTATGAATCGAGTTATGAGTAGTTCAGTTACAAAAGTAGTCAATACATTGTGAATTTTCACATTTTGTTCCCCTTAGTACGGTACTATCCATAGTTAGTCCGTAGTTGGAGCAGGACTGAGTTAATCATGTACATAGTCTCCTCTAGGCAGCAGCAGTGATGTTGGGGTTCGTTGCAATGGAGGCCATTTTTAGTCCGTAGCCGGGGACTAACTTCAGCTGCCGAGTTTGTTGCAGTGGGTATTTAACTTGCGGACTAGTTTAGTACAGAGCTGCGTACTAACCACGGGATCACCTCCAGTTAGTACACAGCTTTCAGTTCATTGTAATTGACCCTTTGAGTCCAAGCAGTAGCCAGAATGACTGGGTCGCACTTTGCTACTTCACCGACTGCTCTGGATATGAGAACTGGGGAAGTGAGAATTGAGAAATGCACCTCGGAGCAAAATCAGATTTCAAGTTTAATTTATTTACTTGTCTTCTACAGTAGCGTTTCTTGATTGACCGGCCAGATTGGGTCATAAATAGCCCTGGTTTGTGATTAAATCCTAAGGCCTGTAAACTCCTGTAATGCTGGACCTTTCTGACACCGTTGTTAACAATTAATTTATTATTGTCTTGTTCTGTTCTAATTTTAGAAGAATATATAACAATGTTGGATGGCCTTGGTTGGGGAACGACATATTTCCATTTAAAAAATAAATTCAACTGATAAAATAAAGTCTTGGTAAAATGTAACCAGGCTGGGCCCTGTGGTGAGGTACACAGGCCCCCACGGTTCAGGACAACAACTACAGAAATCACTCTCTTTCGAAAGAGGGTACAGTGTTAAGAAGGCCTTTCTCTGATTAATCTTTTTTGTAATGTATTAGTGGTGAAAAATGTGGTTATTGTAGACCCCCCTGTTCTGTAGTCACTGTGAGCTTTTTTCACTCACACACTGACCTTTGAACAGGATCCCCTCTCACCCAGTGAGTATTTTAAGCGCATGATCTGATCACTAGCCTTTCCACACACCCCTGCAGTGAGAAGGAGAGCATTGTCGTCAGTGCCTGCAAAAAAGAAACTGAACAAATGAAAAGAAACAATGCAAGCAAACAAACAAAAGGCAGGCTGGCTCTGGTTACAGGAGCAACGCAGGGTGGTGGAGTGAGCCGTTGCCCGCAGGGTTACTTTACAAAGGCCAGCAGCCTTGTTGTTCAAACAGCAACCAAACGGACACCTGACACTGGCAGCTGAAGAGTGGAGGTCATTGGGCCCTTAATTAGCATTGAATGGACATGCAGTAAACTAATCTAATGTCCATTCATTGTGTATACAACAAAATGCTAATGTAAGAGTTATTTTAGCAAATGAGTAATTTCTTACCTATTTCAATGTCAAAGTAATATTTTTTTACAACTGCCACAATTTACAAATTACCTGACAGATTATGAGACGTGTTCATGAAGGGGTGCAGGGCTGTGACCACTGTCAATATGAGTGGAGACCGTCATCCCAAACTGCACGGAGGAGGCCTTGTCTGTGTATCTCATTGTTGGCTTCTCTCTCCCTCTGCAGGTTTGCTGCTAAACTCATCGCTGGGGTTTTGAATTTCAAATCCATGATCGACAAGTGAGTTCCCGTTCCTGTACAATTTACTTTTCCTTGGCTTCTGTTAACTTACGTCAGTGCTTTGAAAGTTTTATGTAAAACATTCCCACTGCCATGTGTTTAATTACATGATTGGTTTATTTGTTTATATTCCTCATTGGGGAACATGTCAGCTTAGCGCAAGGGTAAATACGATCTGTGGCCTCAGTTGATTTCTAGCAGTAGCCCGTTAGGAAGACCCCAAGGCCCGCTCTGTGAGTGTGACGTATTCTGACTGCCTTGTGTGCACCAGTGAGACTCTGCCTGTGGAGTACCTGGGGGGGAAGCCACTCTGTATGAACCAGTACTACCAGATCCTCTCCTCCTGCCGCATCCCCGACCCCAAGAGGGACTCGGTGGTGAACCATGCCCGCTCGAAGAAGCCCCCAACGCATATCACTGTGGTACACAACTTCCAGGTGCGTCTTTCCTGCCACAGCTAAACAGATTTGTGTTGTCCTGACCAGCTTCCTGAGGGTAACCAGGAGATATGAGAGACATACTGTGCAGTTTGAACAAGTAAAAAAGGACTAAATCCTGTGTCTCTCCAAATGATGGGTTAGCCAGTACTTTCAATCTGCCACTGCACAAATACACATTGTATTGTTATATATTGTATTTATTCAATGATTCGAGTCCCTAATCTGTCCCCTCAGTTCTTCGTCCTGGACGTGTACAACAGCGACGGGTCCCCCCTAACTGTGGATCAGATCTACATCCAGCTGGAGAAGATCTGCAACTCCTCCCTCCAGACCAACAAGGAGCCCATCGGCATCCTGACCTCCCAGCACAGGAACACATGGGGGAAGGCCTACAACAACCTCATTAAGGGTGAGGCGGTGGGCAGGGAGGAGGCTGGAGTCTGGGGAGACTTGGGTGGGGGGTGGTAGAGAGACTGGGAAGGGGTAGTGCTGGGGGGAACTGGGGAAGACTGGATGAGAGATGGGGGAGGGGGCTACATCTTGGTATTTCCAGACTGTGATTGTGAGAGCCTGTGTGGGGATCAGAATCAGGGCTGGGAGAGACTGGGATGCTTTCTAGGCATATAAAACACACACGCTGCTCACCTCTTCTGCTCCCGTACGCGTGCAGACAAGACGAATAAGGAGTCGGTGCGTGCCATCCAGAAGAGCATCTTCACGGTGTGCCTGGACGCGCCCATGCCGCGCGTGTCGGACGAGCTGTACCGCAGCCGCGTGGCTGCGCAGATGCTGCATGGGGGGGGCAGTCGCTGGAACAGTGGGAATCGCTGGTTCGACAAGACGCTGCAGGTGAGACATGTCTGCCAATCTCACCTTGCTGGGAGAGGGTGTCCCAGGAGGGGGTGTGTGTGTGTGTGTGTGTGTGTGTGGAAAGAGGACATTATCATTGTGAGCCTGGTATGGAAGTGAGTTGTATTCCACTATAGCATGTCTCCTCTCAGCTTCCAGCCTTTTTATGTTTTGCTTTCTTCCACCCCTCCCCTGCAGTTTATCATCGGAGAAGACGGGTCATGTGGTCTGATCTACGAACACGCCCCCGCAGAAGGCCCGCCCATCGTGTCGCTGGTGGACCATGTGGTGGAGTACACGTAAGGAAGGGCTCCCATTCTGCCACTGCTCCCGTACTCATCTGGGGTTTTAACAGCTGTAGCAATCTCTCTAAAAATGAGGTATCCTGACATCTATTTACGGTAGCAGAAGGAACGGCTGCTGTGATTCTGGCAAATGGTGGTTCAGGTGTCCGCTCTCAGCCACTGGGACAACAGGCCCACTCCACACAGGCCAGAGTTGAACCCAGGTCCCAGTAGCTGTGAGGCACCAGCACCAACCACTGCTCCACTGTGCCACCCCAGCGTTAATTATATGTTTATCTAATTTCCAACAACCGAAGCAGCTGGCACAGCAGCCCTGAGTGTTAAAGGCTTGTTCTTTACCCTCAGAATGTCTCTGGTCTCTTTTCTGAACACGATCTGTTTGTCTTCCTCTCTCACTCTGTCTGCCTGCCTGTCTGTTGTGCAGGAAGAAGTCTGAGATGGTACGCTCTCCCATGATTCCCCTGCCCATGCCGCAGAAACTCCGCTTCAACATCACGCCCGAAATTAAGAAGGACATCGAGAAGGCCAAGCAGAACCTCAACATGTGAGGAGTCCCCTCCGTCCTTCCCGCCGCTTCCCGGCCACATGCTGACATTGAATGGTTCAGGGCGTTTGTCACGTAATTCCAAAAGCAGACTGTAAATATACAAATCTATCTCTGTGAACTCAAAGAAAAGATGCCTTTCCCACTAATTTCTGAAGCTGAGTTGGGCGACTTTTTAAGTGTATCTTACTGGTGTTGCTGTGTTTGTGTCCAGCTGTCCCAGCCGTAGAAAGTTGCTGCTTTGTGCTCATGTGCCGTACCTCTCCGCCCCGCAGCATGGTGCACGATCTGGACGTGAAAGTGAGTGTGTTTACACACTTTGGAAAACACTTCCCCAAGTCGCAGAAGATGAGTCCCGACGCCTTCATTCAAATGGCCCTGCAGCTCGCTTACTACAGGTACAGGCACGGAGAGAGGGAGGGAGGGAACTGTTCTGGGCCTGACATTTTTGCTTCCTCTGCCCTACTCTCACTGTGTCTCTCTCCCTCTGACTCTCTCCCTCGTTCACTCTTTCTCTGCCTATTTCTGCATCTTTTCCCTCTCTTCTTCTGTTGCTCCAATTCTAACTCACATCCACTTCCACCTTGCTTCTCTCCCTCTCTCCCAGGGTGTATAACCGTTGCTGTGCTACCTACGAGAGCGCGTCTCTGCGGATGTTCCGGCTGGGCCGCACCGACACCATCCGCTCCTCCTCCGTGGAGTCCCTGAACTTCACGCAGGCCATGGACGACCCCACGCGCCAGGTCAGAGCCCCGACTTCAAGGACTTCTCTCTGTCCCTCTCTCTTCTCTGCTTGCTCTGATTGCACTGACTGGGCTTTCGATTTGTCGTTAGAACCAGGAGAAGGTTGCCCTTCTGCAGAACGCTGTGCGGGGACACCGAGCCTACACTGACATGGTGAGTGCCACTATGTATAGATGTATGTTTCGTTATTTAGCTGAAGCTCTCACCCAGGTCGACATTACAGTTGTCACAAATTAGACATTTTTCACAACATCTTCCAAAAAGATCAAGAACACACTGAAGGCAGAATAGCAGGAATACTTGCAACAGGAATGGGATACTTAAATAACCATCGGGGTGAGTCTCCTGGAGCAGGGGGCCCCGAATACTGCCACGCTGTGAAGACTGTGCTGCAGCTCTGCCCCCCCAGCATTCATTCCCACACCTGTCTGCCTGTGCTGCTGTTTTCAGGCGATCCAAGGGCAGGCCATTGACCGGCACCTGCTGGGGCTGCGGCTGCAGGCCATCGAGGACCTGACCAGCATGCCTGAGATCTTCATGGACACGGCCTACGCGGTGGCTATGCACTTCAACCTCTCCACGAGCCAGGTACGCAGGCCGCCACTCCCACTGGGCTTGGGCTGAAGGGGGGGTGGTGGAAAAACTGAAAAAACTACCAAGAGGAAAACTAGAATAGGAGATGGGAGGACAAGGATCAGGAGCAGGGCTGGGGTATTCACAGTACCATCTGTTTTGTCGTGGTCTCTGCCAAGGTTCCGGCCAAGACAGACTGTGTGATGTGCTTTGGCCCAGTGGTTCCAGACGGCTACGGCGTGTGCTACAACCCGATGGACGACCACATCAACTTCGCCGTCTCAGCCTTCAACAGCTGTGCGGAGACCAACGCTGCGCGGCTCTCCCAGGCCCTGGAGGAGGCCCTGCTGGACATGAGAGCGCTGCTGGTGCAGACACCCCAGTCCAAACTGTGAGGAGCAGGGCCACGTGGGCTGCGGCACGGCTTCAGGACAAAAAGAAACAAATTGGTGGAAGTCTGGGGGAGAGGAGAATGGTCTGTGTGTATATTGGTGCAGGAATGGTCTGGATCGCTGCCAGATTTGGGGACAGTACAGCCTGTGTGTGTGTGTGTGTCAATTTGGGGGGACAGAAAGAGAAACACAGGGAAGAGAGAGATTAAGAGGGAGAGAGAGGAAGAGAGAGGGGAGGGGATAGAAAGATATAAGGCTATTGTGGACTTGATTGAAGTAGTCTACCCTTCACTGGTAGTGGGTGAGGTTGCCTTGTGTATATCCATTGTGATACTGTAGCCACCGCTGACCGTGGCATCAAGGACCCAATGTACACTGCCCCCTACTGTTTCAGCAGTAGTACTGCAACCCTCTGCTTTCGCTGGTCTGAGGGAAAACTGCAAAAACAAAAGGGTGATTTTGTTTATTTTTTTCTAGTCGCTCAGTCAATTCAAATAATGCCAACTGGATGTCAGCCTACAGGGAACTGTTTCATTTTCATTTTAAATATATATTTTTTTACTTGTATTTCCTTACCTGCTACAAGAAATTCCTTGTTCATATGTGAGCGCACAGACACACACACAGGCACAATCCCTGGAGTTTGACTCTCCCTGGCTTTCATTTTTACACTTCTATTCATGACATGCAGTTGACAATGCTAGAGTTTGTCATGTTATGTGAATGTTTCTGGCTGATGATCTCGACTGGCCTGAAAAAGGAGAGAATTAACTAACGTCATTCAGCTCTTCAGAAGAACCAAAAAGGAATGAAGAGGGAACTTTACTTTATGCTAAAACAATTTACCCCAAGCACTTTTATTCAGGTGTGCATATGAATGAATGAATATATATATATATATATATATATATATATATATATATATATATATATATATTAGAGAGAGATTTATTTGATTTTTTAGTTACAAAGTAGCAAATGGCACATCTATATATTTTGCTATGTGTCCATGTGCTGTACATTGCTCAGTGAGATAGGTAGAAGAATCAAGGACTTATCCATTGTGTCTTTATATTCCTGAATTAAGATTATGACAACATTTAGCATAGCTAGTGTCTGATAGTTCGACTTTCGGATAGAGATATTAACCATAATATTGAATTGTCTGCTTTGAGTATAACTCACTGTCTTTACTGAAATAACTAGGCCTACATTGTGGAAGAGGAAATTTAAAGTCAAATGTTAAGGGATAGTATTTCTTACTATGAATATGAAATTCACTCCTGGACATGATTTTTGATGTCTTGGTGATATCAGACCTTATATTTAACACTATTGTTTAAATATTGTAATACAGTTTACGTGACTGGGAAGCCAGTGTATAGTAATTGACTGAGATACTGATATTGTCACACATTGCAGATACTTGCTTGTAACTGTGTGGGAGACAATTTCTATCGGCTGGTCTGTGTGTTGGTGTAAAGACTGGTTGGAGCTGAACTGCTTTGGCACAGGGCCAGTGTACTGAGGTCCTCTCGAATTAATGTGTTTTCTACAACAAAGTGCAGGGATAAAACTGTGGGGAAACTTAACTCATTGATATTTACAAAAATATATATATATCGTCCAAGTACAATCCTTGTTCTGGTTTAGAGTTTACTGGACTATTTGTAATAGTGTGTGTGTGTGCAGTCTGGGTGCAGTGTTTTACCACAGCAATACAATTTATAGTTAACAACAGTTTTATCATTTTTCCAGACCTCTGCAATCCACCAATGCAACCAGTGCAGTAGAACATTAACATAGAAAAACTATTGTTGAATATCTTAATTGACGTCCTGCCTTTCAGCCCTACTAAAACCCAAATAATATTTAGGAGACTGTAGGTAATGTTTTCTTGTGTTGTATGCCTTTATCTGTTCTTTATCATATCTAATGTATGCATGCATGTACATATATATATCTATATATGTGTGTGTGTGTTATGAGAGAGAGAGGGATTTTATATATTTAGTAAATTACATTGGATTTAGAATGCTGCTGCTTTTTTTCAAAATTCAGATTTAATATTTCCAGGGTTCAGCTTGACCATATTGTAGTGCCTCACTTTTCACTTCAATCCCTCACCTGACCTCAGTGTTTGAGGGTTCAAATCTGTAAAGTCGAATGCACTTTTGTGAGGACAGCATTTGCTGTAAAGTGTCTGAATCTCACACAGTTTATTTTCTGTCATGTTAAATGCTTAATTACTTCTTACAGATGTTTGCTTTAACACAAATCATCAAAGGTTTTGATGTCTTAGATCTCAGAGGTTTAAGATTTAAAAACTAAACTGAAACCGTGCCATTGCTCTTTGTGGTTTTTTTTCATTTCTGACTCCTGTGAATCCATGTTTTGTTTTAAGCTGTGTATATTTTATGAACATGTCATAAGATGATTATCAAATGTAATAGGTTTATTCTGTGCATACTTACAGATTTACTACAGGGAGAAAATATTGCTTGTAATGTTAATGAAACAGCCCAGAGGGAGAGGGCCTATTCTTATAGGAATAACAGTGTTGCCTCTGGGTTTTAAGCCTCTTTCTGTAGCAGCAGATTTACTATAACATAAGTGAGTATTTGTTTTCAGTCGTAATTGTGAATGGTTGCCGCTCGGATCTGGAATCGGAGCCCTGCTGAGGTCAGGGGTCAATGACGGAGTACTCAGCCCGGAAGCTGTCCTTGTAATGCAGGTATCCCCCATGAAACTCCACCTCCACCATGCTTCCTGAGGAACGCCAGAAGAACAGGCGATTCCCCCGGAACACGGCGGTCTTCACCACGTCTACGTCACGGATCTGTCAGGACAGAGGACCCTCACAGCATCATCATCATCATAATAGTATTCCCCAGTGCGCCACCCAACACTCACCAGGATAAAAGTGCCGTTCCCATGGAAGGAGGGGCTGATGTTCAGGGTTCGAATCTCAATCTGTCGGAAGGGGGGTGCCATGATGAAAGTTCGGCAGGTCTGTCTGCCCATGTCGGGGCTGGGGGGCGACGCTGGGTTTACAATCTCCCCTGAGAGGCCAAACAGCTGCGTGTCACAGTCTGCAGAGCAGAAAGGAAGGTGGGGGGAGTTAGTTGTAGCTTTAAAGCAGCTGGTGCAACTGAAATACTGCACATGAATCTGCGTGTGTTTGCTGGCTTTTCTCAGTTTTCCTGCAACCTCAGTGCCATGTCTCTCATCCTCTTCTCTTCCTCCTTTCTCTCTCTCCAAATCTATCCCTTTTATCTGACCCGTCCCCCCCTGTCCCGCCCACACTCACCCCCGTAGTGGCTCTTGGTCGTCCTCTGGCTGTGGTAGGTCAGCAGCACGCCCTTGCCGGGGGCGACCTTCCTTTGGCGAATCAGCAGCACGTTGGTGTGGGTGGTCAGGGTGAAGCCGGCCAATCGCTCGCACTTCCTCCTCAGCCTCAACTTGTCATAGAACATCAAAAAGTCCTCTGCAGACAGACACACACACAGACAGGCAGAGGGTTGCATCCAGGAACGCAACAACAACACGAGCAGCAGCTTAGACTTCAGGAGTAATTGTGTTTGTGCATGCAGTACTAGATTGACATCTGACTGTTTTCTCACTGTGCTCCTTGTTTCAATGGAAATTTTGGAGATAGTATTTAAAATGTCTTGCCATAGTGGCCCTAAGGCTTTTCCTATGTGGTGGGACAGTTTCCCTTGGCTGTCCTATATGCCACCTACGTTCCTTGCAGTTCAAGGAGCTGGACTCGACCTTGACCTGGATGACCTCTGTGAGGGGGCGGCCGATGGACAGGAAGCAATCGGACTGCTGGATGTTTCTCAGGTCCACCGTCCCGGATTCCTCTAGCAGCAGCTGGCCACACACACCTAGGACACACAGACAGACAGACAGACAGACCATCAGAGCATGCACCAGGGACCCCCACAGAATACAAAACCTGTGGTTGATGTGTGCTTGGACTTTGTTGGTATTGGGTGTATGGTGCAGCACAAACAACACTGAGGTCTTGCTCAGGTTTAACTGCATGATCAGTGTTATGTCTCTGGTTGGGATTTAACACAGAATGCTGCTGTAGATGCATAGAAGTGATTTCTGCTCAGATAACAGCCCCAGCATTGGCTGTATCTTCATTTCCCACTGTTTTGAGAAACATTTACTTTTAATAATGATCTCTTGTTGGATGTACGGCCTTTACATTAGCACACAATGGTTTAGGGAAAAAAAATAAAAACAGGGACCTGCCACAGTGTGGACAAGGATATGATGGGGGGAAGGAGGACAGAACGAGAATGGAGATGAACAAAGGACAGAGAATAAAAATGAGGCAGAAAAACTAAGCAGAAAGAAAAAACGAGAACCTGAAACAAAGAACAAGGGAAAGGGAGTGGAGGACAAGACATGGAGCTTGAAGAGTTAGCTGCCACCTAACTGGTCTGGGATGCCTCTGGTGCTGCAGTGGCTGAGTGGGCAGTGGTCTGCAGGGGTGTCGGCAGCTCCTGTCTGGCCCTGGCAGTGGTTGGTGCAGGTGCTGGTGGTGTGCTGGGGGCAGGGTGGTGCATAGTGGATTCTGGGTGGTCATCTCGGGGGTCCTGTGCAGTCGGCCCTGCAGTTGGGTGCTGCCTGGGGGATCCTGCTGCTGGTGTGTCTTGTCCTTCCATGGCCACCAATGCGGACTTGTGTCGGAACTCTTTGTCCTGTTTGGTTTCCTCCCCGTGGGGTTTCAGCGTGGGAGTCCCCGGAACCGCCTTGTGCTCGTGAGAAGTGGAAGTCAAGTGCGCATCAGGTGCTGCTGGGAGGGGCTGCGGGTGGGGGACCCTCAGTGTCAGACTTTTATTTTGCGGTTGTGTGACTCGGTGCCACGGTTCCAACATCGCCCACCACCCTGCTGTGCGCATTGACTTCTGGTTGGGATGCCCTGGTGTAGGGGGGGTTCCGGCCCCCTGTGCTGTAGGGTGCTGGGTTGTGGTCCCGTCTGTGCCTTGCTGGGGTGGGCAGTCCCCTGTGTGGCAGCCCTGAATGGTGATGGGCTTGGGCAGTTGCATGCAGAACAGCGGGCTGAGGGGCTGGGGGGACGCGGGGCCGATGCAGGACACCTGTCTGGACTGGATGCCGAAGCCACAGGAGACTGAGCACTGCCAGAGAGGGGGAGAGCGAAGTCAGCAAAGGGGGCGACACCAGGAGAACCTCAGCCTTATGAGGGTGGTGTGGCGGGTGAGCTGTGATTTCACGGCTGTGCAGCTCGGTGTGCACACAACACCAGCCAAGCCCTGAGGGACTGGTCAGCTGGTCACACAGAATGTAAGTTAAGTTCATTTTTCTCTGAGCTGTCCTCTGATTTGTGACGTGCTGTAGTCAGTGTTCTAGTCACAGGAATAACAGACATACCCACCATGTTTAATCCTTAAAGTCATGCTGAAATTAAGGTGTTTTTTATGCAATTGTCCCTGATCTGTTTCTGTACCTTGCTCCAGTCCTGAACCTGCCAGCTGAAGGTGCACACCTGCACTAGACAGGGCACAAGCGCGGGGGGTCTCTCCGCTGGAGGACAGAGCTCTGCTGCCACCTCCCCGTCCTGTCCTCCCTCGAACTGGACACAGGCCACCTGCCGCCGAGCCACACCCAGCCCACAGGATGCTGAGCAGGGCCCCAGCTCCAGCACCCTCCACCTGAAACAACAACAGCAGCAACCATGACGCTGATGAGGACTGTCCGCACACAGGGGTCTATACAGTCTTTTCATTCAGGATCTCAGGATCCTAAGAGTCGTCAGTGGCTTTCCAGCCTCAGAAATGTGTCCCAGCAGTAAAAAAGACAAGTATGATATGAGATGGAAGATGGAAGGTACCCAGGAGAGCAGCTTTGTGTGTTACAGGGCTGGAGTTCCTGAGGGCGCGGGACACCAGCACACTCTCCGTCACTCAGCACCTCCTCACGGCCCTGTCCATCCCGCGAGCAGTACAGCACCCTGCGCGCCACCCCCCCACCGCACGACACACTGCACGCCCCCTCCTTATAGTGCCACCTACTGGGGGTGAGAAGAGGATTTGAAGAATAAGATTCAGAAACAACATGAATAATAATAATAATTATATAATAATAATACGATATAAACTCCTGGTGAAGAGGTGACTGGGCCTGGAACAGTCACCCCTCTTCCTCTCCCCCCACCCCCCACATGCTGTCAAGCTGGGCAGACTCACGCTGGGGGGCAGGGCACGAGGGGGCAGGGCTCCAGTCTGGGCGCGGGCTGGTCGATCTTGTCACAGTGGATCTCTGGCACAGCTGAGCGCGAGTGGTGATCCACACATGAGTACTGTACCATGACCAGCCCTGACACAGCCGGAGGGAGGAGAGACATGGTCAGAGGACGTTGGTAGAATAGCCAGGATCTCCCGCACAGAGGAAGAGGATCAGGGGTTTGGTGTGTGTGTGGGGGAGTGTTCATTAAAAACACTTTTTACAACTTTGACAATTGCAGAATGACTAAAACATGAGGAAATTAAAAGAAACATTTCTCTTTCAAACAATCTTTTTCTTTGTGGCTGGTGTATTTTTTTTAATATATTAATATGTATATATGTATAAAGGCTGATAATGGCAGTTTACAGGGATACATCATTGTGGTTTGAAACATTCATGCCGCTATAACACTCACCTCCTCCGCAGCTCTGAGAACACTGACCAATCACAGGGCTTCGCACGTAGACAGGCCCCGCCTTGGGGGCTGACATCACAGGAAAGCCTGATTTGTCTTTCTGTTGAGGCTGGGAGGGGAGCGAGAGAGCTGTCAGGACTCCACAACTTCACAGCTTCACAACACCAGAATACCAGAACTCAAGGACACCTTACAATGGAAAAGTGTAATGGCAGCCTACAGCTCCAACAAGGCCAAAGATAAGGACTAAACCACAATACGAGTGAATTGTCCCAGAGAGATAGGCTGAGGTCATTTACACTTAAAGCACCAGCACATGTTGGAGAATGCAAGATTCCCCTTTAGAAGTTCAAGCTCCCTTAAAACACATCCCCATTTTCACTAAGTGGTTCATGCATTGGCCCAATGTCATAGTCATAGTCATAGTTGAATTTATAGTTTAAATTAGTCATAGTTTAATTTATTTGCTGACATGCTTTCATTTATATTTCCAGAGCCATGCTCCCAATCTGACACAATCCTGAATCAGTGAAGGAGAGCACATCACCCCTGTGGCATCCCTCTTCTGCAGCTTACCTCTGTCTGCTGCCTCAGCTCCCAGCCCACAGGACAGACGGTCACCACACAGGGCAGGATCTCTGAGGGCCTGTCTCTCTCCGGACACAGGGCCTCGTGCGTCTCCATGTCCGAGCCGTTGAGGAACTGGACGCATGTCACCACCTGCCTAGACACCCCCGGTCCACACAGTGCAGAGCACTCCCCCACCTCGGACACTCTCCACCTGGGAACATGGAACAAGCTTACTCCCCGGCTGTCCCTTCCCTCCCTTTGGTTTCAGCAACAGCTACAACTCATTTTCAACATTGCAGTTGGAGTTTCTTTCTCTGGTTATTGCCTAAAGCCACACTCCCACATACAAATGCACAATAAATGTACAAAAAGAACACCATTGTATTACTCGATTGTACAACTGCACTTTTGCTAGAGCAAACTCTCAGTCGCCCTGGATAAGGGCATCTGCTAAGAAATAATAAGAAATAATAATAATTACCATGGTGTTTGGAATCTGTCCTCACCGCGCTTAAAGGAGGACAATCATTTTGAGAGCGTCCGGCAGATTGTATTGTATTTAAATTATTGGTGCACTGAACTGCACAAGCAGCCTGACCTGCTGTCACATGATGGAGATTTCACCCAGTTGCCTCCTTGGGAACAGACACAGGCCCACTTCACTGGGGCGAAGCTGGATTTTACTTTTTATTGATTTATGTTTTTCATTAAAAAAGACACAATATACCCAAAGGAGGTACCTGGCGGGGCACTGCTGGGTGTTGCAGCTTGAGGTGGAGTGTGGGGCCGAGTCTCCGGGGCAGTCCGAGAATGGCAGCTGGACAGTCAACTCCCCCTCCCTCCGGACACACCACACGGGCCGCACCGCCTCCCCCCCGCCACAGGAGGTGCTGCAGGGCCCAAACTCCCCCACCTCCCAGCTAGGTGACAGCGACAAGGATAGAAGGGGTGTCAGTTTCCTGTACATGTTGCTGGTAAGACATTAGATGTTTGGACTGCAGCCCTGCTGGCCCTCCACACACAGCTGGGAGGCAGGGGCAGTGCAGTACCTGGGGGGGCAGGGTCTGAGATTACAGGGCTCCCGGAGGAGGGGGGGGTGGGGGGGATCTCCACAGGATTGCTCCCCTACCCTCTCCTTAGTGCTGGGGCCCATGCAGATATAGGTGGTCTCCTGTACACCTGAGAGACAGAGAACAAGAGCGAAAGATATAAGAAAAGAGATAAGAGAGAGGGGCAGAGAGGGAGAGGGAGATTTTGACAGGACCATCGTGTTGTATTTTCTCATTAATGGAAAGAGAAGAAACATTGCTAAACAGGAAGTATGTGTGGGAGTAAACTGGAGAGACTCTGTACTCAGGGGGGAGTCACAGATAATGCGATGTGGTGGCATCCCTCCTGATGCCCCTCTGTGGTCTGATATGGAGGCAAGGAGCTCTGGGTCACAAGGTCGGGGGATTCCAGTTTCCAGCTCTTGTCTTGCTCCTGACTCAGGGCAAGGCACCCAGTGCTGTGACACCTGAATCCTGGTTGTTCAGCAAGCAACTCCCAGGGCAGTTATCGCTGTGTATGGACGTGTCACAGCTCACAGTGCATTATGTCCTGATGGGGACACCGTACCTGCACCACAAGAGGAGGAGCAAGATGTAGTGACGGCTGTCCACAGGCCCGAGGGCGTCTTCTTGCGCATGTAGAAGGTGTAGGAGATGCTCGGGCTAGTGACCTCTCCGTACTCCCGGCCGTACTTCCGATACACCTGAGGAACAGAGGGACAGACATGAACGGCTAGCGGCTCTTAGATTAATCAACTGTACTTCTTATTCATAAGAGTAATTTTATGCAACTGGACACAAGTCTCTCTCTCTCTCTCTCTCTCTCTCTCTCTCCATCTCCATCTCTGAGCGCAGACCTGTATGTGTGTCTCATGCTGGGTGGGCCCGGGCAGCAGCAGCTCCTCCGAGTCAGGCAGGTGGTCAGGGGTCAGATAGAGACGGTACTCCAGGCGGCCATCCTCCAGTGCAGAGGGCATGGTGCTGTTCACTGACACTCTGCCCTGGCCAGACAGCACGTAGCGGTTCTGCACCATCAGCGCTGCAGGGACAAGCACACGGTCACACACACGCAGTCACACAAACACAGTCACACATGAACACAGTCTCACACGCATAGACACCAACACACACATAGATGCATAGTTACATGCATAGTATCTCTAGGGACATTGAAAGGATAATTTCTAATTTGTACAGGTGTACAGGTCGGGTGCGAAGTTAAATAAGTGCACAACCTAAGCTTCTTTTAAAAAAGCCTTACAGTCTGATTACCACATTTAGGGTGAGTTGAAAAATACAGTACCACAAATAACTGTTTAACTTGCCAATTGTCTTTTATTGTAGCATTTTAAATACAGGAACCGGTAACACACATGCTCAAACCTGCTAAAGCACCCACACACAATTGGTCACACATGCAGAGAAACGCACATTAACACACTAACCGAGGTGCGTGAACAGAGACCTCTTGTTGACGATGTGCACGTGTGTGGCATTGGCCGGCAGGATCAGGAAGGTGGTGTACTCTGTAAAACAAAAACGGGAGATGCAGTGTGGCAAGGCGGACGGGAGAGAAGTCACAGGAAGTCACAGGGAACTCTGCGCAGGGCAATTTTGTTATTTTACTTAGAATTCAGGTATCAAACATTATTGTAAATTCTGTCCGAATCAAATTGTTGCAGTTAAGTTGAACCAGCTAGTGCTGAAAACAACTACAGGAAAATTAGGACTCTGTGCATGTGTGTGTGTGGGGGGGGGGGGGGGTGCAGTACCTCTGGCCTTGCCCTCGCTGTAGGAGTCTGAGATCTGGCTGCAGGTGGAGCCGTTTCCACCACACTCCCCGCACACATCTTCCACCTTTCCAGAATGCAGCTGGCCATCACACCCAAACTCCTGGAAAGAGAGAGAGAAGGAGAGTGGTAAAGAGGGAGTGATGGAGCAAGGGAGCAGGGTGCTTGGTGTCAGCCCTGTTGTGTTTTTTATCAATGGTGTGTTTCTGTGGTCTGTGGTTGAATAAACACTTCTCTATTGTCTAAAGCAGGGGACAGGAATAAGGTACCAATATTAGATACCTATTTGTCTGGTAAGGTTTACACTGTGATTGAGAAATTAACAGGGAGCAAATGTCTCTTATGAGCCCCTTCCTCCTGCCTGGACTTTACCTCACACCTCCCCTCCACACACACGCTGACAGAGCCCGGGGGGGTGGGGCTGCTGGGCTCACACCTTGTCCCATCGATGAACTGGCCCCCCCGACTCATCATGAAATTTTCCCCCTTGGACCGACACATCAGTTTGCACTGGGCATCCCCTGGGGTGAGCGAGAGAGGGAGAGGGAGAGGGAGAGGGAGGGGGAGGGGTGTGCAGAACCAATAAAAACTAAGAATTAAAAACATACATACCATGCCAGCCCTATAGAAGCTGTGATGTGGACCCCTGCTCGTCCACGTTTCTCTTGCAGGTCAGTATGTAAGGTTACTGAATGCATAACACAACCCCCACCCCCACCCCAAGGTTAGTGAGAGAGGTCAGGGGTCACCTGTGATGAAGCCGACGGCAGGGACCCAGGTGTAGGAGGAGGGGGGCCCCTGGGTTAGCAGCAGCGGCTGGGGGTCAGTCTGGGAGCACTGCTCCGCCATGAACTGCAGTTGGCTCGACTCACAGGCCTGTCCACACAAAGAGAGAGAGAGAGAGAGAGAGAGAGAGAGAGGAAAGAGGGGTAGGGAGAAGGAGAGAGAGGGAGAGAGTATCACACATTCTACAGGTAGGTTATCTGGGATACTTGACAGTAGTGCTTTTCAGATTGACTGTAATGGTCAACCGTGGCACAAGGCTGCACCTAGGCCATGACAGCACAGACCAGAGCAGAGGTTAGGGTGCTGCAATGGTCTGTATTGGCGCATTGTAAACATGCTCTGTGGAGCTTCACCTGTCTGTTGCAAAGTTCAGCATCGATGTCCCTCCCCTCACAGTCTCTCCCTCCAAACGCTGGTCTAGAAGGAAAGAAAAGGACAAGCCTGTGCTGATAATGGTGTCGCACAGCAACGCCAGACATCGCACAGTGTATAAGAGCACCGTCACAGCATGCCGTGAGGGACACGTGTGCAAGTGGAAGTCAATCTTAACGCTTACAGGCCTGGACCAAATCAAAACTGACCTCACTGTGAATCACACAGTGCCCGGGTAATTGTGCCCAGTGAATGCTGATATATGGTCTGTTTGTTATGGCCTGAGGTAGAGCACATGACAGTCCAGTACAGAGGTTACCGTGGGTTATTGCACTGCCGCTTCCTGAAGCTGACACCCCCCCCGCAGGTCCGAGAGCAGGGGGAGAATGCTGACCAGCTGGACCAGGCGCCATGCACCATCACAGAGGAGCTCATCTGAGGTGGGGAAACACAGCGCCCCTTCAGGCACCACTGGGACGTGCAAGAAATATATTGTTATAGAACTGCCTTTTTCAGTTATTATTATTGATCCAGTTTAGCAAATACTGACTTCATTCAGGTCACTTAGATTTCAATTGGGCAAAAATGTACATATTTTGAAAGATTTAAAAATCAAATGAATGTTGTTTCAGGTATAACACTCATCCCATTTGGATCCTTACTTAAAATTAATAAATAGAAATGAAAAACATTTGATTTTGGTTGATTAAACACTATTGTTTGGTTGTCAATTTATTTTATTTTATTTTGACTGGTTCATGAGATGAGTGCCACTTCTAATCCTTCCCTAGTAATACTGTAGTATAATTTAAATCATGTTCTGGGGCCAGGAGAATCACCTTGACCCTTGACCTTTGTCTGATTGGACACCCCCTCTGAATTAGGTGGTTTCTCATTGGTCCAGTGTAATGAGATAAGGATTTGATTGGTTCCCCCCTGCCCAAGGTAGTACCTGATTGGGCCCGCACTCTGAGCCATCCAGCAGGGGGATGAGCAGGCGTGTGCAGGTGTTGCGGTCACCAGGTGTGACGTGGCAGGACAGGACACGGCACACATCCTGCAACGAGAGAAACAGAGAAAAGACACAGAACAGTCGAGACACTGACACTAAGCAACAACTGTCACGAGAACCCCCCCGCCCCCACACTAAAAGCCAGGATGTGTGGCTGAATCTCTCTAGTGCCTGTCCCTGTGTGCTGGAGCAGAATTTGTGTGTGCGTGAGTGTCTGGGTTGGTGTGTGTTGGGTCTATATGCTTATGTAAGCTCACGTGCCAGTCTCTCCCTGTTTCTCTCCTATATTTGCGTGTGTGCTTGTGTGCATGCCACTGTCTCTGGCCCCCGGGTCAGCGTGTTTGGGAGCACTCACGATGTCCGCTCGTGTGAAGGAGCAGGCTCGGGCCGCACTGCCAAAGGCGATCCGACACTGGTCGTCAGCTCCGTAGTACAGCCCTGGCTTCCAGTCCTGCAGCCCCCCCTCCTGCATCGGGAGGTCCTTCAGACAGCCTGCCTGCTCCAGACTGTGACACCAACGCACAGCTACGTTACCTGCTGAGCCCCATAACACTCATCGCAGCACACAGAGCAGCATACCACACACACACATATTGCAGCACTTCAGTAATTCTCACAACAGGGCCGCCCATCACTCAGTAACACCTGCAGAGTCATTAGCCTGACGCTCCCCTGCCCTATGACAGAAGCCTCGACTTGGCTTGGCGTTGCTCTGCCTGGCGTACCTGAGGAAGCTGAGGAACTGGTCTCGGCTGCACTGGGACCAGGTGAGGTCCACGCTGTTGTACCCCCCGTCCGATGCCATGATGAACCCACTGCTGCTGCAGGTGTTGTTCGTGGAGTCGTGGTTGATGCCAAAGCTGCAGAAGGCGACACAACGGGATCAAACTCCCAAATGGATCAATGGCAGAGCTAGACAGCCTAGAAACTCACAGCACGTATTATCTGCGCCCACTCTGTTCAGACGGGTGCAATGATACAGTTTCGAACCTCTGATACCCATGCGGGTCCTGGAGAGCCTCAGGGTTTACCTGTGTGAAACGGAATCTTATATCTTTTATTAATTATCTCTATGTATCTTCAATTCTCTTTAATTCCCTTTACATCAGGAACATCCCACTCTAGCCCGAGTGAGTGGCGCATAAAACTATATTAGACTAGTCTAAAACATTAGACATCTTAATAGTTATACAGTTACTTAAAAATTAAGAGACTAAGACTTAACCTAAAACGTTAACCTCCTCATCCGCGAGGTCAGTTCAGGCTTGGTACAGCGTGAGCCCACCTAATGGGTCTGGCCTGACTGGCAGTACATACCTGTGCCCGATCTCATGGGTGATGGTGATGCTCAGATCGAATCCAGTGTCCTCGGCGATGACGCAACTCCACCCAGTTGAACAGGCCCCGCCCAGCTGGGCCACGCCCCTCACTTGTTTGTTGCCATCGGGTAACTCCAGGTCAAACCTGCAGGGGGCGCAAGAGTAGCACAGCGGAGAGCAGGTGAGAGCTGCAGGAATATCGGGGCCTGCTGAGAGGGTTGTAGGAACTGCTGATACTGTACAGTGAAGATATTCATCAGCAAGCAAATTAGCTATACCTAAACAAAGCGTGTTGATGCAGTCTGTATGAACAGTGAGGAAAAAAAGTATTTGATCCCCAATCTTGCTGATTGATAGGGGATCAAATACTTATTTCCCTCATTAACATGCAAATCAATTTATAACTTTTTTGAAATGTGTTTTTCTGGATTTTTTTGTTGTTATTCTGTCTCTCACTGTTAAAATACACCTACCATTAAAATTATAAACTGATAATTTCTTTGTCAGTGGGCAAACGTACAAAATCATCAGGGGATCAAATACTTTTTTTCCCTCACCGTATGTATGTATATATGTGTGTGTTACGTCTATGCATGTGTGTATATCTGTGTGTATGTATATGATCTCCCACATACCGTGTGATATACAGCAGCAAGTCAGCATGCAGGGGGTCCAAGTCACTGGGGGGGTTCACCCTCCTTGCCCAGTCGCACACACTCATCAGAGAGGAGGTGATGTTACTGCTGATCTCGATCTCAGGCTGGAATAAACACAGAGCAGTGGGAAACAGTGTAGCACTGCAGGGAGAAACTGATCTACAAAACACCGCAGCACTGTCAATGTCTGCTCCTCAGATACCCCCCTAACTGAAGAACAAGGAGAGAAAATGAATATAGACGCAAAACGGCAGGGAGCTGCAGTGATGGGATTGAGAGACGAGAGACTGGGTTGTGTCCCTCAGCTAAACCACACCACCTGCACTGCACTCAGCTTTGAAAGGAGTGACAAACAGACCCGTGCCCTTTTCACCTTTACCGCTGCCTACGACAGGGCACTCTCAGGTTAGGGTTCAGAAATGGTTCCAGATCAATTTATTAAAGGAGTGTGGCCGTCTGTCTCTGCAGAGCAGGCTGAGTTCTGCCTACAGGGCAGCGTACCTTTGGCTCAGTCAGGACGACCATGCGGATCAGGTGCACCCTCAGGTTGGCTCCCAGGGTGGAGTCCCTCAGCAGCTCTGATGCCTGCAGAGACCCCCAAACACCGAACGTCACAGCGAGGCGGAGAGAGAAACAGAGTGAGATGTCTGTATCACCAGGGATAGGGCTCACTGCAATCCCTCCCTTCCTCCCAGCTTGCCCCAGCCCCCAGCTCCCAGCCCCCTGCACCACCAGCTACCTTCAGTCCCAGCCACTACCCCACCAGCTACCCCCTGCCCCACCAGCTGTCCCAGCCACCTGGCCTGCACTCACGATGTTGAGGTTGGTGAGGATGTATCTCTCCGTGTCCTGCCTGTGCACGGCCTGCACGTCTGGCCCCACCACCACCAGCAGCTCCAGATGCAGCACATCTCCGGCCATGGCCAGTCGACGGGACCGCCCAGGCCGAGCTGACAGAGACACATCGTCATCTGGGCCTAACACTGACCATTGACCAGTTATCCCATGTTGAATTTTCCTGTTTCTTGTTTCTTCTTTTTTGGTTTGTTTATGAAATTATTCAAACATGTAACCTTAACTTAACAACATTTGAATGCAGTTTCCCTCTATTGCTAAAAATTGTGCTCTCTAAACAAGCCAAATGTAAACTGGTAACCATCAGCTGTATCCCTAAACAAATCTTAGCTTAGTCCTTTTTTAAAGTTTGGCTGCACCACACAATTTTGGAAAAGACACATATGAATGAAACAAAATACATAAATAAATAATGTATGCATTTACCCCACTAGGTACCCCTTTGTGAGAGATTTACCCTGGGTGTGGATGTGGGTGGGGCCTGGTTGGAGCTGCTGGTGGAACACTATGTGAGCCAGGCCTGGGCTGAGGCGCTCCTCTCCAGTCAGGTGGCTGTGTCTGCTCTGCACTGGCTGAATGTACAGTCTTCTCTGTGGGGCCAGCACCATGCCTTGCTGTGTGAATACAGTACCGTACGAGACACTTAGCAATCTGAGAAACAGTGGCAGGACAAGAAGAGGAGCAGATTGCATTCTGATGTCCACATGTACCACATGTTTTGTGTTGTATTAGTGTTGTTGTTGTGGTGGATAATGTTTTTGTCCCAGCTATGCCAGCTCCAGATGTTACACCACTCACCAGAGTTCCGTTACAGATGTTGACGAGAGCCCGGGCTGGGCGGGGCTGCTGCGCCTCCAGCTGCTCACAGCACACTCCTGAACTCTGCCTGGGGACGCTGACTGAGGAGTTCAGAAACTCGGCCCCCGAGACAGAGCAGGACAGGGGGGCGACTCCTCTCCCCAGCCTGAACTCGTACTCTTGGCCCTGGGCTTCAATGGAGCACACCCAGGGGCTTCCCTTCTCATCCCTGGAGGGGCAGTTAGGCCAGATGATCTGAAACTCGGGAACTGGGGAGGAAAAAAGGAGTGGCTGGTTAGCTAGTCGGTCAGTATGACAAAAAATCACGTGCTGCCATTGCTGGGGTGCTGCTTTGCCAGGGCTAACCCTTACCCTCCCACTAACATGTATTTTGTGGCACTGGGGGGTTTACTGCACGCTGTGTAGTTGATGAGGTAATGGGTGTCACTGTAAGCAGATCTTTCTTCCCCAGGCAAGGGGTTTTCTACATACCTCCATCAGAGGAGGCCTTGCCAAAATAGTGCAAAACATCTTCCTGCTCCAAAGACTGCAGAAAGCTCTGTAAAAAAAGATAATCTTGCGTAAAACAGCTGTAAACTTCTCACATAACCAATCTGTCTATCTCTCTACTGTATCTATCTATCAGTTGTATCTATCTAACAATCGTTCTATCTACTGTAACAGAGTTGTTCTAATGTACTGATTTGAACAGATCTAAAAAGCTGAGTCCGCTTTAAGGACCTCTGTATTACTGAGTGCTAAAGGTTGGCTGCCCCATGGGTTATTTCCTAACTCCTGCCGCGAATATTAGCAAAACGTGGTACAAAGGGTGAATCGGACATTCGGGATGTTTGTCTTAGCTGCCTGGTTGTTTAGATCTTCAAATCGGATCTCGACTGAGCTGAAATCAAGCTAAGCTACAGGTGTGCCACGCATGGTTAATAGACTTTCATCTTTTGTTTCCACCAGTAAAAATAAATATGCTTCTATCAGGCTACTGCGGTTCAATTTTAAGGAATTGCTTCAGGGCAGCATGGGAAAAAAAAAGAGTTTGCTGAAAGTAGAGCAGAAGGTCAATGGACTTTGCAGATCCATGCGATCAGTGGCAGGCTCAAGCTGCTGTTTTGACATGCAGACATGTTTTCCACTCACCTTCTCCAACAGAGATTGGATCAGCGCCGCACAGCCTGGCAGGACGGCAAGTAGGCAAAGAAATGCAGGGACCGTCATGGCCTGCTGTAGGTGTGTGTAGGATCCTGAGAGAGAGAGAGTGAAAGAAAGAGAAGGGGAGGACAAATTATCTCTGAGCTCTATTTGATAAACCTCTCGACTCGTCCCAAATATAGGCCCTCTGCTGAAACTGCAAATACAGTGAGCTCACGTCAGGGGAAAGGTCTGGAATGGTTTTGCTCAGGGACAGTCCTCCCCACTGAGTACTGTGTGGGAGGGAGCAGTCCTGTAAAGGGCTGACAGAGGAGATTACGGTAAAGTGTGTTTGTGTGTGGAGGGGGGATTTTCATCTTGACTGCTTAATGATCAATAAAGACTCGTACTAAAAGTACATAATCATGTTCCTGTAATCGAATCCTGACACCCCATCCCCCCTTCCTCTTCTGTTTATTCATCTGAAGTATCTTGTGTAAACTACACTGCAGGATAAATCCTCAGATTGGTGCAATACAAATAATACCCTCCATTTTTGGATGCAGGTGTGTATGAAGTTAAATGTACATGGACACACAATATAATTAAAAGCACACAATTAACTGAAAATTGCCATGTATATATACACCAACTTAAAAGCCTCTTTGCATTAGAGAGAAAATACAACCAGACACCCATCAAGAAGGAAACAAAAATACAACATTTTGGTTTAAAGCAAATGTAGTTATGTATTTGTTAATTTAAAACAGGCAAAAGAGCAACAAGTTCCCTTGACATGTGACTATTTGGTGTAATGGGTGAAACTTTTTAATATTCTGATCTGACACACTATATTATATATTTCTACACAGTACACATACACATTGGATATCTTTACGAGCTAACTAGACGGCACTGTTGTTGTTTCTGTGTCCGTGAACTCTGACCTCCGGAAGTGAAGGTCGGTGACGATGGAGTAAAGATGGCGGCCGTGAGGCGATATGTTTTGGGAAGCGTCTGTGTATTTTTCGCCTTGATTATCAGCGAAACCAACGGCAGGCTACACCACCTCGTCCTCAAGGTAATACGGGCGGCGTGAGAAAGCCACACAGAATAAAGTGTGCGTCAAACGGTTTTATGGACAGTGTCGGGTTTATTTCCGTGGCACTGCAGTGTCCGGGTAATGCCAGTCGGATTGTCACAGCTGGGGAATTACCGCTTTGCTTTCCAGTACAAAACAATCGTGAAAAGCAGAGTCACAAAGGAGATTCTTCTCTAAAGCACACCGATCATGCAAAAAAAAAAAATCGTTACTGTTTACAAGGTGTGTTATTATGTGTAACCCTTCACTTCGCGGTAGGCACACAGACCCTTGATTCAGCATGATTGATTGTAATGGTTTTAAATGTGATAACTGCAACTATGGGCGCTTCGTTGTTGCTTTGCTTCGCTACGAACTTGAGGTCTGTAGTGAATCGGCGAAAAAAAAGAGGCAGGCAGGCAGCTGGAGGCGAGTAACGTTGGTTTCGCGGTTTTAACCACCCAGGTAATGTGACGAGACACTGCCACACGTCTTGTGACATCAAAGCTGTTCCATACGCCGTTCACTAGTAATTCAGAGTGTTATTTTTTATTTTTCAGTCTCGTATGTAATGTTTCATGAAGCTAAACCTAAATACGCGCATGAATAAATATTTACATGGTTTTCTTCTGAAAATATCAGTTTCCTCATTGGTAATTGTAGTGATAGAAAATATTCTTGCAGACATTAAACGTGTTCCCAAACAGCGTCTCCCTTAAGAAAATGTGTGTATATATATATATATATTTTTTTTTTAAATGCGTATATGATAAAAACAAATATAAATGTTTTATACCCTACTCTTGCTTAACGTATCACTGGTCATCAACACTGTTCATCAAAAGATGCAGGGATCATGGACCGACTCCTATTATCGTCACTTTTTTTTTAGGATGATGTCAGACACAAGGTCCACCTGAACACTTTTGGCTTCTTCAAAGATGGTTACATGACTGTGAACATGAGCAGCCTCACTCTGAGCATGGACGTCACCAATTTTGACAGCTCCACGGTATGTTGCTGCCAGTGCTGAGACCTGTCTGGCATAAAAGCGCTGATAATGCACCTGCCGCTGCTGAATTTCAAACCCAGTTATTGGTGGTGTTTTTCCAGAGACACCTAAAGCAAACGGTGTCAGGTGAGTTTTGTAATTTGGCTCTGAGTGTGCAGGTGCAGGTTTTTTTTATTCAGTCTCAGTGGTGTGTGTTTGAACTGCAGGGCAGGTTTATTTACCGAATATGAAGCTTGCCATGCTTATTAAAATTCTGGCATCCTGTATATAACATGTTGGAACATGGCATATTACACTGTAGGCGAGCTCTGTGGAGAGGCGCTGGCCTGCTGTTCTCCACAGACTGTTGAACGGCGCTGCACACCTGTGTTTATGATTCCTCTCCTGTTTATTTTCAAAGCTCGGTTTCAGCCTGGACAGGACCAGCAGCAATGGATTTTCAACCTATCTGGTGAGTATGAGGTACCGTTTGCATGCACTTTTACCACATGTAGTCTAGTGCCTATGAAACAGAAAAATCACCCAACACCCTCAGGGGGCTTGTGGTCCTCCTTTTGAAGTGGCCCCAGTCTGGTTTCAAACTCGTGGGTAGAAGCCTGGAGAGTTTTTGATTTAATATACCTGCACCCCTTATCCATCCCCCCCATTTGCTCACATATTGCCCCCCCCCCCAATCTCTCCCCCAGGATGAAGATCTAGATTACTGTATACTGAAGAAGCTCCCCACCGACGAGGCAGCTCTGGTCCTACTGCTCATGGACTTTAAAAATGGCTGGTAAGTGATGCCCAGAGAGCCGCTGCCACTGCCGTGCCAGTCTAGGGCGCAGAGCACTCGCTCCACTTCCTGAGTCGCTTCAGCCAACAAGATGCTCTGAATATGACCCCCTACTCCCATGGAGCATTCCCTTCAGCTGAACAGTAATTCATTCTGGGGCCAGTTATCCAGATCGCACGGTCAGCGATTAATTCAGGAGGGGACAGAGCTGTTTCTTCTCTGTGCTCAGATGACCTCGAGGGCAGATATCACAATGGTTTAGATTTAAATGTCTGCACTCAGTTACTTCAACTTCAGTAATGTAAATAATAAAAGTAGTTCTGCTTAATGTATGTTTTCTTTTAGGGTTGTGTAATTAGAAAGGTTGTGTCTGGCCCATTTCTGTTAAGCTTTCCATAGAGTGAGTTTTGACAGCCTCTGAAAAGATGGGTGCGTGATTACATTTATAAACCTTTAAAACCACAAACAATCAAAATCCTGCCCTCTAGCATGCATGTTCATTTTTTGGAGGCAAACTGGAAGGACCATATTAAATCATATAGGGGATATGGGGAAGTGAAGGTGTGTGATATTTTGTTTGATGGGCTTGTGCCACTCCCTTTAACATGCTGGGGCTGATTCCAGCGTGAAGATGAAGCACTCTGAGAAGGACAACAAGCTGCCTCGCATCGTGTCAGGTCTGTCCAGCCAGGGCCACGCTGACCAGGCGATGGACGGTGGGGTGAAGCCTGGGGATGGGGCAAAGGCTGCTGACCAAATACCTCTGAAGACCACAGTCAAACCTGACAACGGTAATGTCACCCACACAGACATCCTGATCATTTAATTTATTTACTAAAGTGTTCCAGCTCTGTCACTTTCCTTGGGGAGTGTTGATGCGCAGCAATCTTCAAGTCATGCCACACATTTTCGATTGGATTAATTTGGGGTCTGTGACTGGGCCACCCTAGGACATTTCCCTTTTTGTTCCTTAGTCACTCCAGGCTTGTTTTGGCTGTGTGCTTCAGGTCATTATCATGCTGAAAGGTGAACCTCCGTTCCAGTTTTCTTGCAGAGGGCAGCTGGTGTTCCCCAAGGATTTTCTGTACTTTGCACCTTTCATTTCCCCTTCTATCCTGACAAGGATCCATTACAAGGGTGGTTGACACTTATCTAAGGCTTTTTCAGGATTTATTTTGATTTCTTTATTACAAATGTCTTGAATATTTATTTAATTTGGAAGTTGTGTGGTAGGATGTGTAGATGCAATAAATAAATAACAATAATATATATGCATTTTAATTACAGGCAAATATTTTTGTTTCATTAACTGACACCCCCATTTTACTGTAATTTGACTTATATTGTTTTTTGATTCAAAATGCTAAAGAAACTAAACTTATAAAAAAATCGAATTGCTTTTATTTGTGATTTTATTACGTAGGTACATTTTTATTTATTAATAAGGTATTTCTTGTTGAACTTCAGGTATGAAAAAGGATAAACGAGAAACACCAGAGGTGAGTCCTCCCCAAAGATTTTAGTTGCTCTGGTAGTTTTTAGAGCGCAGGCAGTCATTTGTGCGGGGTTTGAGTTTTAATGTGCCTGAACCCTACATGCTTGGTCTATGTAAAAAAAATAAAATAAAATAAATAAAAAATCTCCATCTGCTTTATATGATTATGGGGAACCCATGCACTGTGTTTTCTCATTATCACTTAAAATAATTAAACATCTTTAAATAATCGCAGATTTACATTTTACCACTGTGGCCTCTTCATTTCCACAGGTGTTTAAAGATGAATTAGTAAGATTAGTCAAGTGATAAATGACTGCAGGAATGCCGGGTTAGTGTATTGGGAGGTATTGGCTACATGTGAACTCTTAGGTCTAAGATAGGCATGAATGTGATTGACCTAAGCTGCTGGAGAAGAGAAACCTGGCTATCCAACTGTTTCTGGTCTGTCTTCATCCTGAGGGATCTTGATTTATATTCAGCATTATTTTGCTTCTGTGAATGAAAAAGTCTAAAGCCACAAAGTCCTTTTATTTTTTTTTCTTTAATATTACTTTCAAAATGTATTTATTTTTATTTCTAAGGTGAATAAATCTGATGTATCCTACCCTCTTCATAAAGAAGGCAACGTCTTTTCCTTCCTGGTAAGCACAATGAATCATCAGACTTTTTCCCAATTCCCTGCCTGCTCTGCGATAATGACTCCTGATTTTTTTTTTTTTCTTTTGTTTAATCTCTTTTTGCAGTTTCACTTCAATGTGAGTACAGAAGATCAGCAGGGACTGTATAATCTGTACTTCCACAACTGCTACAACAAGGAAGTCAAGAACAGTGTGCCCCTGAAATTCAGCATCGAGGTGGGTGGTGTCATGTGTCATGCTGGGCTGGGCTGGGCTGAGCTGAGCTGGTCTGGTCGGGAGCTCGAACAGTGACCTCTCTTTAGCTCTGGTTCTGCGGAGCTCAGTGCCTATTTGGGTTCTAGATCAAGCTGGGCTGGGCTGGGCTGGGCTGGTCACTATGATTTTAATATCCAAAAATTGTTGTGTTCAAGGGATCACAGGATTATACCTCTCCCATTATATTAAATAATTTAGTTACATAACAGTTCTTTAGCACTAAGGAAACTAACATCAATGACTTTGTTGAAGGAGATGATAATGGGGTGAAAACAGCAGGTGTGTGGTGGGGGTATGATGGCAACATAAGTAGGTAAAGGACAGATAAGGTGGATCTGCACCTTTCTGAGATTAGTATTGGAAATCCTCCCTTTAGAGGGCTGGCATTGTGCCGAGCTGAGTGAATCCCTCCATTGACGCAGCCCTGTCCTGCAGATCAGCATCTCAGAGAAGAACCCCAGCAGCTTCCTGTCGGCCGGCGAGATCCCGCTGCCCAAGCTCTACATCTGCATGTCGCTCTTCTTCCTCGTCATCGGCACGTTCTGGGTCCACGTCCTCCGCAAGCGCAGGTGAGGACGGGCCGGGTGATTCCGGCTCTGTGTCAGCGGGCCTCGTGGCCTTGTAGGTCTTTGTGCCTCAGAAGAACTCTTGGCGAGAACAAAACTTCAGTTTCCAGGGAATCGGCTCCATCTGGCGTCTCTGCAGAATGCTTGAGAATCCAGTAGAGGGCAGTAATCCCACACTCACAGAGAGAAGAGCACAGTGTATTCCAGTCCCATCTTTACACCTCTTCGTGTAGGGAAGTGATTAATGTATTTTCTTATTACCCAACCTGAAGTGCCCACCTTATGTCTTGAATGTGTGCTGGCCTCTACAGTATTGTTGAGCAATGTATGTTACAACTGCTGACACTCCCCCTCTTCACAGGAGCGACGTCTTTAAGATCCACTGGCTCATGGCGGCGCTCCCATTCACCAAGTCTCTGTCCTTGGTTTTCCATGCTGTGAGTATCTGGGTTTTCCACATGAATTTTAGCACTCACCCTTATCTGAACTGCTAGGATACACCGTTTTAACTGCTGCTAAATTTGTAGCTGCAGTTATTATTATTAATAATAATTTTTCACTGGTTAGAAGCATCTTGTCCTGCATGTTCTGTCTCTCTCTTACATCAGATTTCATTGATTTCCCTGCTGTCTCCTTTCTCTCTTTCAGATCGATTACTATTACATTTCAAATCAGGGCTTCCCCATTGAAGGATGGGCTGTGGTGTACTACATCACTCACCTGTGAGTTTTATTTGTTTAAAAAAAGATAAATGAAACCTGTCTCTGTTACCAAAATCCTTACCTTTCAAATGCAGAATTTTAAACATTCAAAACCAGTGCCGGGGCTCAGACTGGCATATCTACTCCTAGGGGGCCAGATGCTAGCAGATTTTAGATTTTCCCCATTATTTAATACCTGTAAATGATAGGTAAATTTAATGTATTATCCAGATAATTTAGTCCCGTTAAGTAATTAGGGTGTGGAGAGACGCACAGCCAGAGGTCGCTGTTGTCCTGCTGGTGCCCCTGCCTGCTGTATGGCGAGAATGCTTTGAGCCATTTCTTTTTCTCAATCCTTTCTTCCCTCAGCTCCACTTTGCCTGCAGACAACGTCAAGTCCGCAGTGCGACAGAACTAGAAAGAATGAATCAAAGACCGGCCGGGGGAGGTCTTAATAGCAAGCTTTTGATATTTGATATGTTGATAAGCTGTATTTCCTGCTCTGACTGGGTTCTGTGGAGGAGAATCAGCAGTTCCACTGGTTTCTATTTGTTTGTTGCACCTCAAGTCTTAATGGCTTAATTAAGTGGAGTCGTTATGAATATTAGGAGTCAAATCACCTGTTATTCCAGGTCCTAATAGGTTGCTACCAGAAAGGCGTCAGGAAACCTGGCCCTGGTGGACTGTAATTACAGTGGTTCCCCGGTCCAAACTGTAGGTAACTGTGGTTGTTCTTTGCTTATCTAGGCTGAAGGGGGCGCTCCTGTTCATCACCATAGCCCTGATCGGAACAGGCTGGGCCTTCATTAAACACATCCTGTCGGACAAGGACAAAAAGATCTTCATGATTGTGATTCCACTCCAGGTGGGGACGTGTTTGTGTGTGTATGTGTGAATGTGTGTTGGTGTCTGCCTTGCCTGTCTGTCTCTAACAGAATGAACTGCATCTCTGGTCTCTCTATTTCTTGACACATTGACACTCCATGTGAGGTCTTGTGTTCTCTAGGACCCAGGGATTTAGTCGCTCCCCGACTCTGTTAACCTGGCCAGGCACTTTGAAAAACGGTGAAGGGTGTAAAAGGCACCACGTACAAAATCAGCTCTATTTCTCTGTGCCTCCCCACCTTCCAGGTCCTGGCCAACGTGGCGTATATCATCATCGAGTCCACGGAGGAGGGGACCACCGAGTATGGGCTGTGGAAGGAGATCCTCTTCCTGGTCGACCTGCTCTGCTGCGGTGCCATCCTCTTTCCCGTCGTGTGGTAGGGCAGCCTCTTTCCGCTAGCACTTAATCCAGAGGTTGATTGATTTACAACAACTAATTTATCTTACCAGATGTTTGATGCTGTTTCCCAGCTGTTCTCGTGGTGGTGCTTTAGCTCAGTGCCACAGTGCAGGGAGAGCCGTAAATGTGAGAAGGTGATTACTCTGGCTGCATTGCATTACTGGTCAATACAATCTAATTGTTCCGTTTTTATTTGATATAGGTCAATTAGACACTTGCAAGAGGCATCAGCGACAGATGGAAAAGGTAAATTGCATTTAGGTTTCTGTCTTTTGTCTTTTTTTATGTTTTTTCCCCCCTGTAATCTTATATAGGCAATCTCGAGTTCCCCAGAGAGAGATTCCTCTCTCATTTTTAAATTCCCACGTGGCATAATTATTAGAACACGCATAGGGTAAAATGAATTATATACTTCATATCGGCAACCGGCCTTGTCTTGCACTTACGAAGATGTGCTTTGCATGTTATGAGAGTGGCAGTCATGAGATATTTTAAAAGAGTAACTCACACATAAAAAATATATTGGGAAGGTTATAAAGCCATTAGACTGATGCTTGGAAGAAATGGAAAAAAA
Source organism: Amia ocellicauda (assembly GCF_036373705.1). NCBI lineage: Eukaryota > Metazoa > Chordata > Actinopteri > Amiiformes > Amiidae > Amia > Amia ocellicauda. The sequence goes on along the minus strand of NC_089858.1, from coordinate 12,528,360 downwards.
ATTAAAAAAGTATATTACCATCATTAGTCAGTCATGTTTGTTCAAGTACATTTCCCATATATACAATTCAAAACCACATAAATGTCACTTGCCTTAATAGAATGGAAAATTAAAAGAATTGAAAGCAACATATTTTATTTACAGATAAAACATCCTATATACATTTTTGGCTTTGGGGGTTCAGGGACTTATAGATCATAGAAGTTGTTGCTTAATTATAAAACATGAACGTCTGAGACTGATGCTGGAACTAATCTTTTGGAAGGTTTATGGACAGATCAAGGCTTTTTTCTCACTCTCCCCCTCTCGTATATGTATTTAAAAAAAAACATAGAAGCATTCTGTATAACAGTGTTTTATAGAGCATGTTTCGTAGCTGCTATTATTATTTATGTATAGAATTCCATTACACATCTCGCACATAAGCCCACATTGGTTAAGATCTGCGGGTGCAGTTAAACATCTGCTCGCTTCACTGGGGAAAAGCTACACTTCACCTCAAGTTTGTGACATAAAAGTATAATAATCACAACAAGCTGCATGGATGCTCTGCCCTGGAGGTCTGGATGGTCTCTCGGAGGCTTTTTCCCTGGGGGGTGGGGCACTATAATGCTCTGCGCCTCCAATTTTACTCTCTCCTCACTGTCTCCAGAGTCACAAGATGAACCAGTGAGTTTAGAGGTGGAAATTTTTTTTTTAATTTGCACAACTTCAAACTGATTAATTTACTGGATTCACCTGGCTTCCGGTCGCTTGACCTGGGTGACTTGATAAAGAAATAATCAGTACAACCTCAGGTATAAGGTAAAATAAATGCAGTACCTTACATGGTAAAGCAGAAGTACAGCACTAGACACCGTAAGCGAGCAGCTGTCAAATTATACGTTTAAGTAGCAAACACATGCAACCCTGAATGACGGGGATCCACGTATGTGACAAACCTGAGTTTGTGTAGCTCTCTGAATTTGTAGTTTGTGTAGAATTCTAGCAACAGTCGGGGACACAAGGGCAGCAGGCAAATGCATTATGAAGGACTTGAGGCAAAAGTGTTCAGCACGGCAATGGTTATTTGCTTGTTTTTCTTCTTCCCTTTTAACAAAAAAACAAGACAATCTCCTGAACTCCAAACTGAATGTCTGAATGGGAAAGAAAGGTGATTTAAGCAATTTTGAGCGTGGCATGGTTGTTGGTGCCAGACGGGCCGGTCTGAGTATTTCACAATCTGCTCAGTTACTGGGATTTTCACGCACAACCATTTCTAGGGTTTACAAAGAATGGTGTGAAAAGGGAAAAACATCCAGTATGCGGCAGTCCTGTGGGCGAAAATGCCTTGTTGATGCTAGAGGTCAGAGGAGAATGGGCCGACTGATTCAAGCTGATAGAAGAGCAACTTTGACTGAAATAACCACTCGTTACAACCGAGGTATGCAGCAAAGCATTTGTGAAGCCACAACACGTACAACCTTGAGGCGGATGGGCTACAACAGCAGAAGACCCCACCGGGTACCACTCATCTCCACTACAAATAGGAAAAAGAGGCTACAATTTGCACAAGCTCACCAAAATTGGACAGTTGAAGACTGGAAAAATGTTGCCTGGTCTGATGAGTCTCGATTTCTGTTGAGACATTCAGATGGTAGAGTCAGAATTTGGCGTAAACAGAATGAGAACATGGATCCATCATGCCTTGTTACCACTGTGCAGGCTGGTGGTGGTGGTGTAATGGTGTGGGGGATGTTTTCTTGGCACACTTTAGGCCCCTTAGTGCCAACTGGGCATCGTTTAAATGCCACGGCCTACCTGAGCATCGTTTCTGACCATGTCCATCCCTTTATGACCACCATGTACCCATCCTTTGATGGCTACTTCCAGCAGGATAATGCACCATGTCACAAAGGTCGAATCATTTCAAATTGGTTTCTTGAACATGACAATGAGTTCACTGTACTAAACTGGCCCCCACAGTCACCAGATCTCAACCCAATAGAGCATCTTTGGGATGTGGTGGAACGGGAGCTTCGTGCCCTGGATGTGCATCCCACAAATCTCCATCAACTGCAAGATGCTATCCTATCAATATGGGCCAACATTTCTAAAGAATGCTTTCAGCACCTTGTTGAATCAATGCCACGTAGAATTAAGGCAGTTCTGAAGGCGAAAGGGGGTCAAACACAGTATTAGTATGGTGTTCCTAATAATCCTTTAGGTGAGTGTATATATATATAAGTGACATGCTTTCTCTGTTGTAACCACACTGGAAACATTCCATGTGTTTATCTGACTGCCGGTAATGCAAAAGACAAAGGCAGGACTGAGAGACACCTGCTGTTTCTGCAGTGCTGTGCTGTCTGTTGCCTTTGAAGAGGTGGTTTTGTGCAGATCGAATTGAGCGTTTGAGGAATTCTCCCTCGCAAAGTAATAAACACAAACATAGAAATACAATGAGTCCACACGGTGCCGGGGAGTTGTCACAAGAATGAGCGGGAACCCAAGACCATCGTTCTCCTCGTCTCTTTCTCTCTCAACCTTTCTCTTTCACCCCCTCTCTCCCGCTTTATTATTATTATTATTATTATTATTATTATTATTATTATTATTATTATTATTATTTATTTCTTGGCAGATGCCCTCATCCCTCAAATGCAATTCAAAGTGCAAAAATACAGTGCAGTACAAGGCATAAAACATTACAAATTCCAATTTACATAATACAGTGCAATTCAAAGCAAAATACATTTTACAAATTCCCATTTACACAAGTGTATACAACATATGAGGTCTTGCATCCTGGATTGTAAAAGCTGAGTGCAGATAAGATGTTAGGTCACAGTTAAGGGCTAAGGGAGCAAAGAGGAAATCAAAATAATATGAGTACTAGTAACGTAAGGCAAGTAGTATGATAAAACATTGTGAAGTGCTATCTTACAGGAGAGTAAAGGACTAAATTACAAATACTGTCTGAAAAGATGTGTCTTGAGTAAGCGCCAGAAGGAGGTCAAGGACTCTGCTGTTTTGACTTCAGTGGGAAGGTTTTTCCACCACTTAGGGGCCGGGGATGAGAAGGAGCGTCTCTGGAGGAAGGAGAGTGGAGAGGAGGCAGAGTTAGCTTTACTCTCTCGCATCTTATCTGTCTGTCTCCATCTCCCCGACCCTGGCATTCAATCTCAGGTCTTTTAAAGGGGGGTCACTACTGTCTTGTTTCCTTGAAGGTCGTTTCATTTTGTTCAGTCTGGTCTCGGGGGTCTGTCGCCACCTGCCTTCACTCGTGATGACTAGGTGGGAATGGTGCACGGGGGCTTCCTGTTCATTCAAAACCCTGCAGGCTGCCCTTTGGCTGTCTTTGAAAGTGTTTTTGTAGTCGTGATCCTTCTACAGTTAAATAACTCGACGGGAGAAGCTTTGTAGCCCGGCATTGTACTTTTTTTTTTTTTTTTTAACTTTCTAATAATGTGCATATCTTAATGTTAATCATCATATGTAAAGAAGGCATTTAGTGTTACAAGGCGTTTGTAACCACAGATTCTCAACAGATGGTGAAATAGATTAACTCTGTGTGTGTGTCTGTATATATGTATATTTAATGTGATTATGTCAAATATGATAATGTTTTTGTTTATTAATTTTAGTTTTAATGAGCACTGAGGTTAAAACCCGAGATGCTACTGCATGAGAATTATCTTCTATCTGCAATCATTTTAATGCTATGGTTTGATTGTAATTGTTTTCAATTTGAAATTAATGCTGACTACTCATCCAACAAGGTATTTTAATTGAGTAGAAAGGGAGATAATTGCGTCTCAACTGGGGAGACATGGAGCCCTGTCTTGTGGAAGCGGTTTAATTAAAACAAAAAGTTAGCTGTTATGTTTGGGAGAAGAGAAACTGAGACAGAATAGGACCGGGGATGGGGGGGTGGGCAATGGTGGAACTATTCAAAATTATAAATATCTAATTACATTATTCGGTGATGATGGAGACATTATAGTTTATCTCGGCACTCTCCCAAGACGCATATTATTAGTAGTATTTTGAGTAGGGAAGGGGGTTGGGATGTGGCTTTTGTTTCTGTATTTTAATTAGTTGCTGTAAGGGACTGAGTTTCTGGCTTTCACTCTGGTCTTTATAAATGAAAGGAGGGGAAACGAGGTATTAGCCAAGAATTAGTTGTATAAGAAAAGTCTCGTCTATTGAAAGACATAGTCAGTGAAATTACATAACATTTCTCATCTAGCGGCCTCCCTCGCAATAAAAAACATACAAGCAACCTTATTTAATTTAATTGCATAACAATAATTCCTGTCACACACACTATCTTCCCCTCCTATTTCACAATTACCAAAATTAATATTGAATGCTCTCTAATTGAATTGCGATTCGAATTCAAAATTGATCAAACAATTTAAAAATATGACACAAAGCACAATTGTTTTAGAGAGCAAATGTTAGTATACTAGTCTCCCCTGACTGTTTTGATTTTATTATGTATTTTGTATTTTCCACTGCCAAAATCCTCTCAGGGGTACACTTGATCCAGTATGTCAGCTGTCATTAATGAGTAAATCAGTAAGGAATAACCTTCAATAATGCTGATGGAAACTGGGCAGACCCGAAGGTTTTCAGGTACATTCAGTTGGCGCACCACATCATATTCTGCCTTTGTGTCTGTGTGCTTTGGCTTAACTGTTCGAAAAGTAATTGGTAAACTCGGGCACGTTCTTTTTCTGACAGGCCCTGCTTCTCCCTCTCAGCTCTCGAGCAGCGCCTTTCATCCCTGATTGGAATTTCTCCATTCAGAAATCATTCCAGTCTTTTCTTTTTCTCTTCTTTTTATTGGGCTGTTTTGTTTTTGTCGATCACAAAATCTCATAATGGAAACTCGCAGTGATAAACTGACTGAGATGGAAGCCGCCTGCCTGTTAGACTCCAGGCGCTCGCGCTGCATTAACGGTTCCTCTTCGGAGATTTTAGGGCAGCACACTCTGAGAATGGGAACATTTATCCTCAATATAACCTAACCGGCACTGCCAAGCTGAGAAGTCAGCGGATTTATATATTGATTTATATATTTTGGAAGGGAATGAGAGAAATTTCCAATTGTCCATCGAAATTAATTGAACATATATTTTGGTTCATTTGACACTAGCTCCACTTAGCACCTACAGATTAGAGTCACAATGTGTTGCAACTGGAATTAAATGAGTAGAGAGTATATTCCTTGACTTGAAGTAATTATAAAAGGAAAAAAAAAACGGGCGATACCAGATATTTTATATTTTTGTTTTACTTTGATCTACAGGAAAGATTCCACTATGCCACAAACATGTGGGTCAGTTTGTTTAATGGTATTGTATTAGCGGGGAATTTACGAATTCAAAGACTCCTATGCTTCTATGGGATTAACCCCTTCTGTTCCGCAAGGGGGCTTCCATGTTCTTAGAAGGGGGCAAACAAGGGTGTCAGAGCACACCTAATCTAACCTAGTCCTAATGAAGGGAGTGGGGTCGGTGACCGTTTCCCTGCAACATCTGTGTGGGAGGGGGTACGTGCAGAGTGGAACGTCACAGAGGGATCCGCAGCGGGCTGTTAGTTGTTTATTTTTTCTTTTGTTTTTATCCCTCCCCCTCTCTTCCTCACTTCTTCCTGTAAAATCCTGTACTCTCTCCATCTGTTACTCGGGACCAGGGGACCCGTGCTGCTGGCACTCCGCGTTGAAAACCTTGTTTTCCTACCCTGCGGTCCAGATTCCTAGACTGTAGCATCTGTGCACTCATATGCTTTGTGTTTCACTGTAGGAATGTGGTACAGGGTGGACAGGGTTTGTTTTGGTCTTTCTGTTTGTCTCTCTCTCTCATGTCTCTCTGTTTTTATTTCTCTATCTTGTCTCTCTGCCTGTGTGTGTGTGTGTCATTTTCTCTCCCTCTTTGCTCTTTTCCTGCTTTATCCATGTCCTCTCCCATCTTGATCCATTGCATGTTAAAACACACACATGGCTCAGTTTTGAGTTACAATGAGTGACCAAACATAACAAACGCACATCGGGCACACGGACCAGGAGGAGGGGTCAGATTTGCGTTGCTGGTTAGGTCTTTATCTTTTTTTGTGGAAGACATCATTCCACGTCCTGTGGTAAATCTAACTAACTAAAACTAACATCCTTTTGCTCTTGTGTCCCTGCAGCTGCAATAAGCCTGGCCAAACTGAAGCTCTTCAGGCACTACTATGTAATGGTAGGCAACAATTTAATTTGATTTAATTTTCGTTTTAGTTTTCCTGTCACGCCAATTTTTTCTCTTGTGCATGCTTTCTTATTTTCTTTGTAATCCAATAATTGATCAAAAGCGATATGAATTTGAAATGATAGAAAGTCTATCAAAAAATAACATTTCAATGTATTTTTCCTTCATTTTCATCTGGTATGAAAAAACACCTTAAATAAAATTTTAATTTAGTTTAATTCAACCCTCTACTTTTCTTGGTGCGACAGAGTCAATGAATGTGGCAGTTTCAGAAGAAAAGCCTTTGCTTAGGAAGAGAAAATGTGTCTTAGGGGATGGGGGGGAGGTTGAAATCATAGCCCAAGTTCGACTAGCGCTCTGGCATTTCTATGGAGATAAATGAGGTTGCAAGAGACTAGCAGCAATGCATTGTCTGAAATCTGCATATTCATATTTTCATTTTTCAATCTTAATTGAAATTCCATTTCCTTTAGACTTCTTTAAGTAGGAAAAAAAAAAGAGTTCTACACTAGTCCTGCTGACGGAATAATGAACTCATCACAATTTATACACTGTCCTGACTGCTCTGCAGACGTCACCAACCCCATGGGCGGTTGCCAACCCTGCAGAATGAACCTGGCGATGTGCAGTTCTACTTCACGATGAAGTGCTGTTTGTGGGGCAGGGGGGTGTTGGCGATGTGCGATTTTGGTTGCTGACCAAGTGCGGCCCGAAATTTGCCATAAATGCCCGATGACCAGTCCGCCTATGAACAACCCTGTCAGTTCAGAGCAATCCCTGAAGTCCACTGAAATGGATATGACCTTTTCATTGGTATGACTCAGTTTAGGTTTTTCACCCCCACTAGGAATGCTGTAATTTTACCTGACCTGGTCTAACAAGGTAACTGTCTGCACAAGGGTAAAAGCACTCTGTTCAATAAGATGAGATTGCATTTCAGTACAAAGTATAAGATATGCATTTACTTTAATACTGTAAAAGAAACAGATTTATTGATAGATGTGATCTTTGATATGTCCCATATACAGGACTGGAGAAGCAAAATAATTTATCGTTGCACGGTCTGTGGGGGTTTCTGTTTGTTAATCGCAAGCGCCAGTGTTAATCGCAGGGCGTGATGTCGAGCTGTAAGAAGTCGCCCGCCCTGAGTGCTTTACAGCAAATGCAAATTTTCCACACAGCAGTTGGTGTAATTATAGGTTTTTTTTCCCCCCCATTTTTTAATGTATTTTTGTGGTGCTATTTTTAGCTGTTCTATTTTAAAGATCAGCCTCTTATCTTCCTGCGACCAGATTGTTAATTTCTCCTGCTGTCTTTTTTTTGTTTCTCAATCCTTTACTCTACTGCTCTCTGTTGTTTCCACATTTCTGATTTGTTTTAGTTTTTTTGCTGTTTCCCCCCCCCTCCATTTTTTCCAAAAAAATGTTTTATCTCAACCCCTCCTTCACCGGAGTCTTGTTGAACTCTCCCGGGGGAAATCACAGCTTTCTCTCCCTCCGTCTTGCTCTCTCCTCTCTCTCAGAGCAAGGGGTAATAAATAACTTTTCCTGCACCCCCCTGGCTCCCACCTGATGTATGGTGATGGTCTCGCGTCACAGGGGAACTCTCTGCCTCTCCTCACCCTGACCCAGAAAATCGAAACCAATGGAAAAAAGGTTCTAAATTTATAGTCTATATAAGAACAGAACGAGCACACATTCGCATGCAGGTTGCGTGTTTTTGACTTAATCCACACTAAGACATCTCAGATGCAGTAGCAGATAGGGAGAGCTGAAGAACAGGATGCGCTATAGCCAAACGAAAGAAGAGGATATTTTAAAGAAAGAGGATAAAATAAAAAAAATTGATAAAAGGTTTCCCATCTGTTGGCCAGTGTTTATTCAGTGTTTTCTCATGAACAAAAGGAAGGAGCACAGTGTGTCAGCGGGTGCAGGAGGTCGGTGGTGTGTGTGTGTGCGCATGTGTGCTGGCTTGGAAATTCTGCCACGGACTTTCTGTGTATAATAAACGTCTTGGCCTGTTATGAAGCTCCACACGATCTGCTGCAGTTGATCCTTCAGTTAACACGCCACCATCCTCGATTTTGCGGCAGCTTATTAATGCTGAGTCACGTTGCTCTTGACTGGAGTCCATCCACGGCTCCGCTGAAGCTGCAGGCCAGGGATGTTATTGTCCTCTCCCCACATGGCACCTTTGAATTTTTGGGGGCAGTCTTTCAAGCAAGAGAACATCAGCTGCTGCACAGCATAAAATAGGACGTCTATTAAGGCTGTTTAAATGAGGTTCAGAAAGCTTAATTCATTGAGATAATAACCCATAGAGCTTCCTGTCAACTGTGTTAACTTAAATTAATTTGCAGGGAATGGGGTTTTACAGGAAAATGTCCATCTTGGGAGTTTCTACCACACACAGACCTGGCTCTTATTTCCAGAAAGAGATTACTTCTGTGGCTCGGTTTGCCCAACCCCCCCCAAGTATTGTCAGGTTCATTCTTGAGCCTTTTGATCTGTGTCCACTAATGCAGGTAGCTGTGCCCAAGTCATCGAACTGAATGACTTTTTTTTTTTGTATCGGGTCACTGGTTCATTCCCTCTGTGGCCCGGCTACGTTGTTGTTGTTGTTTGTTGTGACTCTCTCTCCCCCTCACCAGCTTTCACAGGGTGCGAATTGATTTTGCTTCTGATTGTCAACTGGTGGTTAAAGACTTTCTATTTTATTAAAAAAAAAAAAAATCTTTCTTGTCCTCAGATTGTGTGCTACATTTACTTCACGCGGATCATCGCCATTCTCATCAAGTTCATCGTTCCCTTTCAGTGGAAGTGGCTGTATCAGGTAAGCGGGCACAGACTCGCAGAGGGGTACTGGGGGTGCAGGTCGTGGGGTGGGTGCGGTTGGTGGGGGTAACATCCACTCCACTTGGTTGAGCTTCAGAGCATGCAGAGAAACGCTGGGAGAAAACCCTTATTGCTGTGGTCCTGAATCCTGGTCCTGGGGACCCCCTGCCCTGCTGTTTTGTGTTCTAGCTGAGCTCTTAAGTACCCTACTAGTAATTAATTGAACCCTAATTTAATTAATCATTTGCCTAATCTGAGATCTTAAGTTATTTTAAATAGGTGTAGACTTCATATTACAGTTGTGCTCAAAAGTTTGCATACCCTAGCAGAAATTTTGGCATTGATTTTGAAAATATGACTGATCATGCAAAAAAAGAAAAAAATGTTCTAATTAAGGATAGTGATCATATGAAGCCATTTATTATCACATAGTTGTTTGGCTCCTTTTTAAAACATAATGATAACAGAAATCACCCAAATGGCCCTGATCAAAAGTTTACATACCCTTGAATGTTTGGCCTTGTAATGGTAATGGAACTTTTATAAAGATGGAAAAGGATATAAAAAGTTATCCAAAGCCTTGAAAATGCCAGTCAGTACTGTTCAGTCACTTATTAAGAAGTGGAAAAGTGGATCTCTTGATACCAAGCCAAGGTCAGGTAGACCAAGAAAGATTTCAGCCACAACTGCCAGAAGAATTGTTTGGGATACAAAGAAAAACCCACAGGTAACCTCAGGAGAAATACAGGCTGCTCTGGAAAAAGATGGTGTGGTTGTTTCATGGAGCACAATACGACGATACTTGAAAAAAATGAGCTGCATGGTCGAGTTGCGAGAAAGAAGCCTTTATTGCGACAATGCCACAAAAAAGCCCGGTTACAATATGCCTGACGACACCTTGACACGCCTCACAGCTTCTGGCACACTGTAATTTCAGTGACGAGACCAAAATAGAGCTTTATGGTCACAAGCATGTTTGGAGAGGGGTCAACAAGGCCTATAGTGTAAAGAATACCATACCCACTGTGAAGCATGGTGCTGGCTCACTGATGTTTTGGGTGTGTGTGAGCTCTAAAGGCACAGGGAATCTTGTGAAAATTGATGGCAAGATGAATGCAGCATGTTATCAGAAAATACTGGCAGACAATTTTGCATTCTTCTGCAAGAAAGCTGCACATGGGACGCTCTTGGACGTTCCAGCAGGACAATGACTCTAAGCACAAGGCCAAGTTGACCCTCCAGTAGTTACAGCAGAAAAGGTGAACGTTTTGGAGTGGCAATCACAGTCTCCTGATCTTAATATCATCGAGCCACTCTGGGGAGATCTCAAACGTGCGGTTCATGCAAGATGACCAAAGACTTTGCATGACCTGGAGGCATTTTGCCAAGATGAATGGGCAGCTATACCACCTGCAAGAATTGGGGGCCTCATAGACAACTATTACAAAAGACTGCACGCTGTCATTGATGCTAAAGGGGGCAATACACAGTATTAAGAACTAATGGTATGCAGACTTTTGAACAGGGGTCATTTCATTTTTGTCTTTGTTGCCATGTTTTGTTTTATGATTGTGCCATTCTGTTATAACCTACAGTTGAATATGAATCCCATAAGAAATAAAATAACTGTTTTGCCTGCTCACTCATGTTTTCTTTAAAAATGGTACATATATTACCAATTCTCCAAGGGTATGTAAACGTTTGAGCACAACTGTAAGTATGAACTGTAGATCGAAATCTTTAACTTGTTATAAGCTACGCAATTTAAGAAGACAAATGAAGCAAATTTCAACTGAGGAAGGGTTTAATTAAATAATTGAGAGCACAGTTATAACAAAAACCACCAGTGCATGGGGTCCCCAGGACCAGGATTGAGGACCAGTGTCCTGGGCTGTGATACGCTGGGCCGAAGCGACGTCCCCTGTGCTGTCGCAGTCGTTTTCTCAGGCACGCACGGAGTCACAGACCGCTGGCGCTCTGCACCTCTGCAAAATCACTTCCCAGCCAATCCCTGGCAGTACCTTAGGTGCTCTGGGGAGACAGAGGCCACATAGTGATGCGTTTTGGCACCAGCTTCTCCCCAAAGGGCCGTCTACTGGTGCTGCATGGTCAAGTAACACATGGACTGTAACTCATTAGACTTTCATTGGTCTGGGATTAATCTTCCCAGGACTCTGGATTTAGTTTATCATTTCTGCAGTATTCAGAGAGTAGGCGCACCACTAGAAGAAGGTACTGCATTGCTATTGCCTGTCCTTTTTTCTTCTTTTCCTTTTCTTTCGTATTATATATTAATCCGCTACATTCTCAGACCAGCGTTATTAATCTCAGCTTATTCTTAATAAGTATGTATAAAACAATACATTAAAAAACATTGTGTGTTTAGACAATGAAAGGGGGCAGTGTGGTGCATTAATAAACCATGCACCCTTGTCAATGAGTGTCATGTGCTCCCGTCCGCAGCTCCTCGACGAACTGGCCACGTTGGTGTTCTTCGTCCTGACTGGGTACAAGTTCCGCCCTGCGTCTGATAACCCCTACTTGCTCCTGCCCCTGGAAGACGAGGAGGATCTCGAGATGGAGGATGTGTAAGACATTTTGCCCTTAACTGTGTGTCTGGGGGGCTGGGGACGATTTGGGATAACCTCTGCAGTCTTCAAGCAGTGTAGCCTGGTCGTAGTTTAAGAACGGGATATTCTAGGCCAGTGTCTTGATTTCTGCCCAGTGGGGGTGTACATGTAAAAAATCAGGTACATTTACCCAGACAGTGTGTTTATATATATGTTTGTATATAGATATATATTTTTTATAATTCAACCAATAATATGGATCCCTGAGACATATCTAGTGTTTCATTTTTATAATTAAAATCAGCCTGTTTTTTAAATGAAAGCGCAATCTGGCTCAGGCAGATGTAGTTTTTTGGCCGTCTGTTTGAATTTCAGTTGAGAGAGAACGGTCAGCTCAAATGCTATCATAATTTCACTAATTTCACAGATAATTGAGATTTTATATTTAATTATTTTTTAATGGTTTATTTTGAAATACTTGCATTCATGTTTAAAATTTAATTTAAAAATCAAGAATTCTGAAGAGGTAAAACAATCATTTTTAATTAATTTAATTTAGTCTTTTAGCAGATGCTCTTATTCAGGGCGATTTACATTTGTACCCATTTATACAGCTGGGCATTTTACTGGAGCAATCTAATTGAAGTTACCTTGCTCAAGGATACAACAGCACTACCCACCTGGGATTTGAACCCACAACCTTCCAGTTATGAGTGCAGAGCCCTAAACACTACTCCACAGTGCTACCAGAGTCCCAGGGCCTGAAGTGGGAAAGTGATTTTATTATTAGTGTTTTTATTATTTAGTTTGCTGTGAGGGCAGCGGGGGCAGAAGGGCACGGGTTCTCGGATGAAGAACGATCAGTTCTTGACAGATGCTGCCAGCAATCTGTTCCATGGAACTGTCGGAGAGTTCTGGAATGTTCTGTGGGAATGTGGGCGGCCCCCGGATCTGGGCTTGAGCTGCTGCATGAGAAGCTACCGAATGTGTTAGTCAGCGCCTGTGGATCGGGAGGCAATGTGTTCAGGAGATGAGGGCTGCGCTCATGGAAGGCGCTCAGTTCCAGATTGGAGAGGAGAAGCTGTTCCCTGTCCTGCTGTGCCGTCTGGTTTTTGTTTTATTCAGATTGTTAATTGCTTAATTGAGGCAATTGTCGGTCTTAATTAGTCACCATGTCCATGTGTTAAAGGTATCCAGTGATTGATAATTTAGGGAGAACTGTAAAACCTGTAGGATTGTGGCTGTCCAGGAACAGGACTGGCTCTATTAATAATAAACAAAATATAACTGAGCATTTAGATATTTCCCCCTGAGGGTCCCTCGAATCCTCGGGTCTCACAGGTTTCTATTTCTATTTGAGTCTTTAACAGACTGTGACAGACTGTAAACTCTCCAGCCTGCAGCGCTGAGCGAGCTGCACGGAAGGCAGGTGGTGCCGCTGTGAGCCGCGCTGGCTTCTCTGTCACCCTGGGCCTCCTCCCTGCCCAGCACACAGCTCTGTGGGGGTTAATGCTGCCTGGCAGTGCTGCCTGCATTGTCCCCACACTGGAGCTCTCGTACAGTCTGGTGGAGTGACTCAAAATCCAATCGGTGCCAAACTCTCAATTCGCTCCCTCTGAACCATGGCAACACTTTTTTTTTTTTTTTTTTTTTTTTCCCCCAATCTATCACCTAAGTTTTTTTTTTTTTTTTGTTATCTTTAATGAAGGGGGGAGAGACCCCACCCCCTTATGGGATAAAGTCACTCAGACATTTTGTTTTGGTAGTTGCTGAATTATAAACTTTATTTTTAATTTGTTTTCCCTTATTCTGGTTTTGTTTCTCACAGCTGCCCCTGCTTTGTGACACTGATTTAGTCCTCTTCTCCTCTCCCTCTCTAACCTTCTCTCTCTCCATCCATAGCTGACTGTTTCAACCTATTTATCAATTTCTGTCTCTTCTGTTTTTTTTTTTTTTCTGCACGGCTCAATTTTTCATCCTAACGCCGGTGCTCCTCTCCTCCTTCTCAACCCCTCTTCCTCTCCTCTCTCTATCTCTCTCGGTCAGCGTGTCCCACAGCACTCGTCTGCTCTGTCCTGCGGGAGCCGCTCTGAACAGTTTCAGTTCCCAAAATTTCCAGAAATAACCTCTGCTAGTGGCACTCTGTGTCCTTGTTCTTGTCCTCCCTGAAAACAGGCAGGCAAGTGGCTAGTCAGGGGAAGACAAGTGTGTGTGTGTGTGTGCGTGCATGCGTGTGTGTGTGTGTGTGAGAGAGCGAGTCATTTTTTTCTCTCCAATGTGTTGCTCCTTTGAAGAGAACTGCTTCGTCCAATAAACAGTGCAGACCCCCTTAATTTATTTAATTTTACTGACAATTGTACAGAAAGGTACAGTAAAGTGAGGATGTCCTGCAGTTCATACTGTGTTTCTCCCAGACTGGTCATCCCTGTCAGGGGCGAAACTGCGGGTCTTACTGCCCCCAGTCTGTTCCTATCTGTGCTGTAATTCCAAGGGGGATTCCTGGTCTATATTGGAGAGGGGGGTGTGAGATGTGCCTTGCAGTTTGTGACCCCTTGTGGCTCCTTTAAAAGCTGTGTCTGCAGGCTCGCCGTTCCCTCACAGCTATTTCCATTCCGGGTTTTGTGTCCTTTTTCTTATTTATAAACCCCTGCTGTTCCACTCGGAGTAGGAGATGTGTTTTTTCCCCTTGTTAAAAAATTGAGTGATCTCTCTTTCTCTCCCTCCCTCCCTCGCTGTCTTTGGTTGAGGCTCCTTTGGTGCACATCGGCCTAGATCCAGCAACTGCAGGACCAGACTGTGCTTTTAACAGCTACTCACCATGGGAGGGCTGGGGGTCTCCATGTATTATTTACATATCTAAGTTGTCCTCCGCTGATGTGAGGGGTTACATTAACACACTCTTGAGTTCCCACATGAACCAGCCTCTCGGGAGCCCCTAAAATAAAAGCTCTCTCCTGACGTCACAGAGAGTCAGTTTATAATACCCCTCACCCTTTTTTTTAGTGTGATGAAAGTAAACCAGTTTTACAACATTCGGCAACTGGGCAAATAACTGTTTTGAGTGTTTGTGGATTGTTATATTTGTAATAATCCCCCCAAAAATCTAACTGTCGATATACGAGCCAGGGGTGGGGAAACGGACTTCCGTCGTCTTTGCAGAGGTGGTTTCGGACATGTGTGCCACGCTGTGTATGAGAGCTCGGGATCATGGTGTGCTGAGCATCGGGCAGCCCGGTGCAGGGGGCGGCAGTGACAGCTGTGCTCCGTAGGTGCCACATTTCTTGTTATGCTGTCACGGTTCCTGGCCCATCCCGCTGCTCTGCTGTCTGCTCTTGCATCTCAATTAAGCATGCCGGGATTGAGCACGATATCCATTTGTTAATTGCAGTACAGGTGCTTCAGAGATGGAGAGAGAGAGATGGGAGGGGAAGGAAAGAAAAGCGAGAGTGAGGGAGCATTCTGACTCTGGACTCCTTTACCGAGGCCTTGTTCCTTCGTTACACATTCTGAAGCATCACTGTAACTTCTCAATATCGTAATTGTGGCACTCAGTTCTGCCCTCTAACTAGAAATCGGGGAAAGAGTGTATACTGCAGGCCAGATATCGCATAGGAAGAAACAGTCCAGCCTCCTATCAGAGCAGTGTCCGCAGTGGGACGGAGACACTGCCCTGTGCATCGTAGGCACAGTGCTGTGTGTGTATGTGCGTGTGCCCCAGTGCGTGTGTGTTCTCAGATGGCAGGTGTGTGCTTGGCAGCTGCTCCTCCTGTGTCTGGCAGGTATCACGGAGCCAGCCTGCCTGCCTGCCTCCCAGCTTAGCTCTGAATATTTTACCAGGCCTGACTTTTACCAAGAGCGCCAACCTGCTCTTTCCACTTTGCCAGGCTGGCAGCCCAAGGGTGATGTTAATGTGTTACCCCACTGTTAACAGCGCCTGACAGCTAGCACTCAGTGTGTAGTGCTAGTTGCTTAGGTCTCTGGGTTCTGGGTGTTTTTGTTTGTTTTTTTTAGACTGAAGGTTCTGGGAGGCAATGTAAGAAACAAAAGTTGTTTTCTGTTGGTGTTGTGGATGTACATTTTGTAACACATGCACTTTGTTTGTGCAAGTATGTTTTTGTGTGGGTGTTGGTGGATGATGGACAGTGAGTGCTTGTTTGCTCGCTGCTGTGGGAGTTTTCTGCATCCGTGTATGCATGCGTGCACATAGGAGTGCGCAGATACATGCGTCCAGATGTGTGCATGTCATCCTTGCATAGGGACCATGCTAAAGTGGTGAAGTCGTTGTCAGCATTGCTAAGGTGTCTGTCCAGGTTTTTTCTTTTTTGTACGTGTGTTCTGTTGACTTCTGTATGCCTCCCATCCACCCTGCTGTTGGGTGCAAGGGACTGCAAGGCTCTCTGCTATGAATACTAACAGGCTGTTAGAGTCAGCGAGGCTGCTGTTGCAGACCCATCGCCAGCCTGTGTTACGAGTGTCCCTGTCTGTGGTGAATGCTAATGGACGGGGGCAGTACTGTACGCTGCCGCAGTTCTCCTCCAGCCTTGATAGAGTACGACTGTAGAGGTTTGCAGCAGATGTATTTGTTTCTGGTTTGTCTGTTTTGCAGTGGACCAAAACTTGCCGTATAATGAAAACATAACAAAAATAATAACACCTAGTTTCAAAATGAATGCATAGCTGTAAACAAGTGAAGATTGTTTAGTAGAGATGACTTGGTGACACAACCTGCTACTCACACTTTTTTTTTAAGAGACCAATTTTACTTCTCATAATTCCCTTTTCCTGTCCAAAAAAAGAACCCCCAAATAAAATTTGAAGAAGCTATTTTCAGCCGACTGTGTCTGTGCAATCTCCCTGTGAGTGACAGCGGAGAAGTCACTAATGGGGAATTTGGAGGATGTCTCAGTTTTGCTTAAGAGCAAATCATTATGGGTTAAAATTAGTTTTGCCATCTTCACTGAGCTTGCAAGCTGATCTCTAGGGGGTATTCCAAGTACAGAGTGGGTTTTTTATGTTTCTGTCCAGATATGTCTTTTGATGATGTGATTGAGACAGATGGCAGATCTTGGGCTCTTCCCTGGCATTTGCTATTGTCAGTATGGCTGGCGATTGTTGTTCTGGTTGCTGGAGCAGGCCAGGCTGTACGCATGCAGGAGGACTGGTGCTGGGCCATTTGGGACTAGATGATATCCATTTAATAAATGTAAGAGTTTGAAGCTCAGGCCGAAGAGCAGCCAGAGATCCAGTGAACAGGCTGGTGTGGGGCACGGTGACGGCTGTCGTGAGCACAGGATTGATGTGTGTCGGCGGCGCCTTGTGCACCGAAGGAAGGATGTGGGGATTTTATTTATTTTTTAATACCTGTATGGAAATGTTAAATCTAAAAAGGGTGGCACTATGAGTTGCTGTGCACATACTTTTGTTAAAAGACTGTTTTATTTTGTTCCCATCATCTTGCACAGATTCTCCCCAAAATATATATATATATCTGGGAGGGAGAGAATCGTGTAGCATTGCTGTGTGTGAGGAGAAGGGAACAGAAATCCTTGGCTGAGTACTGTGTCAATACCGAGGTGCCTGCAATTAACTAGTCAAGTCACATTTTCATCGTAACGAAGGCAGGGTATAATGAGCTGTGTTAACACTGTTGATATGTTAATACACAAGGAGAACAACAAACTCCTGTGTACCATGGGTTGTGTTTCAGAGTGGAGTGCGTGGGGAGAGCTAGCCCTTCAGTGTGGAAGGGATTGATTTCGCAAGACGACAGACTGACTGGCTGCAGAAAATCACTGTAGAGGCAAGCCAAACTGGTGTGTCATACAGAAGCTACATTTAATGTAATTTTCCATTTAAACCGTTGTGGAAAATTACGGGGAGTTGAACATGAAGTATTTCAAAAACTAATCTGGTTTATTTATTTATTTTACAAGCAATAAATAAGTAAATAAATAACCCTTTGGATGCTGTCCATTAGCTACACAGGGAGCTCAGGCAAATAATGCAGCAGTGTGGAGTTGTGGTCAGGGCCCTGGACCCCTAAACTGAGGGTCCTGGGTTCAATCCTGGTGGGGGACACTGCTTCTGTACCCTTGAGCAAGGGGCTCTGTGTTGGCAGGCTGTGGGGGGGGTTATATCATGTTGCTCTGATAAAGGGACCTGACCTGGATGAAAAGGGATTGTGTCTTTGGCGGAGAGTAGAGTTGTCGCATCGAGGCAGAGAATGTAATATTGCCGGATCGTTTTTAAGAGCTTATCCCGGTGCAGTGTGTCACATGAATAATGAATTAAGAAACAAGAACAGAGGTCTTTTAAGCTCTGAAGTGCCCTGACAGCTGAAATATATAAACTACTGTGTAATGTCAGGCATTTTGCTGGTTATGCTTTGTTATACAGACTTGGGTGGGTTTCTCTCCACCCTTCTACTTCTAGGGCAGGTACAGTAGAATAAAAGTGCAACTCCATGGGGATTGTAGTAGTTTCTTTATGGAGGTTTGTGTGGTATCCTGTTAAGGTAGTAAACCTAGTTTTTTCCACTAAGGTTTGGTTGTGAAGAGGAGGGATTTTAACTTTTTTTTTTTCCTCTCAGAAAATAAATATGAAATAAACAGCTTCATGTATTCTAACTATTAATATTACTGCTTTCAGACAGGCTTTTATTAACACTTTATGGAAGCTAATCTGGGAAGCAACCACACACACTCACTCTCTCTCTCACTCACACACACACACACACAGAGACACACACACACAGAGACACAAAAAAGGCGATAGATCAAGCTTCTTTCTGTGGGGTCTGGGGTGTTGAGGAGAGACGTGTATTCCCTGCTGCATTATTAACTCCAGTGATTCTCTGTAGTGTTTTTGCTGAATTATTGACCAGCAGACGGCTCCCCAGCCTCTGTTGCTGCTGCTGCCGCTCACGTCACCATAGGCCTGCCAGTGACCCTGCTGCCACACAGCCCGTGTACCGATGATGAGAAGGGTGGGCTTAACCCGTGAGCCCTCTGTGCGCCATCGGAAGGACAGCCTGTGTTTACCACTGTGGAGGGCAAGACCAGCTGCACAGTAATGATCAGTAGATGTTTAATATAGTGGAGCTATTTATTAACCAGTTAATCTGCATTGGCGCAAGCTTATTTTTGTATCATTATGATAGAGATTATAGTAAAGAAGTATGTCAACGAGACACATTTTCCAGAACTCTTAACAGCAACTCTTGAAGAAATGGGCTGATGGCGATGATATCTATCTGAAATAACCTAAACAACTTGTTGACTGTTGTTTTTTTGTTGCTATGGTATAGAGAACAGGGAAGCGGAGTTTGTTTTGGTGCCACACCCCCACCCCACCCCTCCACGACACATTTCCACTCCACTAAGGACTGCTTTCTCCTTTAGGGTCACCACGACCACCGGGATGACGGAGGGAGTGAAAAAGGTGAAGAAAGTATCCAACGGGCCTTCGGAAATGAGGGGGGAGCGGGAGAGCATGGCCTGAGGGAGGCAGGGGGGTGCGGGGGAGGTATGCAAAGTTGGGTCACGTTCTGGAGAGTGTGCAATCTGACCTGCCTGGGCTGGGCCACACCGGGCCGAGCTCCTGGGTGGGACTCAAACTGCTTCGACAGAGCAGCGCGGCTCTGGGCCCCGGCATCATGGACAAACACGCAACAAACCGACAAACGCAAACCCTTCAAATGTGATCTTTCATATTCTCACACTCCAGGTGTTGGATGTAAAGTCTTGTTTTCAAGGTTATTGTTTTTTTTTCCTTTCCACTACTTTTACCCAAGGTTAAAGTCCTCAGTGACATTCACTTTTTCAGCACATTAACTCTTGACTCTCTGCATTGTCCTAAAACATTTGTTTTTCTTTTATATACAAAATATATTAATTGGAGTGTAGGCTCTGATGCTTGAATATGAATATACTTTGCTGGATATTCTTGTGTTTTTTTGGTTTGTTTTTTTATCTTTTGTTGCCAGGGGCATGCAGTGGAGAGCACACAGGGTGTTTTAGTAGTTAGACTGTAATCATGTTTCTCCAGGGCCAGGTCGTATATCGATGTAGACAAGCTTAACTTCTATTTTCCAACCTCAAAGCCCTGTAAGACCTGGAAAAATGTGTAATAAAGAACTCCCACTGTCTCCTCCACTGCGTGGCATTAAGGTACTCGGCATAGAATACAAAAGTGTTTTGCTTTTTTCCCCCCCAGGGATCAGACTACAAAAAAAAAAAAAAAAAAAAAAAAAAATTATCATTTTTAAATGGTTTGTACTGAAATGCTTTGTACAGTTCTCAAACCCAGACCTTGTCGACCCCAGGGTTCTTTTAATTGTCCGTGCCCTCTCAATTCGTTAATTGATCTCTAGATTTCTATCACCCCCCCATTATGTAATCAGGCTTTGATATTAAGAGACCTATACAACCTGCAAGACTGCGGACTAGATTTGAGGATGATTTTGAGTTTCCATTGTCTGAACCTTCATTTTTTTTGTCATTAATGCAAGGCGCTATATACATTTCAATTCAATCGGTAATCATCTTTTGGATTTGTAATACCAGAAGTTGAGGGTACTGTCCCAAAAGCCTCAATCTGCTGCACTATGGAATACAATTTAAGGATAAATCTTTGCTTTGGTGTTTTGCAGAAGTCATTCTAGTATCCTATGCTGAAGCACCAAACTGGTTCTTAGTGCTCTGTGCATGATGCAACCATACAAAAAGAATGAATTAAGGATTTTAAAGAAAACAATAGGAAATTTAAATATATATATATATATATATATATATATATATATATATATATATGTAAAAACATGTGGCTGTCTCCACTGGAGAGCTTCTGATGCAAGTAAAGATGATAGGAATGGTATAGATGTAATTTTTTTCCTTTCCCAGATTTAACATTGTTAATAATAAGCTGCTTTGTACAGAGAATCTGATGCCTCTGTATGGGGAAAAAGATTGAATGAATGAATGAATAAATAAAAGGTAATGGTGGATGGATTGCGAAATGAGATCCAATTATGTGAATTTCTGATCAATATTCATCAACCAGAAATCCCTGTGATGTATTTTTGATTCTTGACTTGATGTTGTGGAACAAGTAAACACCACAGCGCTCAGCGCACCGGCGATAAACCGAGCGTTGTCTCCGCAGGGTGACTGTAATGCTACAGCTATTGTTAATGTATTGATTAGAGATCCCTCGCTGGAGAGCACTGCGCTTCCTGGGCTGGGCTTTTCCCAGTCCGAGCACAGGGTGCACAGCATCCAGAACATTGAGAGAGGGAGTAGGAAATTATGATGATGTAGAACTGGGAATCTCTCTCAAGGGCAGAAGGATTCTTGGGGAAGCTGGGAACATCTGAAAGGCATTTTGCGGTGGAAGGAAGGATGGAACTGAGGACCACAGAAAGTGCGAGAATAGTGACCAATGGAAGCGCTTGGACGCACATCAGTCTGTTGCGGGCGACCCCTGAGACTGAATGTCCTGCAGTACGGCTCTGTGAGGAGCAGGTTTACTAATCCCAGCATGTTTTTTTTTTTTTTTTTCCCTTTCCCTCCTTGAAGTGATGTCACTGCTTGTCAGCCTCTCTCCATCTGCTTAGAATTAAATAAGTACAGTTTCCAGGTTTCGGACGCATGGAAATTTCCATCCGTTGAAATTGCATTAAGTATAGATTAAAAGTACCCTGACCCTGTACTGGAAAATGAATGGCGGGATGGATAGAAATAATAAAAGTAAATCAATGAATGCTAAAATAGTCAATCATAACAATAACACAAGAGTAAGAAGATAGATGCTGAAGCTGTCACTGTTAATGATTGTGGGGGTTGAAATGGGACACTTCATAAGGGTTGACTTTACAATGAGAGGTTTGTCAATTGACTAACCAACATCAAGGCAGTATTTCCACGTGTTTTCCTGATGTTTACTTTTGTAAAATGTTTTCTTGGAGCAAAGGAGAAAATAAAAACGATGCATCATCTTCTGTTCCCTGGTTTGCAGATGTAAATATGATATTTTTTACTGTAACGGTTTGAGGTGACACTTTTATTTATGTATTGCTGATGTCAGTAAACTGGGATTCTGAAATCAAGAAGCAATAAAGTTTCATTCAAAAGCACACTTTCTCTCCTTTTTGCTTTCATACTGTGCAGCATGGGCCGAGTTGGCTGGGTTTTTCCAATCCACTGGACCTGCAGCAGTCCCCAGAGAAAGACTTCTTGTGGAATACATTAACCTGCCATACATATACCTGTGAGATACAGACACAATTACATGTTCTAGTTCAGCCTTGCTATTTTAAGACTCCAAGACTGGGCCACAGCCCCTGCTGTAGAAGTGAATTTTTGCATCTTGTAGAGCTGTGACTGTGCTCTTTGTGCATGTGTGTGTATAATGCATGCCTGTGACTCTTGCTCACAGATAATGGTTGAGAATCATCCTTTGTGAAAGACTAAGTCGATAAACGGAACAATTACTTGTACAGGTCCTGGATTATAATAGGATTATAATCGTAATTTGGTGGCCCTGTTTGGTTACTTGTCTGATCTTAAATGCAGTAACTCTGGTCTCTTCCTTATTGTTCTACTATGACATGTGGAAAGCATCAAATGAAACCAGGTCAGGGTGCATGGAACCTATCGACAACAAGTGCCCTTTCATCTGATAAGCAATATTGTAATGCATAATTTAGCAGCAATGCCCAGTGGGAGGCGTCTGCCATTTATTTTAATTGTAATCCTAATTGTTGCACTAATAGTGGCATCAGTCATTATGATTATCTTTCCTGTAGACTTCTGCAGATATTGTAATTTAGATGCCAGAAAAAAAAAAATGAATTGGAGGGGCTACCTATTGCTCTTAATCATTTCATTGGCTTTTTGTTTTTTGGTAGCTCAAGGACAGCACATTCTTGTCTTTTAATTAAGGTCTGGCATTCAAGTATTCAGTGTAAATCTTTAATTTGAGGTTGGTAAAAAGCCGTGCATGAAGAACGGGGGTTCCGGGGGAGGCAACAGTCCTGTAATGTTTTTTTTGTTTGTTCGAGTCCTCCCCCTTGTACAAATGCAGCAGGCCCTGCATCTCATATTGGATTCAACACAATTGTGCACCAGCATGAGCACTCAGCAGCTGCAGCAGAGCCATTACACTCCACTGATAAAGACGTCTACTGCTACCCCCCCCACACAATAAGGCTTCCGTTTGCATTTCAAATGCCCCCCCCGAGCAAGGGACGAGCCCTCCCAGCTACTGATGGACTCTTTCACATGCAGCTCTTCTGGAAGGGCATACCCCCCCACCCCCCTGCCCTCCGCCATTCATCACGGCCCGCATTGCTGGAGAAATTCAATAACACTCCCACACTGCTATAATGAAATAATCCCTCACCCAGAGCACCGACCGTGAAGCAGCTCTGAGGCGGCCGGAGAACCGCAACAGCCTAGCCACAGCCGCCCCCCAGAGTCCCCGGATACAAGTGTATCGTGTGTTCACTGCTGGTGCGCCAGTGGTCTGCGTTCACAGGAACACGCAGCCGAACACGCTGCGTGCAACCCACACCAGCCAGTACACAAATGCACAGGACATCTCGGAGCAGACGCCAGGGCCTGCTCCATTGATCGGCCCCGTGGACCACATAAAGACACGGCATTTAGAGCCCCGTCTGCTCACGTTTACTCAGCGCTCCATCAACCTGGAAAAAGCTGGATGAGAAGCTGGGTTATACTGCGGCGCATACAGCACAGTCAGGCAGTCGAGGGCTCCAGTTAGCAACAAACCTGAAATCTAGTTATACATGGGCACATATATACAGTGAGGGAAAAAAGTATTTGATCCCCTGCTGATTTTGTACGTTTGCCCACTGACAAAGAAATGATCAGTCTATAATTTTAATGGTAGGTGTATTTTAACAGTGAGAGACAGAATAACAACAACAAAATCCAGAAAAACGCATTTCAAAAAAGTTATAAATTGATTTGCATGTTAATGAGGGAAATAAGTATTTGACCCCTTCGATTTAGTACTTGGTGGCAAAACCCTTGTTGGCAATCACAGAGGTCAGATGTTTCTTGTA
Organism: Amia ocellicauda; assembly: GCF_036373705.1. Taxonomy (NCBI): domain Eukaryota; kingdom Metazoa; phylum Chordata; class Actinopteri; order Amiiformes; family Amiidae; genus Amia; species Amia ocellicauda. The sequence continues at coordinate 12,504,635 of NC_089858.1, read as the reverse complement.
GTTGGCCACCAGGTTTGCACACATCTCAGGAGGGATTTTGTCCCACTCCTCTTTGCAGATCCTCTCCAAGTCATTAGGGTTTCGAGGCTGACATTTGGCAACTCGAACCTTCAGCTCCCTCCACAGATTTTCTATGGGATTAAGGTCTGGAGACTGGCTAGGCCACTCCAGGACCTTAATGTGCTTCTTCTTGAGCCACTCCTTTGTTGCCTTGGCTGTGTGTTTTGGGTCATTGTCATGCTGGAATACCCATCCACGACCCATTTTCAATGCCCTGGCTGAGGGAAGGAGGTTCTCACCCAAGATTTGACGGTACATGGCCCCGTCCATCGTCCCTTTGATGTGGTGCAGTTGTCCTGTCCCCTTAGCAGAAAAACACCCCCAAAGCATAATGTTTCCACCTCCATGTTTGACGGTGGGGATGGTGTTCTTGGGGTCATTCCTCCTCCTCCAAACACGGCGAGTTGAGTTGATGCCAAAGAGCTTGATTTTGGTCTCATCTGACCACAACACTTTCACCCAGTTCTCCTCTGAATCATTCAGATGTTCACTGGCAAACTTCAGACGGGCCTGTACATGTGCTTTCTTGAGCAGGGGGACCTTGCGGACGCTGCAGGATTTCAGTCCTTCACGGCGTAGTGTGTTACCAATTGTTTTCTTGGTGACTATGGTCCCAGCTGCCTTGAGATCATTAACAAGATCCTCCCGTGTAGTTCTGGGCTGATTCCTCACCGTTCTCATGATCATTGAAACTCCACGAGGTGAGATCTTGCATGGAGCCCCAGACCGAGGGAGACTGACAGTTATTTTGTGTTTCTTCCATTTGCGAATAATCGCACCAACTGTTGTCACCTTCACACCAAGCTGCTTGGTGATGGTCTTGTAACCCATTCCAGCCTTGTGTAGGTCTACAATCTTGTCCCTGACATCCTTGGACAGCTCTTTGGTCTTGGCCATGGTGGAGAGTTTGGAATCTGATTGATTGATTGCTTCTGTGGACAGGTGTCTTTTATACAGGTAACGAGCTGAGATTAGGAGCACTCCCTTTAAGAGAGTGCTCCTAATCTCAGCTCGTTACCTGTATAAAAGACACCTGGGAGCCAGAAATCTTGCTGATTGATAGGGGATCAAATACTTATTTCCCCCACTGTATATACACATACATACATCTATATTTTAATATTTATAAATGATACCCAGTTTAGTACGTTAAGCATTCCCATGGACACTCCTGTTTTGGCTCCTGAGTTCTCCTTAAAATGCCTGTACTCAAGACCATTAATTGTGAATCAAGAGTTTTCAAGGGATGCATGAAGGCGGGGATGTGTTGAGCCATGCAGGGGAACTCTGACAGATGGGTACACCAACAGCAACTGACCACCAAAATGATTTTGTTTTATTTTTTGCAAATTATAAAACCAGACCAGTTACTAATTGCCTCTTGCCAGTGGTAGTCTCTGTGTCTTCCAGAGAGGTGGACCTGTGGCTTCCTCCCTGCCTCCTCCTGATCCCCCTTACAAGCAATCTGAAGGGGACGTGGCAATGCAAATGAAGTCGCAGAAGAGTAATTAGAGACTGAAACTGGGACAGCCAGAAGAGGGTAATTAAGTCTTCTGAAAACGCTGAGTCACCCAGTGCCGGGGTGGTCCTGCTCATCTTTTGTCATCTTCTCTGCTGCGCTGTGTGGCTGAGCAGCTGGCACAGGGAGAGGTGCCACTGACCCCCCCCCCCCCCACTCCCGAGTGATGATGCACAGGATGTGGGGGGGGGCGGTCACATAAAAAGCATTTTTATATAGCACTGTTTGCACCGAACACTCCCAGAGTACTCCACGAAGCTAGACACAGCACGGCTTGAAATCACATTCAAATGTAAATTGTTTTCAGTTCAGTTTTGACTTAAAAGTGCCAAATGTTTCAATCGACCTAATCAAAAGAGCTATGGAATTCCACAGGCAGGGAGACTTGCAGCAAACTGCAACAGGTCCAGATGTTTTGAAGCATTTTTTGGGGGGCGCAAGCAGAACATTTACAGAGAATGTATCACTAAATGTGCAGAAAAAAACTCCTGGAGATATTAAGCACTTTAACCGTGAAGAGCCGTGTTATCTGCAGAGTGAGGAAGTGGTCTCACAGATGTGTTGAGACCATTCGAGTTTGACGGAGGGAAGACCAGCAGATAAGGAGTTGCAATAGCAAAGCCAAGGATGTATAACTGTGTACCAGCATATCTACTTCCATCCAGAAATGTTTTCTACCGAGCAGTATTTCCAAGATGAATGTAAGAATTATATATCTGCAAAACTATTATTTTTGATATACATTGCCGGCTTCTGGAATTGTACTTCACCATGAAACACAATATCATAAAAGACTGAGCTGCAGGGGAACGCACAGCGCTGGGAAGCATCCCGCAGCCCAGTAGAAACGAGAAGGGAGAGGTGCAGATGACAGCAGCTCCAGACTGCTGCTTTTTCAGCATGTGTTCTGTTTTTGTGATTGATGACACTCCGCAGTCAGCCTCCTCTCCCTGCGCCGTGCAGTAAACGCAGTCGGCTGCTACACTGAGCTGAGTGGGAGAGGTTGTATTGCAGCCTTTACGACATTCAATGTTTCTCTGTAAGGCGGCCATGGCCACCCGTGTTCCTGGAGATCTACACCAGTCTGCAGCTCTTACAGGTCTCACTAAATCATCAATCACTGGAGACCTTGAACACTTGGTACATTTGACTAATTAAGTCCACTAATTGAATCACTTAAGTCATTGGGTGGTTTGGATGAAACAGAAGACTCTACTGAGGCTCCTCCACACCCAGGCTGGCCAGGAAAGGCAACAGTGTATTCGGTCACTCCTTTGCAAACCGTTAACAGAGAAAATTATTAACTTAATTGGACAGAATGATCTATTTTCCAGGAAGCAGACACTGAAGAGAGAGCTGACCACTGTGCTAATACTCCAAAACTGTTTTCTTGAAAACAAACAAACAAACAGACCAAACAATAATAATAATAATGTGAATAATGTGATCTTTTCCTCACAGATTTACAGCTTGTTAGACTTCAGATTACAATTTCACCAAATCAACATTAAATGGTGAGGACTTGTAGGCCAGTGAACACTGTAGTAATAATACACAAAGACTATCAGGATCAGCTTCATTGAAAGCAATCATCACAAGTTCAATATCCTGATAAGAGTCTTAACGAGGATCATTTAACAGTTTTAAATTCTGCAAACTGCTAATTAGGCAACTTGTCAGAATCTGCCAAACCAGCACAGTCTGCAGGTGCCTGTGCTCTCTCCATGCTTGCATCACTTGCTTTTTTTTTTCTTCTCTTTTTTTCTGTCTCCTCCTATTTTGTAGGAGACAGATGGCTAGTTCAATAATATAGTGGAGAGATGGCTAGAGACAAAGTATGTGTAGGCTGTTGAGTTGCCTCGAGCTTTGCTGTAAAAACAAGAGTCTGAATCCTGGCTCTGGGCACTGGCAGGGATATGGACTCATTATCACATGTTTCTGTGGGGAGCAGCGCCGGATGAGGCACAGTAACTGGCATTTCTAAGAGATTATTTGAGACACTGCTCCCCACCCAAAAAAAAAATCAGCCCCATAACAATTGTTTTCCTTAATATAAATATATAATAATATAATAAAATAATAATAATTAATATTTAATGTTGTGTTTCACTGACTATACCAATGTAATTTTACACTAAAACTGACTTAAGTTACTCATCTTACTTATTTGTGGCTAACTCACACCATTAATTTCTCCAACCCTTTATTGAAGAAAACTTCAGCTTCAGCTATGTGGCTGGTAGCTTGTTGCAGACCCCCACAACTCATTGTGTAAAGGAGTGCTTCCCATTTCAAGTCTTTATCATACTACAACAATCATTTCAACCAGTCAAACAAAGAAAAATAGAAAAAAGATGTGTAAATAAACCAACAAATACATGAATCGATACATTTTCTGTGGTATGAAAATGTTTGGACTTCTTCTGAAAGCCACTGTTAGCTAATGCTGATCGATGAGTCAATTGCGGGTAAACTGTTGCATTGTGTGGGCATTTACAGAGCCAATTAGCACATGTTTTTTTCTGAAGCACCGCGCAGGTTAGATGTAATGAAATTAAAATGATCTCTGTTGGCTTCTTAAAGGAACCGAGGCCGGTCTCTGCTGCTCAGTGGCATGCATGTATGAGGAGAGCTTTCCACGCAGGAGCCATCCGCAAGCAATTCTGCAGTTTCAATGTTGGTAAAAGCTTCACAGCCTGTTCGCGGGCACTGCTGCCAACACAGCTCCTGTATCTGTTGTATACATTGACATGACATGAAAATGTGCCTGCTCCCCTCAGAGATACAACACAAGACAAAAGCCAGTCAAGCCAGACAAAGTGGCCGACACAGATCCCACTTTCAGTACCACAAGAGCACCCCCACCGACGCGCACGGCTCCCCGGTTTAGTGCAGGGAGCATTCAAAGGTGCAATGAATCTGGCACCCGAGTCAGAAGGGCAAGCCTGCTCGGGGCATCACAGAGGATACGTCCCTGCCTTGTCCACCCCAAAGATAATGAATCCAACTCGTGTATGTGTTGTGTGTGTGTGTTTTTGCAGATCTCTTCCCGACAGCCCTGCCAGATCAGACCTCGCCCGCTGTAGTTGCAGCGTCCTCCTGACTCACGATGTGAACCAATGCACACATCCCTGGCTCGTCTATAAATAAGTCTGGTCCATTTGTGGGAATTGAATGGTTAGACCACTTCTGATGTGCCCCCACTCTGCCCTGTGTTATTCATTTTAAATCCCGGCTTTGCAGGTTCCTGCCTCTCCCTACCCTTGAAATACTAGACTGTCAAAGTGCACCAGTGCGGGGCAGTTGCAGAGGACTGGGATGGCAGAGGGAGATGCATGGGATGGCTTTGAATTTATAGCCCACGTAATATTGGCATGCAGAATAAAGCTCGTTTGAACGAAAGGCTAGTACGAATGATTGAATATATTTTTTAATTCGACATTAATCCCGTACCACCCCTCGCTTTCCCACTAAGGTCAAGGATAACAGCCTGGTCGGTACAGTTTAATATCTATAACCTTCTGGAATAGACAGATAAGACCTGGTGGAAACCTCTCACAATATACTAACAGACAGACTACCAGGGATTAAAGTAAAACACATCTAAATATAGACATGCAATAACTGGAAGGGGTAAGAAGAATGAAAAAAAGCAACAAAAGAAAACCAATAATGTTTGCATTTGATCAAACAGGCTTTTACAAGCACACTTAATATGGAAGCTGCAATCCTGTCGCTTTTATAACCAGCACTGCGCGTCTCGGTGACTCATTAGCTGGATAGATTTTGGCTCCTGTCACAATAAATATTGTTTCTCAGACGCTGCATTGCTCGCATGCGGTCTTCAATGCGCGAAATGGGAGTTTGGAGAGACGAGAGGCAGGACTGAGAGAAGTGCGCCAGCACACCATGGCGCCATTGACTTCTATTGATTTGCGCTCAGCCCTTCTAGCGCCATCAACCCCGCAAGTGCACGTCTCTGGACACTGCGCATCTTGGCTCGTCTTGGGGAGTAAGGGCCCTCTGTTGGTCCGCCCTCTGTAGCTGCTGTACTTTAGACATGTTTATAAAAACACTACAAACTTATTTACAGTGGGGAGGATTTTGAATTTCTTTAATTGAAAGACTATTTCTACCACAGCACTCCACATTACATAACAGTTAACAGTGTTTTTACCAGAGTACACTACAGTCTAGCTCATTAATCACAGTACACCACACTACAGTATACTGTTTTTTTTTTTTAATAATATACACACACACCGATCAGCCATAACATTATGACCACCTGCCTAATGTTGTGTAGGTCCCCCTTTTGCCACCAAAACAGCCCTGACCCGTCGAGGCATGGACTCCACTAGACCTCTGAAGGTGTGCTGTGGTATCTGGCACCAAGACGTTAGCAGCAGATCCTTTAAGTCCTGTAAGTTGCGAGGTGGGGCCTCCATGAATTGGACTTGTTTGTCCAGCACATCCCACAGATGCTCGATTGGATTGAGATCTGGGGAATTTGGAGGCCAAGTCAACACCTTGAACTCGTGATTCCTCAGACCAGGCCACCTTCTTCCATTGCTCCGTGGTCCAGTTCTGATGCTCACGTGCCCATTGTAGGTGCTTTCGGCAGTGGACAGGGGTCAGCATGGGCACCCTGACTGGTCTGCGGCTACGCAGCCCCATAGGCAACAAACTGCGATGCACTGTGTGTTCTGACACCTTTCTATCAGAACCAGCATTCACATTTTCAGCAATTTGAGCTACAGTAGCTCGTCTGTTGGATCGGACCACACGGGCCAGCCTTCGCTCCCCACGTGCATCAATGAGCCTTGGCTGCCCATGATCCTGTCACCGGTTCACCGCTTTTCCTTCCTTGGACCACTTTTGATAGATACTGACCACTGCAGACTGGGAACACCCCACAAGAGCTGCAGTTTTGGAGATGCTCTGACCCAGTCGTCTAGCCATCACAATTTGGCCCTTGTCAAAGCCGCTCAGATCCTTACGCTTGCCCATTTGTCCTGCTTCTAACACATCAACTTTGTGGACAAAATGTTCACTTGCTGCCTAATATATCCCACCCACTGACAGGTGCCATGATAACGAGATTATCAGTGTTATTCACTTCACCTGTCAGTGGTCATAATGTTATGGCTGATCAGTGTATGTATATATACACCTAGTCTGGTGCGCAGAGAAGCCTATCCACACTATATAATATACTGTATTATACACACTGTATTGTACTATGATACGCTTTGATACACTGTAGTACATTATTTTGTGTTGTACTAAATTGTATACTGTTATAATGTACTGTAATGTGTTGTACTTTCATAACGTGGCAACTCCAACTCCATATTACTATACACATGATCCCTGTGATAATGTCTCAGGGGATGTGTGTGCGCGCTTGTAAGTGTGTGTGAGAGAGTATGTGTTTGTGTGTTTGTAATACATTAGGCCTAATAATGTAAATAAGTCCATGCTCTGGCAAGATTTTAAATCTACACATGATCACACACACAGATATGATGTCTCTTATTGCAGATCCATAATGTGTCTCCCCTCGAAACAAAACACTGATGCATATTATTGCCAGCTTGCATTCATGAAATATGCCCCCTGATTAATAATCAACATTATGTTGTTAAATGATGCATTGGTTCAGGAAGGCACAGTGCAAAACACACACACCCAGCTGCTCAAACCCGGACCACTAGACCCCGTCATGCAAGATGTGCGGCAGGGAGGGAAGGGTTAACTTCTTGCCTAGTCCCCGGGTGGGAGCTGCGAGAGCGTGTGATGTCAGGACGGCGCCCCGCCTGAGGCGCACTGGGAAGCGGCCACCGAGCGAGGGAGGGACCGGGCGGCAGGCGGAGAGCGCGGAGCACCAGATCCACAACCTCCGCAGCGCAGACAAAGGAAGCCGCAAGAAGCCGGGCACACACGCCACCAGCCCCGGGATTTCGCTCTCATTCTTCTCGCTTGTTTGCTCTTTGTCTGCCCGCCGTCCAAAGCAAGGGTAAGTTGAGTGTTTTTAAGTTTGGGATTTGATGAAATGAAAGCGTACTGGCGACACGTCCTTCCCGCACCGTCCGCCGGGCGAGCCGAGCTTGTGCCAGTGCGGGCCATTGTTGCGGGGCTGGTTTGCGTCTGTCCGTGACGTTTCTTTTCCAGGCGTGCATACGGCGAGATGCCACCAACCGGGACGTGCACAACAACAGTCGTGCAATATTTAGATCATCTGTTGAATCGTTTGCAAAGAAGAGGCACGCTCGTTTCTTGTGGTCTCTCCACTTCGGCCAAACTTGAGACGCAGTTTCAAGTTGAACTAAAAATGCATTGCACGCGCTTTTGTTTCGTTTTGCTTGTGTCTCGTAACATTTTGAATTGATTGTAAACGTGAATGAATGAAAGACATGAACGACCCCTCCGAGACGCGCGTCTGCATGTGGTTTGAGCGGATAGGCGGCGCTGAAAGGGTTAAGCGCTGCTGCACTGTCGGTGTGGGTTTTATTTCCACCATACCCGAGAAAAGACACCAGCTGGACCATGTGCTTTCACTTTGGTACCATTTGCAGCTGATGCGTATGTGTCTTCACATCGCTTACAATTCGACTTGATTGAGCTAGTCCCACCCCAGTCCTAAATGCGCTCAAATATGTGTGAACTGCATCCGCACCATATAAAACATACTGGTTTCAAAAACAAACGAGAAATCCTTCACAGGTGTCACCGGTGGTGGCCTGACCGTAGTGTGTGTGACTGGCGCTGTTAATTAAGAGCAGTTTGAATTGGATCAGTTTTGGCTGCAGCAGGTACCACGCTTCACTTCTCACAGGTGCTGCGGATCCGGATCCGGATTCGGTGCAGCAACTGTTGCGTTTCGTGTTTGTTTTATTTTACTTTTGCATCGGTCTTTTAGAAATAGTATACACTATTATTTCATTTCATTTCCATTTCTTATCTGCCAGATAAAGCTTTCTGCCCGGTCCCTGCAGCTTCGTCGTGCAGACCCTGAAGGGGGCGCTTTCCTCTTTCTGGCGGTCTGCATCTCAAACCGATCTTTATGTCTGTGCGTGAGGAGAACCGCTCTAAAGTACGCTTGCTTTCTAAGCGCGGCAGGGTTTGGGGGGGATTAATAAAATGCATTTAAAATCCGTGTTTAAAGTCCTGTGCTTCTGTCTGGAAGCACACGCAATGTATTCCTGCAGGTCGCCAGGATGAGCCAGAAAGACGCATGCACGCAGCCCAGTCTGCAGTTTACATACGCAAATGATTATTTTAGGACAATTGCGTTGGGTGTTGTACTCCTTTTATGAAGCGCCTGATTGTTGCATTGATGATGAGGGGAAAGATGAGATTAGGAATTATTTTAGCTATACTGAGATGAACATAGCACATGTAGGCTACAGCATGCCATGTAATACGTGCCTGTATTATATAGGCTGCTTACACGTGTTACATGACATGACAATGCACATCACAATTTTTAATGCAACTGAATTATCTTGAATTGTCTGGGGCCAGGTTGAGGAATGCATGCCACAATCAGCTCTTGGTTGTGCTAGTGCGCCTCACTGGCCACTGTGGGCCCCACAGGAGATGTGATGGGTAGGTAGTGGGCCAACTAGTGGGTACAGTAGACCTAATGTTCATTTTCAGGGGTATACATGTGGGTTTACATGCACAGCGTGTGGGATATTTATGAAGCTCCAGCATATGGCCAAGGCCGGTGACCCCTCCTGACAGCCGGATCTCCTCCCTAATGAGCTTGTGGCTGCTTGACTCCCGGTCATCCCCTCTCTTTCTTGGCTGCGGACTGGATTGCGTTCTTCCCATTTATTCAGTTACAGCACATGAATGTGCGACAGCCTCGTCTTGCAGTTTCAAGACCCTTAAACTAAAAGCATGGGATTTAAACCTAGCCCCTGTTTAATGGCAGGGGTGTGTTAAACAGTTTCTTTCTTTATCTGTATTTATTTAATTATTTATTTGGAAATTGGAGTCATCACTTCATATTAAAACCAGCACCACGGCCTCTGGTCTACAGCAGCGGGTAAATGCTAGCCCAGCTTGGTGATGTAATGGGGGTCGTTTCGCCTGGGTGGAGCTGCCCTTAATGGCCACATGGCACAGTTGAACTTGTGGTGAAAGTGTGCCGTATTGTAGATTAGGTTGCAGCTGTCGCGGTCACGGTGGCAGCTTGGGAAAAAGAGATCTCCTACTTTATCTGCTGCATCGTGTTTCAGCTAGAGCCTGCATGAGGTAAGCTCCCTTGATGATCTGGATTCCGTTTACCAGGAAGAGTTATTGATTTGATGGGACATTGATTCATGATTGATTGGAGACGGCTGAAGCAGATATGTTTTTCCCTGAGTATTGGTTTAAGAATTTAAGCAATCAAGTGAGAATGTAGCCTACAAGGTTAAATACATTCAAATAAATCAATTACAATCGTGTGCACCATAATGCCCGAGAGATCAAATCTGAGGGGATTGTGTGAAGGATTTCTCTTTCTTTCGCTTGCCAGGTGAAGGCATCCTTTAACGTGTGCCCACCGAGAGTGCTGATTAATCCCTGCGGCTGTTCCATCACGGTCATTGTAACTACCTCCCAGTAAACGCAGTCTCCCAGATACTTGAAGAATCGTGTCATGCAGCTCCAGATTCAGTCATCCTTGTCTACTGTTTAAGTCTCGGATCCTTTCCGCTTCACTCACACTCCAAGGATCAGTGTGTGTCATTCAGTGTTGGTGTTGAAACTGGGAGAATTGAGCAGGACACTGAAGCGTTGTGCACTTGCAGAGCAAAGCTGAGATTTCAATTTAGCTGATGATACAGACAAGGTGGTCAAATGTGGTTTGTCCGCCAAGTGTCCCCCCTACCCCACTGCCGTTGAGAGAATGAGATCAAGTTCTCCCCTCCCCCCGCCATCTATCTGTGTCCATTTCCTTGATAAAATATACAATTAATATCTGCAGTGCACTGGAGGAACCGGAGGGCTTTTTTCTTCTTCTTTTCTTTATCTGCTAAAGACCTTTTTAGAAAATTGAATGAGTGAATGAGCCAGTGTCCCTGCAGGCGAAGATGTATGAGACTTGCATGGGATGGGTGGCTGAGGTTCTGGACTGCTGAGGCACGTCTGAGGCCAGAGGCAAGCGGGGAATAAGAGAGCCAGGAAGGAGGGGTTTATGCTTCACATCTCCTGTCAATATCTCAAGGGGGTGAACATTAGCACTTCCTCAATCACCCCAATGAGATGCTGTGTACTTTTATTATTATGTTGATGGGTGCTTGCTTCTATTAACCTTCTGCCTCCAGGGAGACTTTCAGTTTCTCCCCTTTTCTGATGTAGAAGTAATATTTAAATGGGAGAAAAGTTATCTAGAGAGGTTGCAGATTTCCTTTACAGGTGGATGTGCTTTTGTTTCTTGGTTTGTTTTACTTTACTGTTCATTAAGTCAGGTTGAGGACAGCAGTGACTCGGAGGCGCTAAGCTGTTTGCAGGAGTAAGAGAGAGGTTTGGTCGTCTGTTCAGCGAGACAGTGAAAGGAGCACTGTGCTGCTGACAGAAATGCTACTCCGTGCCTGGAGGTCTTGTTTAATTTTAGCCATGTTACTTTGTCAAGCATTGAATAAAACATAAGGCCCCTTTCCCTATAAAAAAATAGGTCCGTGAATTACACACGCCATGATGCCAGTGCTCCCCAAAATACGACTCGGAGATGCAGCTGTGGAATAATACTTGAAAACATTGTTTATTTGATACCCGGTCAGAGAGTGTATCAGGATACCACACATCTGAGCTGTTGTGGTCGGCGCTACTCTGGCGTTTGGCATTGCATGTCACATCTTTAGAGAAACAAAACAAAACAAACCAACAACGATAAATATTAATGTCTCCATTCTCTGCGATACATCTGACTTAAGTGCCTGACCTCGTATGCTGAAAAGCAATTACCTTTTTCTAATTATGCAATAGTATCCAGTGCGCCAATGGCCCATGGTAACGCATAAGAGTGTCTCATGCAGCTCTTTCTGATGTCAATTACCGTGGCAGTACTGCCCACTGTATTAGGGTATTTAATGTCCCCTACCAAGTCCAGCAGTGTGCAACACAATATGAACAGTTCTTTTTTTATTGGCTTTGGTTATGGAATAGATTAAAGGAAAAGGCTGTGCTGGATGCGGAGTAACAGATGGAAGAGGAGGGGCGAATGTGCAGCACAAGTCATTGAATTCATAATTAATTGTGAGCTGTTATATATGGCTTTGTGTAAGTTGATTATTCTTGTGCGCACACACATACACTGCTAATTTATACACAATTCAAGATCCGTGTTGCGTGTGTAGCCTGAGCTATTGACCCTCAACCCAGCAATGATATAATACAATCCAATACCGTACTTGCATGTCTGCTGATGCCAGGGCGTCCCAGGGCACTGCAGCATGCCGAATTAAAGACACTATGCTTTAACCTGTGCACTATGGTGAAAACTACAGTCACAAACCAGCTTTTCAGTTCAGCTTTAAAAGAAACCTCGAGTTTCTGCCGTCCTGAGGTCAGCTGACCTGGAGCTCTACAGACAAGGGCCGCCAGTGGCCGACTTTTAAGACACTAATGAGGAGAAACATAAAACGCGTTCTTCTGTGCTGTTTGTCTGGAATACAGGAGAGCTCTGTTATGTTTCTGCAAAAGCATTTTAATATAAACACATAAGCCATAATGACAACAACAAAACTGACCCACGTTAATAGGCCTTGGGACCCCAGCTGGTGTTTGGCTGCCGCAACAGGAAGCCCGTCTCTGCAGTTGCGGCACGGGGAGCGGCTTCTATACCGACAGAGATGCGGCCTGGTGTCAAGTGGCATTTATTTATCTCTGCTTCCTGTAAAAGTGTGACTTGACTGCTTGCTTTGCACAGTGTTTTCTGTGGTGTGAAGTGCTGCATGTGAAAGGAGCAGGACGTGGGCAGTTTCGGGGGTGCCACTGCAGCTAGGCCATTGAAGCGGTGCAGTGGGGGGATGTAGTGCGGTGCGGGAAGGGGCTCCACAGCTGTAGGCCTAGGGAAATCGCAACAGTGGAAGATGCTGGCCTTGCCATAATAATAATAATAATACAAGAGCATGTTTCTCAGCCCAGGTGTCCTGAAGAACACAATGTGCTCCTCAGGTGCTCAGAGTGTTGGTCTGTACTGCACGTTTTGTGTTGTAATGCCCGGTACTGTTTGTCTTCGCAGGTCTGGAGTTGCCTGGACCACGGAGATGAGCAAACAGACCACAATGTCTTCAAGGAGGATTTGATCATACTAAGAAGAAGAATATGAACCATTGTACTAACTGCTGCTACTAATAATAATCATAAAAACTATTTCCCAAGGACAGGATAGTGGCAGGACGTCAGAGCATCCCAATTGAAAGACGATCAAACGTAACGACGGCAGCAGCTCCTCTCCACAGACCGAGGGTTGGATGTATTATTTGCACTCCTCTGACGCCGAGATCCCACTGCCACTCCTGCCTGCGCTAGAGCTCCCCTGCAGTGTTGCAGACGCTTGATTGATGGTGTCGATTGTGAGGAAAGGAGCCCTGTGAATCACCGGGCCGAGGAAGCAGCCAACAACGAGAGAGAGAGAGAATGTCTTCACCCGCAAACCTGTGATTAATTAATCCTTCCTGCCGGGGAATAGGAGTCACCGATATATTCATACACAAATCTCTGTCTGTCTACTTCACAGAGTGCGTGAAGCCCGTCTGTGGCACTTCCTGCTATTGCCTTCATCGCGGTCAGCTTTCGTTTACTTTGTCTGCGTTTCTTGTCCGGTTCGATTCTTTTGCAAGGCTCTCGTTGGCAGCTGCGGGCAGAGTGAGTGAGTGGTTATTAATGCGATTATTATTAGGAATGCCAGAGAAGGAAATGGGAAGGCTCTGGTGCTGAGAGGAGCAGAGAGGTGCAGTGTGTTAGAGTTTGCCCACCTCTTATCTGAGCTGTCAAGCCAGAAGAAATCTCTGTTAAGTATTACCCAGTGAGAGAGAGAGAGAGAGAGGCAGGCAGAGAGAGGTGTGTGTGAGGAGAGAGAGAGAGAGAGAGAGAGAGAGAGACAGAGAGAAACAGCCAGCCAGCCAGCGAGTAACTCTTGTAACCAAGGACAACAGGAGAAACACAGAGCGCACCGTCGCTCTCCCACTTTGGCACCAGGAGAGGAAATGGGCTTACAGCACTGAGAGCAAGACTCACAGTTCTCCTGAAATTGGATTTGATTTGATGGGAGAGGCTCAGTGTTTTGGGAGCAAACTCTGCTAGGCTGAGCCACCGGCCGGACCCACGGGAAGCTTTGAAAGCTGCCGAGATCCTCAGATGCACACATACGGGTGGGTGGCAGAATTTCCATTTGCAGAACTTGAGTGCTTTTCTGCTAAAGTGATTTATTTTGTGTGTGTGTGAGAGAGAGAGATTTAGTTTAATTTCCCCTTTATTTATTTATTGACCACTCTTATTTTCTGTTGCTAATTTATACTTATGCGTACGCTCGTTTGTGTGTGGCCTGGCGCGTGCACAGTTGTCGGCAGTGAGTGAGCGAGCCAGAGAGTGAGCGAGGGACTTGACTGAGCACGCTCCGGGGGGGAGAGTCTTGATGAGCCTAAGGGACCGGGGATAAACAGCCTGACCATGGGGAAATCCAACAGCAAACTGAAACCTGAGGTGGTGGAGGAACTGACCAGGAAGACTTACTGTGAGTATTGTACCTTTGGCACTCTCTCTTTTCCTCCTCTGTCTGTGCGTCTGTCTCGGGTGGTGTTTACAGTGGAGCAGCTGGTTACAAACTGCCTGTGGCGGGGAGCGTGGCAGTGGTCCAAGTCTGGACTTTGGAGGACCATTTTGTTTCATATTTCTAAATCTGTTCTTGTTTTTTTTTGGTCCGTAAGTATTATGATTTATTTATTGGCAGACGCCCTTAACCAGGGTGACTTACGGTTATACAAGAATTATAAATGTGCAGTAATACAAATCAATACAAAATTCAATTTGAGCATTACAAATGTGCAGTAATATAAATCAATACAAAATTCAATTTAAGCTTTACAATAGTGCAGTAATACAATTAATATAAAATACAAAGTGCAGATATGATACTATGAAGTCCTGGGTATGAGCTAATGGCAGGGGGCGTAGGAGGAATCACAGTAAAATAATAAGAGTTTGTATAATTTATAAGTAAACAGGAGTATAAGGCAGCAGAGTTATATAAATGGGAAATAAGAGTGCTGAACAGCTCTGGAGAATAAGCTGCTATATTACAAGTATTGAAACTGATGTTTTAGTTCCTTACTTGGCTAAAGTCGTCTTCAAAGACTAGTAGCCAGTCGGTCCTGCCTACATTTTAAGCAGGGTGATGGTTTGTCCACAGTGATGTTCTGCTGGTGGAGCCCCTCTCCCTTCCTCCCAGCGCTGGCGAGGTGGGGGAAGATCAGGCCAAGAGGCAGATTCCTTCTGTGCATATTCATGCTCACATTCATAAAACTTTTAACATCATGCTAAATTCACCACCCATAAAAATACCCAATGGTACCAAATAAAAAGAAAAGCTGTCAAGTTGAATTTGGTTGCCAAAAAACTTGCCAGCTTAATCCCACTTCTTCCAGCTTTTCATCCTCATTAGGAGAAAAAAAACAATGAAACAAAAAACTGTAGTAAAGCAGGGCTGCAGTAAAGAATTGGTGCTATGTGAACTCCCTCCCCAGACGCTCTTTAGGGTTTTATTTTGTTTGTTTGTTTCTCTGAATTGTCAACACGAAAACAAAAAAGGTTGCAAATGAGAGGAGGGCAGCTGGCGGCTGTGCTGGCTACTTTTGGTCAATGATTGCGATACCACAATTATTTTCCCCCTGTCAAAATGGTAAATTAATATTCTATTTTTATACATACACTACTGGTCAAAAGTTTTAGAACACCCCCATTTTTCTGCTTTTTATTGAATTTAAGCAGTTTAAGTCCAGTGAATAACCTGAAATGGTACAAAGGTAAGTGGTAAACTGACAGAGGTTAGAAAAAAAAGTTTAGGTTACCAAAAACTGAAAAATAATGTACATATCATTGTTATATACTGTTACTACACCCTCTTAAGCATTATTTGGCAGTGTTGCGCGCAGCTCTTGTGCATAGAAGTGACACTGTATTCCTACAATGCGCACATCGTTTGAAAGCTTATTCTCTTGGCTACCAGCGCGTTTCATTCTCAAACACATCTGATTTACAGTTTCCATGTCGCCTGCCATCATTCAGAGCCCGGGGGGTAAACACACAGTCTGCTTTGGGGGGGATGGGCGTCTCATTCAGACGATCACAGATCACTCAGTTTCGGATTTGTTTGCAAATAGGCTTGTTTTGTTCAGAACAACTTAACGATTAATCTAGTATATATGTTATATCAAACACAGAGAAGTTCAGATCCAATTATGTAAAATCGTTGTGTATTAGTGCACTGTAAACAGTTTTCCATCTTGACATTTTGAGCTCTCTATGGGAGTGTGTTGCTTCTACCAAAATGTGGATTATTATTATTATTATTATTATTATTATTATTATTATTATTATTATTATTTATTTTATTTTTTTTATTATTATTATTATTATTATTATTATTTTTTTTTTTTCTTGGCAGACGCCCTTATCCAGGGCGACTTACAACATAAGTGCAAAAATACAGAGAAGTACATCAATCAAGGCATCAAGGCATCAATCATTACTAATTCAACTTGGCTAAAACATAGCAATTCAAAATAATACATTTTACAAATTCCAATTTACAATTTACACAAGTACAGTAAGAGACTTCCTACATCCTGGACGGTGAAAGCTAAGTGCTGTCAAGATGTAGGGTTACAGACGAGGGCTACGGGAAAGGGAGCAAGGAGGAAAACAATCAAGAACGCGAGGAGCAAATAAAGGTGAAGTGCTATCTAGCAGGGATAGAGGACTAATATTACAAGTACTGTTGGAAAAGATGCGTCTTGAGTAAGCGCCGGAATGAGGTCAAGGACTCTGCTGTTTTGACTTCGGTGGGCAGGTCGTTCCACCACTTAGGGGCCAGGGATGAGAAGGAGCGGCTCTGGAGGAAGGAGAGTGGAGAGAAGGGAGAGTTAGTCTTCTGGCACTGGAGGAGCGCAGTGGTCTGGAGGGGATGTATGGAGAGACAAGTGACTGAAGGTAACTTGGTGCCCTGTGGTCGAGACAGCGGTAGGTGAGGGTCAATGTCTTGAACTGAAGTGGAGGGAGCGGAGCAGTGGAGTAGCGTGTGCGAATTGTGGCAGAGAGAATACCAGACGAGCCGCAGAGTTCTGGATGAGCTGGAGTGGCGGGTAGTAGATGCAGGCAGGCCGGCCAGGAGGGAGTTGCAGTAGTCCAGGCGGGAGAGGACCAGTGACTGGACGAGTAGCTGAGTTGAGTAGTCAGTGAGAAAGGGACGGATCCGGCGTATGTTGCTCAGAAAGAATCTGCAGGTGCGCGTCAGCGTGGTGATGTGCTGGGAGTAGGAGAGCGCAGTGGATGGTCTTGTTTTGATCAGTAGAATGTCTGGTTCCAGAATATGTCATCATTGTCAATATTTTCAGATATTAGTATTCCTACTCAGACCAAGTATCCCCTTGGGGGGGTGTAAATACAGCGGGTATAATTGATTTTATTTTATGCTTATATAATAAACCCACACCCCCGATTTGCCAACTTAATGCCGTGACTGAGACATGCATGCTCCTATTAAGTTGCAGGCCGGAACTGCACAGATCAGTTTGACCTGCAGGAGATCTCTCTCCATTACACAGCAGATAAATAAGTAACTTTAAAGTAACTATTTCACCTTTTAAACCCAAAACGATCATGATGTTTTTCTTTTCCTAATCTAAAAACACCAAAAAGTGTCACATCAGTCTTTCTGATGTGGGAGTCCCTGCAGGCAATCTAAGATATTTGATGGCGTAACCTTAGCTGTTTGTTTTAATTCCTTTCCATAGCAGAAGTCTAGTGTGGTGGAAAATACTTCATGGAGATACACAATTAGGTGCAGATTTGTGTCGCACGTGGAGTTTTGATAGACAGTTGGCCAGTGGGAAATGGTGTGTTGGCCAGTGATTAGCATTCCCAGCATGCTTTGCATTCCCCAACTGGAGTCTTTCAGTCGTTGCTAAGGGTGGGACAGGAAAGCAACCAGCAATTAAGTAGTTGGCAGTTATGG
Organism: Amia ocellicauda; assembly: GCF_036373705.1. Taxonomy (NCBI): domain Eukaryota; kingdom Metazoa; phylum Chordata; class Actinopteri; order Amiiformes; family Amiidae; genus Amia; species Amia ocellicauda. The sequence continues at coordinate 12,486,825 of NC_089858.1, read as the reverse complement.
GTTGATGCAAACTGCCCCTGAGAGAGACTTTTAAGTGTGTCAATTAAAATGCAAAGCATAATCTTCAGAGCAGGGAGGGGGGAAAGCATACTGTGACATTAATATTCTCTTTAGTGGCTGTGTTTATTTGTCTATTTATTTATCTATATCCTGTAGGGAATTTTCAGGGACCTCCTGCTGGTAGCCAGGGTCTGTGTCAGCATTGCTCATTTCCTGTTCACCACACTGATAATGGTACAATAAGATGTGGTATCATGGTTGGCAGGCAGCGGTTTTATACTTCTCTTGTTATAACAAAATGCCTTTTATGTATTTATTTTTAATTTTGTTCACTTCTTTCTTGGAAGCTTGTTTGGCCTCATCTCTATGGAGGTGTTCAGCTCTGTCTGTTCTGGGGTAATCTGCTTGAGTTTGCAGTTGTAAGATTTACTCTGTTAGGAAAGAACTGTAGTATATATTAAACTTAGCATCTTTTTGCTTATGTAGCAGGATGTGGGATTATTAAAAGCATGCAAACAGAACCCTGAACGGTGCTTCATATCAGTAGTAAAACTAAAACGGTGTGTATGTATTTTTGGACAGTGACATATGCTGCTTGGTACTGCTGGTTTTGCTGAAGGTGAATGCGGGCAGAGACCTGGCTGGACAGTGGGCTGTGTTGCAGTGCAGGATGCTGAAGGGGTGTCTCCAGTGTTGCGTGGCACAGGGGCCGTGGAGCACCAGTGCGTGACAGTGGAGCACGTTGCCATCCGCAGTGTTGTCTCCTCACGTGCCCATCTGGGTCTGTCTTCACCGCCTGGATGGCTGTTCTCTGACCAAATGCCTGAGCTGTGTGCAGACTCTCCGCACCTCTGCAGCGTCCCAAAACTGCCAAGGAGTCGTCCGTGTAACTGTTTATGGGAAAATTAACTGACCGAGCACCACAGTTTGTGAGCTTCCAGTAAGTGTCGGATCCGGGTTTGTTTTTGCAGGGATGGAAGTAATCATGGCCCGGTGGCATGGTGGTTCTGCTCAGATCTGCTTCTGGGACCTGGGGGCTCCTGTGTGTATTCCCATGGCAGGCTGGGGATCTTTCATGTTCTGTGAGCTTCTTTTCAGGGAGATGTAATTCAAATCTCACCTCTATTCATATGCATTTGCCTTTTGATTAAAAGAGCATGCAGCTCCTACAGCCTGAAATGGATCCTGCTGCTGAGCTTTGGGAGTCTTAATTGCATCCTGGCAGCGAAGCACAGTGGAGCAGCGAATTGTACCAATCAAATCAAGTACAGTTTCCTTTGAGGGGGCTGGAACTGGCTGTTATAAATCAGACATCTTAAATACTGTAATAGCATTTTTTAAAATATTTTTTTTAATAATTAATCATAAATGGATGGGGGGGGTCAAAGGATGATTTGCAGCATCTGTTTATTAGGCATAATGGATCAAAGCAAACCTGGAAACAGAAGAAGGGAATTGTACATTTTTTGTTGTTTGCATGTAACACTCTCTTTCCTTTGTATTTAAAACACAGAGATGTGGAGATAATGCTTTCAGCACTTACGGAGAGACGTGACTTTCTTGCATTTTCCCATCAGTTTCGTCTGTCAAATTCCGTCAGCAACCCTCATTTCATTTGATGAGGCAGTGTGAAAAAGCATCGATCTGAAAGGGTCTCTGAACTAAACAGTTGTTGTTGTGATTGTTGCCAGCTAAATTACTCTCTCCTTTTTGGATTTCCCAATATTATTCTGAAAATTGTTTGTCCATTTGTCTCGTGAGATGTGGGGTGGGCGGTAAAGGTCTTGCTGAGACTCTTGGCTTCAGAAATCCCAGGGTGATGTTGGGAGCAGGATGTTATTTGCGGATACGGTATCTGTATGAGAATGCATCATCTGCACAGCCTTGACCGTTTTGGGGGAGCAGTGGGTTTCTCTGCCTCGGATCATTTGGCTACTTATCATGCCACATTCAAGCTTCTATCCCACTTTGTGCACCAGTAAATTGGTCGAATTTTGTGTTCATTTTTGTTTGCATTCTGTACAAAATTTTATTTTCATTATTTTTTTGGCCTTTTGAATACTTTTTCTTTTAGCTCAGTCTCCCCTGTAAAGCAGGCCTATGATGACAGCCCGACTTGGTACAACATCCACTGTGATTGATCTCCTGCACATGCTGGCTTCCCTCGAAAAGCTGAAGCCGCCGCCACCGCCTTCATGCGGGGATTTACAGTGTGGTGAAATGCTGTCGAGCTGCGTGGCGTATCCGGAGAGTGAAACGGATTAAAACTGAATCGCTTGGTGCTTTGTGCTCTTCACGGCCGTTTTGGTTACATGAAACATCTCATGTATATTCAACAGGACTTTTGCTTGTGAGTTACCTGTCTTTGGCACCTCTGTTTGAGCCACTTGTCCTCCGTTTCTCTCTTGTAGTCCTCTGTAGTTATCCAGCGTTCTTAATGACCAGCTGTACTTTTTCCAAGAGGGATGGGGAACGCTGTCACTCTGGCATTAGGAGTCTGAGTTACTGTAATGTTGTGCTGATTGTGTGTCTCCGCGTGAGAGTGTCTCCTTTCGTCTCTCTGCCTGTCTCCCTGGTTTGCCCTCTCCCCCGGTTTTCCTACATTTGTGTTCCCCGTTAGCACCGAGGCGTGCACCTAAAGCATGCGCCTTGTGTGGGGTTGGGCTCCATGCAGGTTAAAGACATAAAGCCCCATCTGACAGGCGAAAGCAGCCTGGAGAGAAAGTGGCAACCAGTGGCTCGGTATTTGGGTGATTCTCACACAATTCTCATTTCAGAGTGATCCTCTTTGAGTTAAAAAAAAAATGATATTGACCAACACATGTATGGTTAGTAGGGTCTAAAGTCACTATAAATATTGATTTCAAAGAGACTATTTACTTATTTTTATACATTGTAGTACTTTTTTTTGTACCAAGTGAATGAAATTTCTCATTACCGCAATAACATTCACAAGCACAAGTGATTTTTTTTTTTTTGCATGTTTTTTTAATTGATATGGTAAAAAGTAGCTCTAAGCTAGCTGTAGTAATAGACAAAATAGAATTCTTTATTAATATATTTTATTTTCAAGATTTTCTCATTACTGAAATATACCTCAAGAATGCGATCATAACATATGGGATAATTCATTTTAATTTTTTATCTTACCACATTATGTTGAGTTCCTACAGCAGTTTAACTCATAGTGTCTGCATTATGGAATGCTTAATTGAAGGTGCAGTTAAGGTAATGACAATTAAATTACTTCATATTTCGGTAATGATAAGTGAATATTTTGGTAATGGGAGGTACTGAGTAGCCTCTGTAAAGAGCAATAGTATTTGATTTCACATTTCATGTTAATCAAATAACAGTGTAAAATGTATAGATATGGTGCAGCATCAATATGAAAGCATAAAGCACTAGAAATGTTTCTTGAGTTTAATCAGGGCTGGCTCCAGGCATAGACGATACAGGTGGTCACCTATGCTGACATCCATCCTATGGGTTGAGATTAAAAGATATTACTTAATTTTATGCCTAATAATGCCTATTTTTAAATTAATATAAATATGATAATTCATGTAGTTGAAGACCCCTAGACCCTCCTCACTACCATTTACTCCCATAATAAATAACATTCCACCTGAACTCCTCTTTTAGGTGGGTCAAAATCAGACATTTGCAGTTAATTGAATGAATAATGTCTAAGAGAAAAAACAGTGATGTACTTAGTGGGGAGGGGCCTCGGGGACATGGAAATTGTGAAAAAATTGAATATTTCATTCATGCCCAAGACTATCCCTAAGTTCCGAGGCTGGAGTGGCTAAACCATCCCTATTAACATATTTACCTCGATTTGACTGATATCCAGCTTCAATAGGGAAAGTGAAACTGGAGAAGAATCTATTATTATTTATTTACTAACTTTCCTCTGTAAAGCATCACATTGACGGGTCAGGAATTTAAAATTGGAGGAAAGAAAATGAACATGCAGTGCACCTTCAGTGTTGATATTCTTTGGTGTATACGAGGAAAACTTTTTTTGGGCACGCTTCACAAGGATGGTACGACAGCAACAGGGGAGCGATCATTCAGTGGCTAAAACTACTCAAAACATATTTGCGCTCTACAATGAAAGTCAAAAGACTTTTGTTTGCGCACCTGTATATAAATAAGTACCTCAAACTAATTTATGGAGATGTTCTTGATGAATTTAGGCATCACAACGGGAGACTTGAATTCACCTAGAAACAGCTTATTTCCAATGAAAACTCATCGAAAATTGTGCATTCTCACCCATTAAAAATAAATAAATATGATTTATCATTTCAAGGAACAGTATACATTTTCCTATCACTGCAGTGCTATGCTGTAAAGGCATAACATTTGAAAATCTGGGACCAAAAATGTAGGTGGGGCTTGAGCCCCCTGAGACCTCCCCTGGATCTACCCCCGAGTATCATAACAATGTAATTGTTCATCTGTAATATTTTCTCACTACCGGGCAACCTGGGCAACAATGTAATATATTCATTTAATAATATTATCCATTCATTTTACAGATAAAAAGACAAATTCAACTTAAAATACTGAGAAATATCATTACTGCAAACTGAGGTTCGTAAAATAGCGGTAATGAGAAAATACATTGTGGTAATGAGGAGGCCTAGTGAAAAATGCTAACAATAGCGGTAGCCTTTTTGACTCAGCAAAAATTAATACATCATCTTGTAGAGCATTTTAAATACTGTCATATTGATCAAAAATGTATGCTAAAAATAATGATACCAATTTATCTTCAATAGCGGTAATGAGAATCTACAGTGTAGGGAACAAGGGGTTTAGTGAGTAAAAGTGAGGAGACTAGCATACTTTGTGTCCATCTTTGAACTTCTCCTCTTGTTGATCATCATAGGAGAATAATACGTTATTGACAATATTGTTATGATTTTGACAGGGCAATGAACAAATATTGTGGTAATGAGAAATGGGTTGATGGACACCATGTTTTTTCATTATCCATATGATGATGTCTAGATTTTTAATTAAATCATTTTTATAGACTATTGGACATTTGACACAACATACTTATTTTATTTTATTTGAGTTTATTTTACTTGTAATACATTAGATGACCATCTTTTTGAACTGGGGACACATTGCGGTAATGAGAAATTAACTGGAAAATGCATACAAAATCTGAAATAACCCATTTAAAAGTTGTAATATCTTTGAGTGCAATACAGAATACATGTATATCTATTGGATTAAGGTTTTACCATTTAGTTTCATAACATTTTTTATATTCAAATCATGCCCATGGTTCATGGTTGGTTTCATGAGAATCACCCAATTAGGGTATTACTCTGGGGGATCGGCCCGTGGTGAATTAATATGGAAGGAAAGTACAGCCTTGTGGCGGAAAGAGCCTTGCTCTCTGTGTCTGCCCTGCTGCTGTTTCCGTCCCATCCGGCTCCCTGTCTCACTTGCTTTGTCTCTGTCTCTCTCTCTCTCTCTCTCTCTTGCATTGTCTCTCTCTCTCTCTACTCCGACCCCCATCCTTTCCCCTCCCTCCTCCTCTGTTCTGCTTCTCGTCACAGATGGGGTGTAATTAGGGTCTCATCGTCCTCGATTAGCTTAGAGGGGCACCCTGCTCTCTTTTCCCAGTGTGCTTCCAACGAACCGCCTCCCCAATCCAACACTTGTCCTCAAGCAGTGTTTTTATTTCGCTTTCTCTCCCTCCCTCCAATCTCTTTATAATTCTCAGCCAAATTGCTGCTACCTCTTCTTATTCTCTCTCTCTCTCATCCTTTCTTCTCTTCTGTCTATCCTCTCTCCTGTGCACAAACCCTCCTCTTCTCCACTTTCCTTTCAGCATGACCTCACACCAGTGGCCTTCTTTCGCAGCATCCTGATTCCTGAACGCTCCGCTCCCGTGGCTCAGCCTGTGTGTTTTCTGTGAGGTCCTGGGAGTGCAGCGGCTTTGTGCTAATCTGATGGTAATAAGAGCAATCCTGTTATACGAACAGTCCCTTTTTTCTGTTTCCTTTTTTAGAGTCCTATTATAACGCCACTGTTCCTCCTGTGGAACCAGGCGTCTGTTTATCTTCTGAGGGAACGCGGAGGCCCCAGTCAAACACTGTCTGCTTCACAGAACCAAGAGTTCTTCCTCAATGTACCCGATACTGCAAAGAACCCAAGTCATGCTGTGAATTGATCTTGCTCCCAGTTGGCACCAGCTGGGTTATTAGCCTGTTAATCTGAAGGACCTATATTAAACTGTTTGGCGAACGTTGACTTTGAGTCCTTGGCGTCAGGCTCACTTCTTTCTCCCCTTGCCTCTCTGTCATTAAAGTCCGTCTCTCCTGCTTCCCTGTTATGCCACTCCCTCCTGGTCTCTTGTAGATAGGGACGGACAACGATGTTAAGCATTAGTTTTTAGTTTAGGTGAGCTCTCATTTACCTTCCTGTAGCCAATTTAAGTGAACATAAATGTGTCCTTTTAGCTGTTGGGGAGAGCTCAGATGCAATGGAGGAAAATAAAACTGTGTCTTTGCATGGGAAGTCGTGCTTACAGGAAGCGAGTGAAATGAGTGAAGACGAAGGGAGCGCAATGAATTCCAGGCCCGTGATCAGCCTTGATCAGCCCAGTGTGTGCATCCCCCCGTCCAGTTAGCAGGCCTGGGTTAATGCAGTCTGGCAGTGGGAGGACAGCACAGCCCTGTGCTGAGCGATGGCTCTGTAGACCCACTGCCCTGTGTGTCGTTCAGTCATTTCCTATGGGTCTGAGTGCGTAAACACAGCTGAGCGAGAGAGACACTCCCCCCTCCCTGGGGCCCTCCAGACCCAGAGTCCATGTGGCTGGATCACTAAGCTACTACCACTCCGAGTTAGCAAGGCCTCTCTTATCTCTCTTGTGTGTATGCACATATATATCATCATCAGTCAATCCAATGCTGGTTGAAGGTCTTACCCAGATGTTTCCTCTCTAATGGACTTCCATCAAACCTTCTGATCTTGCCCCCCCATCCCCCTCCCCCCCCCCCCCCATCTTCTGTTGGTTTGCGTCTCGGTCTTATTCATCTCTTGAGATCCAGTCCACAGCTACCTGAGCTCCTCTCTTGAGTTTACATAGACGTATACATCTCTGTAACATTTAAAAAGGAAAAACATTCGGTCCGTGATTTCAAGCCATTCCGGAGCCTTTGAAATGCCTCAGCCGCTCTAAAGGAAGCCTCCGAAACGTGTCCTTGTCTGGCTGCTGTCACTACATAAAGAGAATATGAAATAATACACAGGCAGATTGGAGGACTGCTCTCTGCGTGATGCATCACACCCTGCCTGTCTTTGGCAGCTCCCGTCAATTTTGAGCTCTAGATTAATTGATGCAATTACTTTTTCCTCCCCCCTACACCCTCTGGGCACCGAGCTGAACATCCCTGCTGACCTCGGCTGTCATACCGGGGGTCTCTTGGCCTCTCATCACATTTCTGTTAAGTGATGGGTCGTTGATTTCTGGACACCCACGCAAACGGGGGGGGCCTGGCATGTGCAGTGCAATGTGTGTGTTGGTACCAGTATGATATCTTGGCCATTGGGCAAAACCACCTTAGCCCGCCGGCTTCCAGTGATAGGATGTGGGAGTGGAGGAGGAGGAGGACTGGGACTGTGGTGGAATTCTCCCAGGATCAGAAGTCAATGGATTCTCAATTTCTGTTCCTAGTCTTGGAGGAGGGTAAAGACTAGCGCATCATACAAATCACAGCAGGGACCGAAGGGAGAACTGGGCCCGGATTTGCTCTCCCCCTCGTGCCTTCATTCTTTGTCTTTCCATGGCAGATCTAGGCAATGGAAGGGTACAAACTCTTGACTAGATCTTGTTGTTGTCATTGTTTTCTTTTCTTTTTGTTATCATCATCATTATTTTTAATTTAGCGAGATAAACCCATTAAGTGCCAGCCTGTGTGCTAATTCTCCGCACCCCCGGCACGGAAATCCACCCAGACAAATCCCTTATCGCAATTATCTCGCATGACAGAAGTGTGCGGTATAAATATTTAATCCAGGACTTCCCTTCCTCTCGCTCTTGTCGGTTCTAAAGGCGGGATTTCCCTCCCTGGTGTTCTCCGTGAGCTCAGACCCTCCCCTCTGCCAGCAGCCATTAGGACAACATTGCGCTGTCTGGCTGCTGTAGCGAACGCACCTCTCGTGCTTCTGAATAAACATGAGGAAGGAACATGAAAGATTTATCGGGCCGCTGTTGCATGGCTGTGATGCACAGTCATGTGTGGAAAGCATCTCCAAAGTGCCCTGGTACATTGACTGCTACGCACTCCCCAAGGGAAGGCTTTTGGTCCCCCTTGTCCGCATCCCCCCGGCAATTTAATTTTAACATGATTCCCATTTTAAGAACTTCTTTGTTCTTATGAATAACTGGATGTTTCTCTTTGAGCTCGTTGGATCTATAGGATTTCCATCTCCACCGTGCTGGCTAGCCTGGGACTTTTTTTCTATAAGCTCCCACTCCCACTTCCCCTCTTACCTGACCCTCGTTTGGAATGTGAAAGGACTAATAAAGCAGAAAAGGTCACTTGGATGCATGGATAGTGGCACACAAACTGTCAAAACTATACATACACCCAAGGAATGTCCTCTTAATATTGGTTAACTCAGCCAGAAGAGCTCCAGACGCTGTTAGAAACCAATAATATAGATCCTCTGGTTCTGTGGTTGTCTGGACAGGTCGGGGGGGATAATAAACTAAATAAAATACTGCTTCTGGGCCAGCCTCCCATCCCCTTCTCATGCTGTTGTATAAGTCTGTGTCTGAAAGGGCATTGGCAGATTGGGCAAGGATGTATGACCTGTGTTCAGAGTTGGCGTTCATAATGTGCGTCTCCGCAGCGAGGGGTTGTAATGAGCTCAAGGGCTGGTGGGGTGACTGTGAGACAGGGATGTGGTTTGCGACGTGAGGAGTGAGAGTCTTGAAGTCGGGGGTCTGTGATGCGTCAGCCGTGGAAATCATCTCTTTAACTTTCACAGCAGGGCCCTGTCGATGTGCAGCCCGGAGCGGGGTCCCTCCTGCCAGCGAGTGTGTGTGTATGTGTGTGGAGTTGGACTGAAGTCAAACCTCCATCAATATTAGCATTTTTTGGGGGGGAGTGGAGGGGAGGGTCTGAATCTGAAATTGTGGGAAAAATTTGACTTTGGAAGAATACCAAAAAACTAATGTTTGTTATTTTGCTGTCGTGGGAAGGTGCCGGGTCCGTTGGCAAGTCACTGTTCCATAATGACTACAGCCGCTCGACTGATTGTGTGTGAAGTGTGATAGTTTGGCTGTCTCTGTACCTGGGACTGTGATGTCAGCAGTAGCCCAGTATATCTGTTGGGCGGTACAGAGGGAGAGTGGAGATTGTGCCTACTCGTGTTGTTCCTGTCTCACCCTGAGCGTCACAGGCCACAGTGCTAACAGGCAGCCCGCCCCAGAGAGAGTCACCAGGCTGAGACACGGGCCTGCCTGGTTCACATGATTTCTCAAGATGTCGAAAGAGATTTCCGTCACAGAGAGATCCCCCCTTGAGGCCCCCCGCCCCCTCACGGTGGGTGAAAAACTGCCTCCCATCCACAGAGCTGTCTGGGGTTTGGATTAATAATTAAGACCTAATTAACTCTTAATTAGCCTGCAGTTTAACCTCTTTGCCCACGTGAAAGTAGATAAGTAGGGCAGCATGTCATGACGGGTTTGATGTGCGAGCGGACTGCTGAAGTCACGGGCGCACATGCCTGTCTGTGTCCTCTGTTGTCTTCTAATACCAGTGGAAACACATGAGACACTTGCTGGAAGTTGCAACTTGAGAGAAAATTCAGTTAGACTAGCAAAACACGGCCGCCCCACCTTTCAACCTCTGGTTCCAGGCGTTTTTCTTCATTTAGCTCTGACATGCATCCCGGGAGACCTCAGGAGATGCTCTTGAGGGTAGATGGAAGCCTTCAGCTCAATAACAACAATAACAGCCTGTCAATTATGGCTGTAATATCAAATAACTCAAGGCACAGTGCAAACGGGGGGGGTTATTTGGTATCAAGTTAATAGTAGCAAGAGATGAATGAATAAAATAAAAAAGTTTTGAAATTAGATTGTAAACACACCTAAAGACCTCAGAGTCCTGAAGACATTTTGTGTAGAGACCTGGAAAATGTCAGGGTTTAGCAACAGAACGCCCTGTGTTGGTCCCGATTGGACATTGGAGTGTTTCAGACCCAGAGAGGGTCTCTGTGATGTTAGGAGCAGCAGCCCTATCTGTTTAGAGCCCTGTAACCGAGTGTTTAAATGATTCAATCCAGATCTGAATTTCACAGGCTGCCGGTGAAGCCAAAATGGCTGATACGTGGCTTGGTAGGGTTAGTCCTGCTCAGGTTTCTGCGCAGCAGCAATCTGGACAAAGCAGTGACCCTTTTCTGGCCTCCCCTCGCGAGAGGGGTCCGAGACCAGAGGCGCAGGACAGTAGTCTGCTCTGGTGACGAAGGAGGTGGGTACCAGCATCTATTGTGTTCTCTAGGATTAAATATGTGAAAAAAAGGATTTTAAGTGATCAGCAATGCAAAGATGAAAGGACGCTGTCTTTAGAAATGCCTCGAAGCTTTTCCATGGAAGACAAATAGGGAACGATGAGGGTGAACCCAACACTGTCCCCCCCAAGGTCACATCCAGATTTCTGCTGCAGCAGACCCCTGGTCAGAAACTTCCCTGTAGTCCGGGACCCCCGAGTTGACACACACACTGCATATGGAGCTGAGTGTTGCCCTCTGCTGAGGTTGTTGCCGTGCTTCTTTACACTGGGAGAGTGAGAGAGAGGGAGGCGTAGAAACGAGTTCTGATTTTGTTCATCTGGAAAATGGGACACTTGTCCCCCAGAGGATGTCAGCAGTGGGAGAGGGAGGCCTGGGATCACCAGGTGCAGCAACCAGCTCTCCGCCTACTGCTGTTCCCTTTATTTATTTAAAATTGTCTTGGAATATATATATATATATATATATATATATAATATATATATAATCTAGGCCTATATATTTATATACATAAACTATATTACAATTTTGCAAAGCTCACGCAATGTTTTTCATAAAGATGTCATTAAATATATTTAAATCTCTATTTTGTGTCCATCTTCATCAACATATTTTCAGTTAGTCCATAGGATCTTTCTTATTTTGTGACTGCATAATAAAGACGCTACATGCCGTATGTTTGCACTGCAACTGGCCTTTCTTAGTACATTTACCCCATAGTCAATTTAATGGACCTTTTCATCCAAAACGTTAAAGATTTCTGACGGCCTAGTCACGGTTTCATTACTCTCGGGTTAACAAACTGGTTTTCTTGTCACTCCTTCTTGATTGGATGTCATGACCTTGTTATGGACAGAGCTGAGCACATTTGAGTTGCAGGAACGGAGTCGTGCATTCACCAGGACAAAAAGCAAAAATGAAAAGAAGACGGAAAGATAAATGAATTCCTTGAGGTGGAAGTATGCACATTAAAAGAGACAAAACAAGCACCCCTTAGCTCAGTGAAATAATGGAGGAACTCAATTCCTTAGGGGAAGTTGTTTTTTTTACTTAATTTAATGTGAAATTATGGGAATGTATGCGTGTACATGGATGTGACAATATGGATCATCAGCCTGTGGCAACAGTGCTGCCTCAACATTGCAGAGCAAATGACAGGTTTAAATTAATGGATTGCATTATTTATCTTGTTTTAAGATTAAGATTGTACACCCAAGCTGGAGAAGTGAGGTCATCTTCACAGCATTTCCAGCAATCAGTAAAATTACTTTTAGAAAGGGTAAAGCTTTCTTTAGTATTACTTGATTGATTTTCTCTCTTCTTCTGTTTTTTGTTTTTTTCTCTACCCTTAAAAAAGGCTTTTCAAAATTACAGGGAACGTCCTTAAAGTTGAAAAAATTATTAAGACTGGGGCTGTTTCATATATACTGAGACTGAATGTGGTTTAATTTCTCTACACGTCTGTCTGAACGGCGGGATTTCAAATGAAAAACTGTTGCCAGCTCTTTCACACACACACTCACACTCTGTATATGAGAGTAGCTTTGCTGTGAAATGTGCTAATTGAGAAGTAATGAAAATCTTCTCTATTCAATCTTCTCTCCGTTTTCTCTCTCTCTCTCCTCAACTCCTGTAACTTTGACACAGGCTGTAAAACATGCATGTCACCATTTCACTTGAAGGTGTTTGCTGTTAATTAAAATCTAGAGACATACTTATAATTTTTTTTACCATAAAAAAAGCAACACATTTCAGGCTGTGCTGTCAACATACTTCCGCATCGAAAACTTCATCTTGTTGTCTTGCTTGTCAAATTATTATTTTTGTGTTTGCACTGCGCTCAATACGACAGTGTATATTTATTTGTGCAAGTGGGTTACTGAGTCATTCTCATGGGAATTACAAGTCAATCACGGTGACATAATTGCAAATTGCGAAAGTTTGGCTTGACAGTCCCTTTCTTTTTCTTTGCGAGACATTTTCTCCAGTGAATGTTATAGTTCATTACTGTAAGGTTAAATGACAATTCAATTATAACCCCACCCCCACACCAAAAAAGTTAGAAAACCATTTTGTTAATGTTTAGAATTATTCCTTTGATGGATCTTTTGTTGAAAAGCTTAAGGTCATCTTTAGCCATTGATTTTTTTCCCTCTCTTTTCATTTTATGAACTTGTTTTTTGGGCTCAGATAGCATCAGTTGCTTTAGTTATTTGGGAGAGATGTGGGGGGTGGTGTTTGATTGCTGCTATTTCGGATAATAACACAATTAGCTCTTCTGTATGCCTCTCTATCTCTCTGTGTATGTGTAAATATTATATACTGCTCTAAAAAATGAAGGGAACACTTAACATTGATTTCTGAACTTGGAGTGTTCCCTTAATTTTTTTGAGCAGTATATATATATATATATATATATAATATACTTATACACACACGCACACGGTTGTACTCCACCGACCTTGGAAATGGTAATACAGTGCGGCTTGAGTGAATGGCTAAGTCCTGAGAGTAAAGTAGGCCGAGGTGTTGAGAGGCTCAGCGCGTTATGATGAATGGGGTTGCACTGCGGAAACCAGAAACCCTCCTTTTGCAGTGCAGCATGTCGTTGGAGCAATGCTGATATGCACTTTGGAAGTAATTAGGTACCTGCCCCTACACATGTTGATGTGGGCCTAAGGTGGTTTGCAGTCCGACTCCATTAAATCAGATGGGTGCTGTGACTTGCGTTTTCCACTGGCTAGTTTCTCAAAGAGACAATTTAGAGAGACACTGAATAAGACCCAAGCATTCTGCACTTATTCTTATTTTGATTATTGTTATCCGTTTTTATTTAATTTATATCTAGGATGTCTGTTAAACCTGTGGGATTGTGGCTTTCTAGCACCAAGACTACTGACCCCTGACATAACCAGTCCAGTACAGAGTGAGCAGGAGTTATGGTTAAGTTTTGTGTTTTTGTGGCCCTCCTGTCAGAACACTGAGCATTGATCCCACTGGGAGAGGCTCCTGGGATGGAGAGGGGACACTAGGGTGTCTCAAACTACACCACTGTCAAGCTCTCATGTCCCCCACCAACTGGAAGGCACTTAATTCAGCTGACCCTTTGGACACACAGCTTATGATACTTCGCATATCGATATCTCCCCTTTAGCGTGCCTGTGGCAGAAGCAAAGGGAATTTCGGGTGCGTTTCTGTTGCCAGCACCCTGTTACCAGGAATCAGTGGGCTGCCTAATGCGTTAATCTGATGCTGATATGCAGCTGATGTTAGGCTCCAGACAGTCTTATGATATGCATGAGATAAGCTCCCAGGTGCACATAAGGGCTTTGCAGATAAATCACAGCTCTTATCTTATCTCCTGCAGGTGTAACTGGTATTATAATCAGATAAACTGCTCACAAGTGCGGTCTCATACCACGTCTGCTATGATGAAGGCTTGTCTCGATGCAGTTCCTCTGTACCCATGTCGATGCATCCCTAAATTCTCTAACAAATGGTTTTGCTGTTGCCCAGCGTGGATTAGTTAATTTATTTTCTCCCAGGCGAGGGTGACCTGGTGCAGATCATCTATCCATAATGGGGCCATTGTCAAAAAGACAGCAGGCAGTTCCTCCCATGAATTAAGAGTGTGGCATTAGGTAGCTTGTAGCCCTGGGTTGCTTCTCCCACTTTCTGTTAAAGTGAGACATTTTTAGTCTTTAGACCCTCTGCGCTCAAATTGAACACATGGTCCCCACTGCGCTTAGAAATAATCTGGGATCAGGACGCGCTGCTTGTCCCCCCCACTGCGCTCGCTTTCTTCAACTCCGATCACCGCCGACTGAGTGGGTTCGTGCGGCGCGAACAGGATGTGGCGAAAGTGGGGTGAGATGGATGAGGAAGCTGGTGCGTTTCCGCTGTTCAGGCAGGGCGATGATATACCATTCGGGCAGGTTGCTATTGAACCGTAGTGCCCTCGCAGATTAAAAAAGCACTATCACATGTGAAGGAGTTTTAAGGGTGTTAAGAAAGCAGTGGAGAAGACGAGTTACTGAAAAAATCTGATGAGGAATAATAATAATCATAGAGAAGAGAGATGTATTTGCACATTTGTAAGTCATTAAAACTTCGTGACTGTGTGGAACAGCACCTGGGTCTCAATAAGCTAACTGAGACATAACTTAAGTACTGATTGTTTTGGGGGTTGGTAGCCATAAGACTTTAGGATTTCTGATGCCAACTTTTAAAAGGAGGGTGTTAGACTTTACTGACAGTCTCTGAGGGTCTCTGTGTGGTAGAGTCTGTAGGCAATGTGATGACGAATCTTTGTAATCTGAGTAATAAGTCTTTCTTTTTCTCCTTCTTTTTGCAGTTACAGAGAAGGAAGTGCAGCAATGGTAAGCAACACTTTTTTTCTCCCCCCCCAATCCTATTCCTCCCTTTTCTCATTAGGAGTCTCTTCTCTTGGTAGCTGCATGGGTTGGCAGGAGTTGTGAGTTAAGAGCGCGTTTAATCTCTTAAGCCTTCCCGGCCGTCCAAGGCTCTCGTGCTCAGCCTGGGATCCGGTCTTGGCCAGGCTGCTGTGGTCAGGTCAGGTCTGGTTGGGTTATCTGTCCTGTGCAGCCCTGGAGCCTGTGTGCTCCGTTTCCGACCAGAGCTAGCAGGGATCTCAACTCTGCATTCTTCACACGGTTCCCAATCAATAGTCTGCCGGTTCGGAGATTAATTGCTAGGGAGAGCTACCAGCAAGGCAGGGAATGATCTTCGATCCTGTAGATTCTAAGAGTTTGTCAATATATATATATATATATATATATATATATATATATATATATATATATATATATATGTATATATATATGTATATATATATATGTATATGTATATGTGTATATATATATATATATATATATATATATATGTATATGTATATATATATATATATATATATATGTATCTACTGTCTGTCTTTTTTAGTTTTTGTTTAGTAATAGTAGCAGTATTGATGTGTCTTCTGTTGTAAAAGCTGTCTTACATGCGATTAAACAGTCGCCCAAGTTGTAAAAGATCCATCGCAACATGCAAGGAAGTCTAGGACATTTCAACAGAAGGGCTACTGTTTCCCTTCCATGCTGTAGTAGCTGGTGTTTCCTTCGTAGTGAAACAAAGAAGTGTGGAGGGAATTTGTTGTATTTTATATTTTGTAATACAATTTTGCTCATGTTACAAGCGGGTGACCAAATTCGTAGACTACGCAGCGGAAGTTTTCAAATCCGGTCGGGAATAATTCCCACACCAGTAGATTTCGTGCGGTGGGTGATCTTGCCATGCGGAGTCGAGTGTCCGTCCCGGGGCCAGCTGGTGTGTGTGTGCCGGCAATGCATCCTTCCCAGAGGTTGTTGCTGTTGCACGCCGTTCCGCACTGGACTCGGTTCCAGTCCGCGGCCTTTGTTTATCTTGACTCCTTGGCCCTGTGTTTCCTGCAGCGTGGTCGCTCAGCCGCTTGGTGCCACCTGGGCCCCTGGGCTGGCACCACACAATAGCAATGGACCCACTCCAGGACTTACCGAACCGGCTTGAGTTGTACAGTAGGAATGTGGAAAGTTATCCCAGGCTTAAGGGCACAGCCAAGTGTAAGGACGGGCAGCAGGGGGATTGCGGCTCTCTGGCACTAAAACAAATGGGTTTTGGGTGTCTGCCAGCTCTCATGGCAGGGGTATTAACTCATCTCTGCCACAGCAAGGCAATTCATCCCCAGTGCAGTGCCAAGATGCTCTCTGCTACGTAATTAAAGACCTGACAGTGCAGCACAAACCTGATGCCCAGGGTGTGCTTCTAGCTGGAAAAGTTTAATTTAATTCATCCATCTGGAAGATCAGTAGTCCTTCAAGTTCATGTTTGATTTAAAAAAAAAAAAAAATCTTCTAAGAATCCTGAACAAGTCTCTGATTTCAGTTTTTCTAATTGATTTCATTTAGTTTTGTTCTGGGAGAGCGTTTGCATGTTTTGGTTTTGAAAATCTAAATCTGCCCTCAAAACTGACTTGCTAGGAAGACCATTCACCATTCGTTTCATCCCTGTTCATCTGTGTTCTCGGGTGCTGTAAAATGATGGCTTTAAAAAATACCAGGCAAGGTTAAGAAAAAAAAATTTAAGAGTGACATCGACGCTGCAAGCCTGTCATGAGCACACGTGTATCTTTGAATTTCTCGGGTGTTGTTCAGGAATCTTTTTAATTAACTTTTTGTCATTTGTTGTGGAGTCGTGAGAACGCAGGGGGAGGGTTCGCTTTCTTTTAGGGACTGAAAAGTGGATCAGACCTCCGTCGTGCCAGATCTGTCCCTGGGTTTGTGACGGGCTCTGGTTCTATCAGTGGGCTCCCCTCCCACAGTGCCAGAGAGAGGCAGAGAGCCTGGTGGGAAAATAATTGCACATCCTCAAAGAACCACTCTGCTCTCTGCATTACTGTACTCTGCGTGATGTATAGCTATTGACCCGGGGCAGCTCCGCGGGAAGGAGGCAATGTTATGGCCTCAGTGGCGTGTTTAATTAGAAAGTGGGGGCCTGCGCAGCCGATGGTCTTGTGATGAAAGAGGCAGGGGGAAGGATGAAGAGATAAATGTCTTGGGTTTTCGAAAGAGGAGAAGTTCAAATCACCCACTATGAATGACTGTGTTGGTGTTAGCAAACCACCCACCCCAGCCTGCCCATCCCTCTCCACATCTCCCACCCCAGTGGCTCACAGCACCACGCTGAATGAAATAAACCTCCTGCCGAGGATTACGCTCCGCAGAGCTGCTGTGGCCAACGAGAAACTGAAATGTGAAGTATACCTAGGGAGATGGGCATTCTCCACAGGGGCCCAGGGGATTCGCTCCCCCACAGGTGGCACACAGACATGAGAGGCTTAACTGTATGGTCCAGCGTCCAGCTGTGTGTATGTGTGACGGGAGACCCTCACATGGGTTACATGGACATCGAATGTTACAATTTAAATGCACTTACCTGAAATAGGTACATTTAAAGATCCAGGGTCAGGACATGCAAAGAAGGAACAAATAATTCGTAATTGATATCTATGTGTGTGTATGTCTGTTTGTTTGAATGACAAAGCAATTAACAATTATATTTAATAGTATCCCATGCATCATTTCATCTATTAATTGTTTCTGTTATTATTAGTACTATTTCGCCATTTACATCAAAACAGTTTATTAATTGCTGCCTTAATTATGATTGACACGTTTTGTTTGGGTTAACAAGGTAATTGTGATCGCAATTGATTTAATCACCTGTGCACCATTTCAAAGGAGAGAGAAGTGAGCCATTCACGACGGCGGTCTGAAGGCTGAGCTAGATGGACGTGCTTCACCTTCAGGAGCGCGTCCTTCATCTCTTTTATTTTTGAGTGGATTTGACCTCCTGTCCTGAGCTTGAAAGACCTGGATTACGGTCGAGTTTGACTGTGAGCTGTTTACTTTTTTTTTTGTCACTGTAAATAAACTGCACTTCTTACTATTTCACTGCAACTCAGAGTCTCCTGGAAATATCTATACCCAGGCAACAGCCAGCCTGCGAGAGTGTGCTTTATTATGTGAGGTAGGTGCACAGCTCTGGGGGCCTCCTCTCTCAGAACTGGGGGCCCCCAGAACTGTGCACTTCCTCAGATAATCGGGAACTATTCAGACTGACCTCTCCTGTCCCCATCATGATCCCAACCACCCCCCCAACTTCTGAGCTCTTCCCCAGCCCGCCACTTTTATATACATTTTGCGTAATGTGTTATATAAGCCACTGCAGCAGTCAACTCTGTTCTGTTGGGGCCTTGGGGTGGGGGTGGTTGGAGATCAAGGCAGGAGAGGCACCATATGGTGTGTAATTAGTGGTAGGGGATCAACGTCCACGGATTATCTGATCCGGTGGGCTGGTCAAGTAGGGGGTGCGGTGGGGCGGCTTATGGATATTTGGTAGCCAGCTTTCAATGAGGATGCCCCCCTTCACCTTCCACACACGCACATGCATGCACACGCACACACACACAGGCAAACATGCCCTTGCTCACTCTAGACGGGGCTAGTGTCCTGTAGGCCACAACCATTCTGCAGCTGAGATTGACTGTGTTCCAGTCCTGATCAAGGCTGCCCATTAGCATTCAGTGCCCTTTCTCATCTTTAATACAACGAGGACACGGTACCACGATTCCATCTGCAGAATCTTTTCCGCAGTCGTTAATAGTAGGAAAGGTAGAGGGTCTGCATAATGCATAACAGTCATTCAAATGTTATCACGGCTGTACAGGGCCTGTGTGGTGATCTTGTACCTCAGCCTTGCCCACCGAAGCAGTGCAGGCAAGGATGGGAGGAAGACCCTAAGTTAAAATCTTGTTGGGCGTATTGCTAGTCTCAACACCAGATTTAAAATATAATGTGAATAGAGAGGAGGCCATTCTGCTCCTTCTGGCTTGTTTTGGTAGCTTGAGAGATTCTCGTCAGTCAGTTTGCACTTCAGTCTGAGCCAGACTCGGGGCACGAGTATGCGTGTCACTTCCTTGCTGTGACGCGTGGATTATAATTAGGCATGCTGCATTTTCGACATTCATTCCTGCTGTCCCCACCTGTGCTTCGAGCAGCAGCCGGCGTCTGTTAATCAGCGTATATCACTGTATATCAAAGTATATCACTGGAATTAGGAACGTATTCATTGCTCATTATAATTAAAAGGATGCTGGATAAAAAAGTGAAAAGTACCACGCTTGTGTATCTTATACTGAAAAAAAAAAGTATTGAAAAGTGACCAGTGTCAGGATTTAGCCACCTATTGGCGTCAAGATGTAAGTAGATCCCACAGGTCAGCAGAAGGTTAAAAAGATGACGGTGACCCCTAGGGAATCATGGGAAGGGTATGTCGGTGTGTCCCTTTTTCACCCCAATCCAGGGTAACTTGAATTATTTATTCTTCCTTCAAACTGATCTTAGTGCCATCAATAACTGACTACAATAGATAATTAAATTAAATAGCCATCTGTCTCACACACGTAAAATTCACTTGGTTAAAGGCTGTTTTGTTTTGTTCTTTTGTTGCATGTTTTATTATCCAAACTACTTCCTTCTGTGTGAAGTTTCTCTCTGCAGTGTCTGTGCTGTTATGGGTGAGCTTTGATCATTATTCCTAAAGTTAACAAAGTTGTTGGAGGAGATTTACTAAACTGAGAGATCGGTTACAAAGCAGACTGTGGAGCTGCAATCCTCCAGGGAGGGGTTGAAGTGAAGAATGTCTGCTTGCTGAAGACAGATTTGTGCTTTTCTCATTCCTCTGTTGTACACATTAGTGCTTGCTGTAATAAACCAGCTTTGAAAGATTATTTTGAGGAGGGTGAATGGGAATGAGTAACTAGCTGCTTTAAAAGAGTGAATCTGTGGGAATGGGGTTTGAAAAGAACGAAATAGGACTGGTAGATTTGCTGTGATTTGGACTCAGTGTTAATGTTTACTTTGACATTACTTTCTCCCGCTCTGTTCGTGCACTCATACCACAGATCAATCCTGCCTTCCCTCGGTACCCGGTTTTGCCTTTAAGATTATAAATAATTGATCACTTATTTCAGTTTAGTGGGTTTTGCTTTTGTTATGCCCCTTTACACTTAATCACAAATTCTTAATCAACCCTGCCCACCACTGCAGCCAGCCATGGAGAATTAGAGATAAAGTCTGGGGGGATTCTTCCCAGCGACACGGCCCAGATCTGAAGCACAGTTTCTCCTTTAACTGTATGGCTATTGTATTTTATTGTATTTTATTTTATATGAAACTGGTTTATTGGCTCTTTCAGGCGCACGGAATCACGCCAGCGGCCTTCCCTTTCCTCGAAGACAATCGAATGGGTTTGTCAATCAGTAAGGTAGTGTAGTCTAGGCAGGCCAGTTGCACTAAGAGAGCGAAATGGGAAAAGGAAGGGTAGAGGAATTGAAAGCAGAGCAAAGGGGGTGAAAGAAATTGGAAAAAACAATCAATTTTCATCCTTTCTTAGGTTTTTGCTGACAATTAATTTACTCTCTTTGTCACAATCAGTAATTCAATCAGTCGTTTGTCTCTGTAGAGCCCCATGTACACAGAATGCGTTTAAAGTGCACAACGCAATCCAATTAAGACATAATTATGAGGCTCATTTAATTAAAATGCTTTTTTTTCCTCTCTCTAAGACGAGGAGCAGTATTTTCGAAGGAGATTATCAGAGACTGTGGATATGGTGGACAAGACTTGAGCTTAGGGGAGGAAGTGGTTGCTTAAACAATTCAACAAAATTACTAATTCAGTTTCAGCTCTGTGTTATACAAGTGCTCCAGGAGAGGAGGAGGAGGAGGAGGAGGAGGAGAGGGAGGAGAGGGAGGAGGAGGTGATATGTTTTGAACAACAGCAGCAACAAAAAAACTTCCTCAATGTTTTGTAAGCTCCAACGCCTCCTTAAAGTCAATATCACAGACCCCCCCACAGACCCCCCTGGCCCACACTTCTAGCCTCCGAAGACCCCCATCCTCTCCACTCAAAACCATCTCCTACGAGCCAGCCAAAATCCCCCCACCTCTTTCAGCATGGTACCCAGAATGCACTGCCCCTGGCTGAACCGCGGAAACAGGATTCATCTTTCAGTGGATATTTTACCAGTTTTGGCAACTCTACCCCCCCCACCCCCAATCTTTTTCGAGTAGATTTTAATTTATCCAGAAAATCAATATGCACAATCAAATAATCCTGTTTCCATGGTTTTGTGAAAGCATGGTTTCCACTTTTTCTACATCTCCCCTCCCCACCTACACCCTCAGAAAAAGCAAGTCTGCCTGGGGGGCTCAGGGAGCAGGGGGTGTCACATGTGGGAGATTAAGACTGTGTCGAGTTTACTCTTCACGAAAAAATAAAATAAACAAAAAAAACTTCTGATATATGCACAGGCACAATGCACCAACTCAAGCCTGAAACTATGAAGGTGTGACTATAAAACACTGTTAGAAGACGGCGCATTTGTGGAATTGCTTTTTTCTTTCTTTTTTTTAAAATAAATATCTCGCTAATCCTGGCCCACTTAAGTATTTAATTAGTTTCACAGCAGGCTGATAACTAGACACCTGGGTGCGGTAAGTGTGAGGGGGCTGCTGGCAGCCAGTCTGTGTCTCCTATCTGAGGGGAGATGGGAGCTCAGATTCAGACGGAGAAGGCGCATTGCTGTGTGAGCCGCAGGGTCTCCCGCAGTATCGTGTACGTTTTCCTATAGAAGTAAATTGCCCCCCTGCTCGTTGTGTCAGGTACTGTCACACTAGAGCAGCGCACTGTAATTATCTGACATATTAAAAACCCTCTCGAGGAGTAATAGGAGTAAAATATTCTCTCAACACAACTGTGGTTTGAAGGCCAACATGCTACCGCTGCAGACTTGACAGAAAACAACAGTGCCTTCCTCCACAGGGTACTGAGATCAGTTTTCTGCAAAACGGGGGTAATGAGTGCTTTTTTCCTTCGGAAGGGGGGCATAATTTGAGGCAATTAAATATGTATTAATATTACATTATGCCTGACACTGAGCTATCTATGATTTCCCAAACAGCGGATAATCTTAATCGTCTGTATATACAATGGATGCTTTCAAGGCTAGATCATCTTGGCTTTTGTTTCGGGTTGGGGCGGGACAAGCTGTCGGATTGTGCTTGTTAAGGCTCTTTATTAATACTATTGTTTCTGGGGGGAAATTAGCTTTAATGCGACCTGCTCTTCACAGCATCCATGTTCCTCTTAAGATGGCAGCTCTCACCTCCATGGCTCAAAGCCTCCCTCCATTCAGCCGAGGGATTTAGCACTATCTGCACAACAGGGACAATCAGAATTTCAAATGAGTCACAGCACCTCAATTATATTTGAAATGGGTCATTGGTGGATTAGAATTTCGCAGCAAGTTAACTTCCTGTATAGTAGCAATTTGGGGTAATTTTTGCATTGAGCTGCACTTTAATTGCTGTGGCTGAGAACTGCACCATGTGGGGTTATGCAAATTATGCAAATGTTTCTCAAATGATGTTCTGTTTTCTTTCATTTTATAGGGTTTTCTTTTTTCCAAACTTGTTACTGGGGGCAATGCCTGGAGAGTATATAAATATATGTATTTGAATTATATAAATATATATTAGTTTGCATGGAGGCGGGATTAAGAGTTGGGGAGCACTGAGTCATGCAGTGAAATAAGCTTTGTGTGAACAGTACGGCTTCACTATCAAAGTCCTCACCTTAATTACAGTAAATCTCTGTAAAGACCTGCCTGCTTTTACAGGCAGCGTTTTATGAGCAATTAACCGTAACCTAGCCACCAGCCTTCCAGTCATTACTAGGCCTCACCGTGGCCCTAGTCACTGACACACAACTGTGTGTGAAAGTTCAGTAGCTGTACTTTTTATCAATTGCCATCAGTAAACAATTCTAAATGTATAAATAGAACAAAAAAATGAAATATTTATTTTGAACAATTCACAAAAGTAGCATGTCCTAATGAAGAGCTACAAAAGTGGGTCAGGATTTGCTGTAAAAAGTAGTATTTTTTAATATCTTAATAACTCAACTCGGTGATGTATCTTAATTCTCTTTAGCCGCGCTGCAGCCTGTAGTGGCTTCCTGAGCACCGAAGGACTATTCACGCGTAGAGTTATGTCTGTTATGAGCATTAAACCAAAAGGGGCCTATTATAGATAATCTGCTTTTCTTTTTTTATCCACCTAATACGTTTGCCTGATTTTTATGTTAGATACAAGAAGAAAAAAGAATGATAGAAGAAGAACTTTGGTACAAATCAATCCATTTGATCTCATCTGTGTGGGTATTCAGAGTGAGGTCATTATTTATGGCAGCACGCAGACAGATGTCAATTATGCTTTACTTTCACCATTAAAAGGCAGGAAATGACAGGTTATGACAGTCGCTCATACAGGCAAAGGAAAGTTGACTGATAGATGTATTACTGCTGTCTGGTGTCAAGGCCCTTCATTGATGTGTGCTAACCTGTCTGTCTCTGTTCTTCACCCTCCCTCCCTCCCTCCCTTTTTCATGTCTTTCACTTATTCTGCGGTCTCGTCTCCTCCTCGTCCGTTTCCCTCCTCACCACCCTCCTCCCTCTTCCCCTTTTCCCCTCCTCCCCTCCTTCCCTCTCTCAATCCCTCTCTCCCCCAGGTATAAGGGCTTCATTAAGGACTGTCCCAGTGGGCAGCTCGATGCTGCCGGCTTTCAGAAGATCTACAAGCAGTTTTTCCCTTTTGGAGACCCCACCAAGTTTGCCACTTTCGTCTTCAACGTCTTCGACGAGAACAAGGTGAGCGCCTCAGCCAGCGTGGCAGCCGTCCTCCACGTCTCTCTGTCTGTCCCTGCCGGGTGTCCTTTCACACAGACATCCCCACGTACCCAGAAACGAGCAGGTCAAGTGCACGAGACTCGATGGACTCTTGCTCCCGTGCCTGATGGCAGGGCCTGACTTACAAGTCACGTAGGAAGCTGATTGTTGTACCAAGGGAGGGAATTTCTGTGAGAGAAAAAGGACACGCTGTTTTCCGCACCCACTTTGTTCCGTGCTCGCTGTTGTGTGGTGCAGCAAGCATGACGAACCTCCTTATTTTAACATGGACGGGCTGTGCAGGCATCAACTGGTATCGCTTCACAAAAGCACTTGAATTTCCACTCTTCTTAACAACCACCCTCGCCTCCTACTGTACTGCCCCCTCAAAATGCATTTGGCAGCAGTTACCTCCTGGAAGTGCATTAAAAACAAAATTGGCATGACGCAGTTTCTGTCTTTCTTTTTGGTGCTGTTTGCCATCTGCCTGCCTCATCAACTGCCTCATCCACCCACCCCTCTGCCCTGGCCTGTGTGCTTATCTCGGGGGCAGGGGGCCAGAGCAGTCCAGCCTGATAACCCGAAATCTTCCATCTGCCATCTGAGTACTGTCACGCGCAGTACCACCTCGTATCATTCTGTATTGACGTGAAGTGTGCCCCCCCAGGCCCACTGTGGTCCCCTTCAGCCTGTTTTTATATTCCAATCACCATTACATTTAAAATTGCATCTGTTTATTTTTTTTCTTAGACCACCTGATTGAGAGTGGTGAGACATCCGTGGGTTAGATAAAGGTGTCGTTTTTCAGTCCATCAGGAGGTGAACCAGTTAGTATCAATAAAAGAATAGAAACCAGTTGATTAGGATAGATTGTCCTTGTTCTGATACCCATATCCTCATTCGCTTAAATACTTCCTATGCCAGCCTACACAACCTGCATGTCCTGCTATTAACTTCAGATTAATCACTAATTCAAATTCGGTTAATGTACGGAAATACAAGCATCCCTCTGATAAAGGTTTGGAGAGACAAATGCATTCTGCCACTCAGTGTACCAGTTTTTTAAAACACAGGAAAGACAGTAGACCTGTGCTCTGTCAGAGATAATGTCATATTAATGCTGTAATTTAATCAAATGAATGCGAATGGGCCTTTAAGTGTTTCCTCTCCTGTGACGATGTTTCTTCTCGCTTTTCCGCTCTTAAAGGGATTCTTCTATTACTTGATGAAAATCCAGACAGTTTCTTTCTGTCTGGGGTTGCCTTTTGAAGAGATTAAAAACGTATTTATTTTTCAACAAACTTTCTGATGGAAGGGATGCATTAGTATTCCAGGAGAGTGGTATCGCTGATGCGTGTGTGATGCAACTGCAGAGTAACTGTTGACTCTCTCCTTGAGTCGAGCGCAGCGTCGAGGACAAGGCAATTTCAGTTTTGTGTTTTTTATAAATTGAGGTTGCTACCTCTTTCCTTTTTTTTTTTTTTGTTTTGTTATTTTATTTTTCCTGCTGTGACAGATTCTCACTCATTTGCCGGCTGGAGAAAATGGTTTTTGGCAGCTAAAAAATAAACAGCCAGAATTATTACATATCGGCGTTACATACTGATGTTAAGGTTTTCCTGGTGTCTTGAATTCGACACATTTCCGTGACTGGTAAAGGAAGCTTTTTGCTTCAGGGAAATATTCCCTCCCAATTTTGCAAAAGTAATTTGCAATGTATATCCGTCTCAGGTCTAGCAATAAATGTTTATATTATTTTTAAATGTACTGTGACTAGATTTTGATTATTTAGAGAAAGTAAAAGAAGGGAGAATTCGCCCTGAAGCAAAAAACTTTATGAAGCATCTTCTGAATTATTTATTAATTTATTTCCTTTAAACAGGGTCACACAGAGTCTATTGAGTGTGGTCTGTGATATTGATTAACAAAATCAATTAGTCTGATTTCCCATTATGTAACGGCCACCAGGGACAGACAGGTGCAGGTCACAAATAGCTAAACACATTTCTGAAGCTAAAATTCCTTCTTTGGTTTGTGCCTGAGTCAGTATTAAGAATAGCTGTACCATCTAACTTTGTCAACCTTGTTTTTCTGTCTGTCTGTCTGCAGGACGGACGCATCGAGTTCTCGGAGTTCATCCAGGCGCTGTCAGTCACCTCGCGGGGGACGCTGGACGAGAAGCTCAGATGTGAGTGTCAGAGGGGTTGTAAGGTCGGAGGGAGCAGGACAGGGTCAGAGGTCAGCAGTCTGTAGCGGTACAGCAGGCATGTGACAGCCAGAGCTCTGACAGCTGCATGGATTTAAAATCTCAGTAGAGTGCAAGGCAGAGTGTGGAGATTATTTTGAATAGAATGGTGCCAAGCTTACAGTTTTGATGGGTGCAAAAAAAATAAGAAAATTGCATCAAAACAAAGCATAGAAATGCAATACATATATATATTTATGGCATGCTAACTTAATTAAATGATCAATGATGCCCCCCCCCCCACCCACCTTTCTGTCTCTGAAAGTATTGTTGAATATAATATCAATAAATAAATAAATCATATTATATAAACGTACTAAACCATCTCTGGCTCCAGGTTTGGAGAGCATTATCATTAATGAGGAAATTAAATAATACATAATGTATCCGGATAAAGGGGCAGGCAGGGAGAGACTCCCCCCACCCCCCCTCAGATCATGTCGCTGCACAACCAGGCTCTTCTCCTCCAGTGCTATCGACTGATTTAGTTTGTTTGTGTTGTTCTCCTGTTGGTATTTCTGAGGTTCACACAGGTCTAATCCAACCAAGCGCAGATCATCGCAGAAACCTAATTTAAGTGTTAACTGCTGTCTAGGCATCTTTGCCGTAATGAGAGGCAATAAAGAGAAACCTGCAATTATCGTTCTCCTGTGAATTGAAATGCTGCTTTTTTTAAAGTCTCTCCTCTTCCTGTTGTACCATCACCTCAGGGGCTTTTAAACTGTATGACCTCGATAACGATGGCTACATCACCCGCGATGAGATGCTGAACATCGTGGATGCCATTTATCAGATGGTGGTGAGTGACGTTCTCTCCCTGTGGGTGTTTATTTTTTTTTTCAAAGTGGAACTCAGCTGTACCTCACCTTTTTAAAAAGCAAAATTTCAAAGCCTTTGGTCAGAGTGTTTAGTTTTAGGACGTTTGTTTGACGGTGCGGGCGCTGTGGGGCAGCATCGTGGCACTTCTAAGGAACTTACTCTCCGCTTGGCCCAGATGTGTTGAGTGCTCTCCTGCACTTACTTCAGAAATGTGCATTAAAATGATTTAATCGTTTTGGCGGGTCCGTAGACCCGCAGATCCAGACACCGGTAATTAGCAGTGATATGTTATTCTGCATTCTAATAAAGATGGAAAAGGGAGAACTTTATTACATGTCTTCTGTGTCCAAAAACAACAGCCATCTCATCCTGTCTTATGGTTTAAATGGATTCATGCCTCTGTGCAACTTGGCCGGATCTCTGCCTGTAAGTAGTTCAGGCGTTCGCTGCCAGAGATATGGGTGTGTTGTTGCTCTTGGGCTGTGCTGGAGGAGTGTGGTGGGTGGGGTCCCCCTCAGATCACATTTCACCTTACCATCTGTGGGTACAGTAAAGAAATGCAAAGAAGCATATGCTGAAACTGGACATGTATCGATTCAGAGCAATTTGTTAAAAAGGATTTTGAAATCCACGTTTCTCTCTCTCTCTCTCTGTCCAGGGGAACACTGTTGAGCTGCCAGAGGAGGAGAACACGCCAGAGAAGAGAGTGGACCGCATTTTCGCCATGATGGACAAGGTAATATCCAGCAACCCTTGAACAGGGCAGGGATGGTCAAACAGGAGAGGTGTGTAGTGAGAGAGGGGCGTGAGGGAGATGTCTTTGTGCAGCACTTTGCACCTGTGCGGGCTGACATCATTGAGAATCGGGCCGACAAAGCTGTCCTAACAGTGGGGCGTCACAGGCAGCACCCAACTGTTCCAGCTCCACAAGGGGAAGGCTGGCGGGGAGCTTTTTAGGAAACAAAATTAAGGAGCGGATCTGTCCCTCAGCACGTTGTCCTCCTGGCGGCTCTCGCTGCGGGCCTGTCTGGGCCGTGCTCAATCACAGCACTGACAGAGGGTCTGAGTAGCAATTACAGAAACGTTCTCGACCGTGACCCTGCTGTGCGTTGTCCACCCCCCCAGCGGTGCCTTGAACACGTTATCTTCCGAGCGCAGCTGCACATTTATTTTTTATTTTTTTTATTTATATGTACTAGAAAGCCCAGATGTTCATTTTGAGAGTATGTGCCCCCTAATTTCACCCCCTGTCCCTCTGAAACTGCACGAGTCAACCAAGGAAATAGGAAATTGGCGCGGTCGCCTTCGTTTCTGCCTGTTCTTGTCCACCGTCCAGCCAATGTGTTATCTTTGCCACACTTGTTCACTGCCCGTCACATAACTTTAACAGGCACAGCGGTGGGGGGGGCTCATACAGGAGGGTTTTGGCCTCAACGTTCCAAGAAATTAGTCTGTCACATCTCGGATTATAATTTTTTCCTGTCGGACAGCTGCCTTGTTTACTATGGGTCAGGTGCAACATTAAAACGGGCCTTCTCTCCTGATGGCGAAGACTCAAATTGTGAATCCATCCTGCTCGAGCACATACCTGTGACTGTTCTATTTTCAGCTCCCCCAGCTAATTCACTAATGAATTTGTCACTAGTGAAGGCGCAGATCACCTTGCCTGCCTCCCTCTCTCTCTCCCTGTCTCTCTCAGACTGGGGTCTGGCGAGGGATTGCTTAAAGCGGCAGCGTGTCTCCTTCCCTCTCCAAAGAACCGGGATTCAATACATGAGTTCACAATACAGTGCAGCTATGGGATTGCTTCCCAGAGGGCTGCAGTGCTAAGCTTGCTGTCAGAAACCTGGCATGAGTAAGCTGGTCTGATGGCAAGGGGACGTTCGGCCAGCGTGCCCCCCCTGCTGCCAGTGTTAGTGGTTGTTTACAACTGTACAGCGATGGCAGTGTCTGAAACCGAAAAACCTTTTCCCGGCGGATCCCACTGATGAGAGGAAGGGAACAGCAACTGTAAAAACAGCATTCCCCGCACAAGCAAAACAAATGAACAAATGAGTGAAAAGTCGTTAATGGGGAGGCTGTCGTTTTCGAACGTGAGCTGGACAGATATCTTTGTTGTTTGCTGTTGTCGTACAAAGCAGGAGGGTTTGGGCTTTGTGTGCGAGAGGGACAAGGATTTCGAAAACAAAGGCAAAGAGTGGTGGCGCTCCCTCTACCTGTCAGACTGTGCAACTGCGGCCTCTGTGGGTCTGCTGTGCCAGCCAGCAGGAGAGGGTGCTCACTGCGGAGCCGTGCGCTTTGTTTCCGACCCCTCTCCGCTGTGCCCGTGTGCGGAACAGACTAATGCTCCGTAGTCCCTGTTCTGCCAGGGATCAGAGAATTATTTATAGACTCTCCCTGCTGCTTAATCTCTGCCTTCTCCCTGCTCTCCAACCCATCTGCACTGACTGTAATATTTAACAAAAACACACAAAAATACAAGAAGGATAATCATCCCATCCCTGAATTCAGCACAACGAGGGCTCACTTTAAAACTCAGGAAATCAGGAGTTTTTATCCCCTTTTGTTTTATTTGTTTTTAGAAACCTTTTGATATGAGCATTTTTCATCCAGGTTTGGAAGACCAGATCTGGGACAGGCAAACACTCCAGGTTCACAGATGACCCAGATTTGGCCCAATAATAAGCAGACCCTATTGAAAGCACAGGCAACTATTCCAGTTAATCTATTTTAAGAGTGATGCACTGGTGTGCGTCTAATAAATGTCTCGTTCGGATGGACGAAACTTATGGACTAACACAAACTTTTTAGCCTCTTTTTAGCACTTGTGTGATGAATGTAATGAAAGTCAGAGAGCAGGTGTGCTCCATAAATAGTCAAAATGCGCAGTGCAGCCAGAACGGTGCGTTATATTTTAGATGTGTTTTTTCAGTTGTGACCTGTGTTGTGCAGGGCTGTGCCAGACTGTGCCGTACTGGAGCAGAGGGGCTGTGTGTCGTGTGCTAACAGTGTTGTGTGCTGTTGTGTTTCAGAATGCAGATGGGAAGCTGACCCTGCAGGAGTTCCAGGAGGGCTCCAAGGCGGACCCGTCCATTGTGCAGGCACTGTCTCTGTACGACGGGCTCGTATAGTCCTGGGGGCGCACTGCGGTGAGTCTGGGGCAGCAGGTCAGAGAGGGGTCAGGGCTAGAGCGGGTTGGGGCAGGTACAACTACAGTTCGATTAGTTCCTGAAGAGCTCAACTGGATTGAAAACCACTGCTTTTAACTGTTGGTTTGCCTGAACTAATAAACCTAAACTGTAAATGCACATTTATGTCATCTGAGAAATGCATTTCTCCAATCCCAATTTGAGGGAAAATGGCAGCATGGCATTTCGTAACACACACGCCTAAATAAGTGTTACTCTGACCTGAGTGTTGGCTTGGTGCAATTTGCCCAGTCTGTCCTCTGGGCATTGTCTTCTAAGACCAGGTGGTCTCTTTTGTGTGCTACTGAATGTTAGGAATAAAGGAATAAAGTATAAAATAAATGTGCTTCTTTAGTTTTTGTCATAGATCTCTGTTAACATTGTGCTGCCCCTGAAAAGCACGTTACAGGACAATACTGAAGGAGGAAGAAACTGTATTTGAATTATATCTCCCCTATTCGTGCTCTGACACAATGGAGAGGGCGGTGCTGGGCAGCCCTGGTACTCAAGTGGACCTGTAGTGCCTTCGTGTTTTTTCTCCCCCTCTCATCTCTCCAGTTACTTATTTCAGCCATTTATTTGTTAAACTGAATTAAAAGCATTGGGTGGACATAGAGAGACGCAAACAATCTCCAGGACTGGAGCATGGCCAGCACCAGGGATTGGTTTAGGGGCTTCATAATTTCATCTGTCAGGCTTTCCCTCACAGATCTGTAGGGCCTTCTATTTCAGGAGTGCTTGTCAGTCGTTAAGTGAAATCCTGCGCTTGTGTGACAGATGTGTCTGATGCAGGCAGATCAATCTTGTCCCCCTGATCTTGCACATTTAAAAAAAATCACTCTTATGTTTTCATTTATTTTTACAGAAATGGTGTTTTGTTGATTTTGTTGTTGCCAGATACCCCAGAGTGACCCACTCCTGTGCCATCTCACTCGTTCTTGGAAGAAGCCATCGTCTTTCTCCCCCTCTTCACCGCAACAGAAGGGGAATGGTGCGAGCTGTCTTGGGCCGACCTTCGCTGTCAATCACTTGTCTCCATCGTCGCCAAATACAAACAAACTAACAAAGAAACACACACAAGGGACAACGACTCGTCTTGCCGGCTCAGAGGAAGATAATGATTTTGCAGGAGGATAGAAGAAAGAAACCTGACAGACGGAGAGAGACTTGATCTTCTTTGACTTTTGGAAATGACACATTTTGCTAATTGCTTAAAACAGGACACTGCAGGTGGTGTTGTGTGCATGGGACTGTGTTCAGCCCTGACGTTACAACGCCACTCTTAAATCTGGAGATGCTAGCCGGCGTTGATTGTCCTTGGGTTGCAAAATATCTTATACATGTATATATATATAATTTATATATATAATATAATATATATGTATATTGGCTTATAAAATATGAAATTTTAGTGGCAGAATAAGAAAAACGCTGCATCGCTGAGGTTTCGTGAAAAGTGTTGTGCATTCATGTAGAATGAAATTGTTATTTTTTAATTATTTTAATTATTTTTTCATTGAAAGCAACATCACTAGGCTGAAACTTGCAACCAACAAAGAAATAGAAATGTAACACAGGATGAATCTCTCCCCTCTGTAGGGTGTAGGATAGTGTGCAATACTGATAGCGTCTCCCCCGTGCCCTTGCGTACTCCAAACCGAACCAAACGTGACGCAGATGGCACTGGAGCTTGACTGCGCTCTGAAGTTCCAAAATTGCAGAAGCAACTTGTTTTCCATTTCATTTGTTTATTTTTTTTTAACAACTGTTTACTAAGAGAAAAAAATATCACTTTATTCTTTTTGTTTTAAATAAGACAAACACTCATCTACGAGTCTGAAGCGGAAAAGGAAAAACGAAGCCGTCCGAGTGCCTGCTTTGAGGAGTCCTAATGTGTGCAAAGCCTCCTTCTACAACTCCATGAGAAACCTGGGCTAAAACTCCCCTTGTTTCACAAGCTGCTTTGAATAAAGAGATCTCGGCGGCAGAAAACTGAATTTTCTTCAGCAGCGGAAAGCTCTGAGCTGCACTAACAATGTATTTCGCACAAAGCTGAGTTTGACAGGGGGCCTTTGGTCCTTCTTTTCAAACGGGGATAGCTGGTTGTAGGCAGCTGATTGAATTTTACAAGTTGCAGATTTCTTTGAACACTGACTGGCTTAACACCTTTACGCCTATAGACCTTTGGAAGATCGTTGCTATGCTTTAACATGGTATTCCTCGTGATATAAACAAATGCGAACTTGGCAGGTCATGTGTGACAGTGATAATGAACATTCAGAACACAGAATTTCTAAACCTAATCTGTTTAGCTCATCCCTATATCACTACCTGGTAGCTCATGTGGTCTTTTACAATGGATTCTCATATGTTTACTTAATACATATGTGTGTGTCATGGGTGCTGTCATATCTGGTTAAACGTTCATGCCGTTGTGTCACCAGTTTTCACGGCCTGCATGCAATGGGTCACTCCCACGTTTGACTTTCAGTTGACTCAATGCAATTACTAGCAGATTGCAGCAGATTGCTTTCTTCAGTGAATGGTATCCACTTACAAAGCAAAGACGGGAAAAGCAGGACCTTTTGAGAAGTTAAAAACCTCAAGCAGGTCACCCCCCTCCCTCTCTGGTCGTCTCTTTTTTATTCATCTGAACTTTATTTAAATGGCTCTGTGCTTCCATTATCTCCTCCTCAGCTCTCTGTGGCTGTCTTTCTCCGGCTGTAATGAGTAGCCTGCCGTGTTTATTGAGCGTCTTTTGGCGATGTCTGTGATTCCCAAGGAACTGCAGACTGCCTTAATGATTGAAAACCTTGTCATACCTTCAGCTTTATCTGGGCTGGGGAAGGTCAACAGAAAAAATAAAATCTTTCATTTTATCTCCAGCTCCTAAGTAAGTGATTTGATTACTTGCAGTACCACTGGTGTACCGTGGTTAAAATATCTATGATACTGCTGCGTCTCTCCGTACAATTTAACCGTTCACGACCCCTTGATGAGTCACAAAGACTCATGGCTACTCCGAGTGGTATGTTTATTTATGTCAATATTTATTTAATTATTCGTTTTTTTTCCTTCCCCATAAAAGTACAATTGAAACGTTTAACCTTGTAGTACTTTTAACTGTTGCATGGGAAGCAAGCAAACACACACACACACACAAAACCAATGCATATGAAAGGAGGAGTGCAAAGTGGGATAAGCCGGGTCCCCTGTGCCTCCCACACTCTGTCTTCAGCGCACGAACATTTCTGCACCTTTATTTTATCAGTGATTTATTGCAAGTGTCACCGAGCCTGTGTAGCATTCATCCCAGAATGCCTTTTACTAAATTGGCATTTGGAAATAACCAGATTACTTTGAGGACTCTGTCACAGCTTCGACACCCGTCCACCCATTGCCTGATCCCAGCCCCAGGCGAGGGATGGCTCCTGCTGCCGGCTTCCCTTGGGTGAATTCTAGAGGCCCGTGGCACTTGCACAGCAGGCCCCTGTGGAGTAATTTGGGCAAATGGGAATTTCTAGCACCTCTACGGTGAAGTGAAGGTTTGCCTTAACCCCCGGACTCTCCTCAGGGGTCTTTTCAGTTCAAACCGGATCTCTGTTTGAGTCTGAGATGCATCTTGCCCTTAATGACCCCCAGATTGGGAGTGCTGTTAAAATGAATCCCCCTCCCCCACCAATCCTTTTCCTTTTTTCCCCCTTCCCCGTGGGCGGGGGGGGGGTTGTCACTTCCCAACTGCAGTCATTATCATTCATCTCTACAGTGACTAACGACAAGCTCCTTGCACATTGTCACATGTCAGAGTGAGTGCTCTGTCTAGCACTGCAGTTTAGGCCCCGACTTCTCTAAGGCAGGTTTTCTCTCTTTTATTTTTCATTTCCTCCCTGTGGGACGGATGTTGCCGTCTGCCGGGCTGCTGGGGTGTGAACAGCCCCTCTGCCTTCTCGTCTGAGATCTGATTTATCGGCGGTGCTGTTTTGTTTAGTTCTTCCTTGAATCCCGAAACCGGAGGACCGAGTCTGGGCCCGCAGCTACAGAACAGCAGATGTGTGTGGCGATAATTCAAGGTGACTCTGTCCCCGGCAGCTCGGAAACCCGGTCTCGGCTTGCCATTGTTTGATGTTGAAGGTGACACTATAGTGGGAGTTGCAGTGGGAACCCACAAACTCTTTTGAGACGGTCTCTGTTTTGGGGTGGGGGGGTACATTTGCCAATTTTAACATTGTTTTCTCTGATAAACAAACAGAAAAATTGTTTATTTTAAATTGTGCACTTTGAACAGAATTCAAGTCTCCCCATTTTCCCTTTTTGTCGAGTTGAGGCATCAGTAGAGCACGGGCACATGGGCTACCTAGAAGAATCTCCTTTTGTTTCATACGGATATTTTAATTAATTTAACTACCTCTATCATTATGTTGTCATCTTAATATACATGATCAGATCCCTGTTCAGCAGTTTAGAGAGGGTTGAGAACAGATACTCATGCAGTCGGCTTGTACAATGCAATGCACTGATCCGTCTAGCTCAGTAAAAGACATCCTTTAGTCCAATAGCATTCGGTGTGTTAAGTAATTATGAACACGTTGTTTATTATAGAAATAAACTTCCGCAAGAACATCAACAAGGTTTACATGATGGCTAACAAAACGTTTTTGACTGTTAATGATTTGTATCTAAACACTATTTATTTATTTATTTATTTTAGAAATGCTCTTTAAATGTTAATGCTGCTGCTACCGCTGCTTCCTCCAATTGAGTTGGTTAGTTGGGAGTATGCTCCTATCTCCATAAGGAACTCCTCTCCGGTCTCTTGTGTGTAAATGCTGATGTCTACGCTTTATGTGCAAGTTTACTGTTTCTCCGTGATGTACATACAGTGGTGCCTAGAAAAAAAGGAGAGAAATGACTTGCAGTGTCATATTAATCCCAAAATGGAGCTGTTGCAATAAACAAATACCTGCACCCTTGCCTCCTGCTGGGAGAATGGATGTACAGCATCTGATTTATTCCTGTGTCGTACTGCATTAATGTCATTATCCTTTACTGCGTATTGAAGCAGAAAAACATGTAAGCAGGCCCTTAGCATATTAACCCCCCCTCCCCCTCTTCTTTTTCCTCCAACGATGACCCAGCTTCAAATCCCCCTAGCATCAGTGTAGCGCATTGCAACATCAGACTTGACCGCATCAGACTGAAGTTGAGCAAGTGTGTCAGTCTTTCCCCCCCCCACAACAGTGGGAGTCTTTTTACTTGCCTATCGCTCTACGTGAAAGCTTTTAAAAGCAGTATTCAAGAGCTAACTGTAACTCAATCAGTGTCATGGCTGTCTGATACAACGGTCCTCAAAACAACACAAAAAACGAGTTTTAATATCGTGATTGGAAGTCATCTGGACTCGAGAAAAGATCAGATACCGTTATTGTTGTTTTTCTTGGGACACTGTACTGTTTGCACTGAGGACGGGCCTCCCCCAGTCCCCTGTATATTTATACTATCAACTAGCTCTCTGTCTTGACTGTCTGAAATGTCTTGTCTCGGTTTGAGTTGCATGTCAGTGTTGTTTTTTTCTGGAGTGTTAATTGTTTAAATAATCTGAACAGAAGAGATAAATGAACAAATACGTACATAAATAAATCCAGTAATAACCATATGAAAGAGATTACATTTGCATGTGTTGTCAGTGATGCATCAATTGATATACAGCAATATTTTATCAAAATAAAGACAAAGTGGAACTTTGTGTATCTGGGTTGTTTCCTTTTGGTTAAGAACACCATTACCTCTCCAGGTGGCCGTGCTAAAAACTAACGAGCATCTGCCTGACTATGGAAAAAGAAGTTGGGTGATCAGGTGATGGGAATTGGGAAAAAAAAAAGACCCTCGTTATTTATAACACTGACCACTGGGTGGCAGTGTAAGTAATGGATAAAAACACTTGGCTAATGGGGACACAAATGGGGAATTGTATTTGTATAAGTTCTTCATTGCTGCCCAAAACCCTCCGAGATGGCAGTGTCTTATGCCACTTTGGCTCTCGTTTCCGGTTGTGTACCCCCTGAGGCAGATGGACAACCTAATTTTCTCATAATGCTCTATGTGCCTAGTGCTGTGCAGTATTGCTGTTTGACTTTTCTGCAAACTGCCAGCCTTTGCCCATTCTTGTGTTATTGTCAATTTTCTAATGTTAAAGTGGGTGATTTTTAAGCTTTGTTTTTGTCTTTTGTCTGTTCTCTCCATGGTTATTTCTATGTATTATTGGTGGAGTGTTGATCTAGTCATTTCAATCTTGTTTTAAATGTTGACGTTGATTTTATACTTTCTTTAGGTCGTTTTTACTCTTTCACTTGGTTGCAGATGACAGGGTTCATAGCTCAAATAAATGCCCAGTCTTCATAATGTGTGTGTGATGTTTTGGTCTGTATTGCGTATTTAACTTTGTGCTGATAAAGTACGTTGTCATTTTCTATTGCAGAATTGTACAATTGACTTTCTTTCTTTACATCATCACTGACAGCCTTGCTGTAGCTGTAGTTGACATTATCTGAAATATATTTTTTAATCAAAACTTGACTACTTTAAACGACTTCCTTGACCTTATTTGTGAAACGCATTAGAGGTTTTGACAGTTTTTTCAGTGCTGATTTGTGCCAGGTACATGGGCCAGATCTTGACATTTTCCAGTCACAATACAGTAGAAATGATAGACGACTACGGATACGCAACATTAAGCCAAGGGGAGTTTTTTTTTTCTTTCTTCGGCTAATGCTTTTTTCCTTTCTTTTTTTGCCTAGAGATTGATGATTGTAAATCAGGTCTCTAGCTGAGCAAGAAGTCCGACACAGGAAGCATGCAGAGCGTGTGTTGTTGGGGGTTGTGAAGGGGGGCTGGGGGGGGTGGCATAGCCGGGTCAGGTTACACCAAAAAAGTGGTATTACTTTTCGGGACCCTTTCAACACCCATCCCCACTTCACTTCATGCGTCTCTCTAGGGGAGCTGCAGTGCGTACTTTGTGAAACTGTTGCACTGTTAGCGCAGCGCGTCAGGAGAGGATATTGGACACAGACAGACAGACAGACAGACAGACAATCCATAAATTGCTTGCTTGTTTGTTTTGTGTTGTTTCTGATTGTTAAGCCATCATGGAAAATCAACACAGACGTTTTTAAATCTTTGGATTTCTTTTTAAATCTTGTTTGGCTTTTGTAAGGCGCAAAAACATTTTTGGATAACCTACATACTAATTATTTTTAATTTATTTTATTATTCATCTTTATCCAAGCGCAATGTTTGCAGTTTGAATATAGCTGTTTTGAAGCGTTGTTTTCATTATATTTCTGAAACTCTGATGTGGACAGGCAACAATGAGTGGCTCATGGATAACGCGCTCTTGGTGGGTACTTGTGGTGCTTTGCGCACGCAGGGGCTCCGGCTCGCCCGGGCTGGGGCCGGACACTCGCCCCGGGGACAGCGCCTCCAGCCTGGCCTTCGTGTTCGATGTCACCGGCTCCATGTACGACGACCTGCAGCAGGTGACCGAGGGCGCATCTCGCATCCTGGAGAAAACCCTGAGCAGGAGGACGCGACCCATCCAAAACTTTGTGCTGGTGCCCTTCCACGACCCGGGTGTGTATGTCATGCATTACAAAATAAATCAAGCAATACATACAGTTCGTTTCAGCCCTAGCTAGTAAGTGCTGATTAATGGTTATAAATGGGACATGAAAAAACGAATGCTATGTGCAGGTTTCACAGACACAGATTGGCACTAGTCGGGGGCTACCCTGTTGTATTTGTGGCAGAGCAGTGCTAGACTAGGGCTAACGAGGTCTGTGAAAGTGTATACATATAAAGGCATCTGCTTGTTAAATACATCTGGAAGTGAATGCTATGTGTTCAAGACATCGATTTCAGCGTGGCGTGCCACTTTTTCATTTATGTAACCAGTCGTGTATATATCGAGTCACTTATTGATATGGGAAAATATGTAATGATGTGTAGTAATGACGGTGATCGATAGAAGTAGCTGTTAAACGGCCTGTCTTTAACACACCCAGTTCGTCCAAGTCACTGGCTTCTCCTTCCAGCGTAGCTTTTAATTGTCTGTTTTAAATTGTCTGTTTAGACCTTCCTTAACTGAAACAGCTGGCAGCGTCAGAAATGATACATTTTGTTGTATTGTTTCAGTTACCAGTTAGCAGTTGGGCCCAGACAGAACTTACTATGGGAAGTGTTTGATAGTGTGCAATGCTTGCCTGTGTCTGCAGTCATTAATTGGTAGGCTATTAAGACTAGTCTAGACAGCTGTAGGGGACCCACAATTTATAATCAAGTAGAGAACAGTTTGAGCAAATTTCTTAAAACACAGTGTTCCTGCAACCAAGGATTTTGAAGCATGTTTGGAAAAAGACCAGACTTTCAGAAAATGTTTTCAGTCAGGGGTTCATTACAGAGGAGATGAGTTGTAATGGAAACCTGAAGACACACGCAGTACCCAGGACCACCCTCCCTCTTCAAGGGACTTCAACCCACACAAAGACCGCTGCCCACCAGGAATATGCACCCCCCCTTTCACAGTCATCCGGGGGCTTTTAAAAGAGTCCTTATCTTCTCCCAGCAAAACCTGCTGTGGGAGTCAGGAGCAGACATCTGTCAGCTGTATATAAAAGGTGCATTCAAGTCTCCCTTTTCTTTAAATCAAATATTAATTTGTATTTTCTTTCTTTCTCCTTCTTAAACGGGAGTAATCAGAGGAGATTAGGAAGCTAATTTACACATCTGTCATGGGGGACGGCGCACTATGGTGTAGCGGTAGACAAGCAGTCATTTACATAATACTGTTATGCCTAATCCAAAAATAAAAGATTTCTGTGATTAAAGTGACATTTCCAAGCAACGTAAGGGGCACCCTCTCAAGTTTCAATTACAGCAGCACCTGAGATGGCACATTCATTAGTTAGAATTCATCTGTGGCTTCTTATGGAGACGACAAGTCTGGGAGACAATGGACAGGTACTGTTCTTTGCCCACTGTTGTGGTTTGCTACAGGAGATTTTTCCAGTTTTCCTCCATGAAAGAATGGGTAATATTTCTGCTCTCTAGCAACCAACACCGTCACATTTTCCCCAAGAGTATAAATACATAAATATATAAATAATCCATGAACTGTGAAGGTTAATGTATAACACAGCGCCAAACAAGAACATACCACAACGTGTTTGCATAGGTCGAGGTATTAAAAATGTAACGCGTAGCACATCTGTATTCCTGTGGAGAGGCAGAGAGAGGCAGTGCTGGGCCAGAGCAGAGTGTGGCGGGTGTCTGTGTATGAAGCATGGTGGGGAATGTATACTGTAGTCTGCGGGCTGGGGTTTCTGCTTTCCCCCTACCCTCCAATCTGTTTTCCAGCACAGTAGCACGGGTTGGGTCCCCGGGAGCAGCAGCTCGTACAGGGGAGAGCACAACTCTCTAGCAGACGGCCAGGGAAGGGGGCTGATGTGTCATCTTCTGCTTAGTTTTAATACCCCAGAGAGCTTGTGGTGTAGGGCACTGGGGGTGCCTACATGAACCGGTATTGGATGACTAAGTAAAGGTGCATGTATACTGTGTTTACTATGTGTGCCTTGTGTGTCAGTGGCTTTTATCCCCCCCGGTTGGCTGAAAACCCTTAGAGAGCAGGTACCAGGGCATGTGACAGGCTTGTGAGCTTGAGTGGTGCTTTTGAACAAGAGGCAGGCTGGCTGAGTGAGTACGGGAATGATGACAGCAAGTCAGTCTCTTCTGTGAGGGGCAGCGTTTTGTGTAACAGCAGCAGAGAACTTTCCAAGTCTAATGCTTGAGCTTCCTACTTCTTCCATCTCATATTGCAACCCCCCCCCCACCGATCAATAGCTTGCTTGAGCTGTATAAACTCAAGGTGATCTGCATTCAGGCTCAGCTGTGTTCAACCAGAACCACTGGGTTTGGCCAACCTTGTGGCAGGGGCGTTTGGAAGGCTCTTAGAGAGAGAGAGATAGAGAGAGAGAGAGGTCACTTCAGCTGCTTTTTAATGAAGACGGGAAGATCACTACACAGACCTGCACACCTGGCAGGACCGTAGCCCCCGGCACACACACTGCAGTGAGCTTTGCCGCGACTCAGTCCACGCGTTGCATTTTACCAGCGCGCTTCAGTTTCCA
This sequence comes from Amia ocellicauda, assembly GCF_036373705.1. Lineage (NCBI taxonomy): Eukaryota > Metazoa > Chordata > Actinopteri > Amiiformes > Amiidae > Amia > Amia ocellicauda. The sequence continues at coordinate 12,446,500 of NC_089858.1, read as the reverse complement.
GCAGTGTTGCCATATTTGGCGGCATCATTTATACAATGCCTTCGAAAAGTTGCTAAGTCTTTGCCCTCGCGCCCATTAATCCTGGGAATGTCCAAACACGCACAACAGTCGGCGGCAGCTTGGTTGTATCATGTTTGAGGTCTGGCAAATAATCTACCCCAGACAAAAAAAGTAGAAACCCTGCGATTAAAGAGGTGATGATGGCAATAAACAGTGTGTGCGTGGGTGTTTGCATGTGAGTTTGCATGTGTGTGTGATTACTTATAATGTGGCCCCAATAATGTTTTCTGCAATTTTTTTTTTTTTTTTTTGGTGGAGCCATTTTTAAAAGTGCACTTTTAAAGTGTCAGATTTAAGGGAATAATGTAAAGACAGTACAGTTTACAGTCACAGGCTCACATGTATGGGTACACTTTTGTTATCCTTTCTGATTCAGGTGTGGTAATTTAGATTTAGTGTGGCTGTTTGTTTAGAGTCATTATCTTGTTATGAAACTCTTCAGCTAGAGAATAATTTGTGCATTCAGATTTTGCGTTTGTAAGAACTGTTGCCCTAAGACTTTCCACAAACAGCCATTGCTGCAGCAGTGCAAGCGGTGTACAGTGATTTTATTGGAGGGATTGCACCTGCGTGTTCCTATCATCCTGATCTGGGGCTGAATGCTTTTTTCATTTTCTTGTGTTTCATGTGAAATTTATGAGTCATGCTACCTTTGTTTATGATGTTCCTGTTTTATAAGCTAATGTTTTCATATTACAATCCCATCCATAAAACAAAATGGCTAAAAAGTGCTCCATAATGTACCGTGTGCAATTGCCTCTGGGCCGGGGCACTCAGAGCTGTTGCTGGAGGGAGGCTGGAATTCATCTCCGAGGAGCAACAAATCCTAATCTCGCCCCGTCTTTGGTATTTAAAATCCATGTTCTGCACGGCGAGTGGGAGCGCCTGCAGTGTGTAAGGGAGGGGGAATAAATCTCCATGCTCCGGCCGGGGCTGGTGCAGTCAGCTCTGTGATGTACAGGGCCGCAGGGAGCCCAGACACAGGCTCCGCACACACAGCTGCTGAGCACGGAGTGGAGTGTGTAGTTATTCTTGTTGTTTTTTCTGTGCAGAATCTGCTTTTCTATTATTTTGTTTTAATTAATCAATTAATGACCTGATTAATTGATTAATTAATATACATTAATTAAAGTTGTTTCTATTAAACAAAACAATAGCTCAATAAAACAAGTTGTGTAGGGCAATACTATGTGGTCTGACCAAAACAGAACACATAGAATGCTGCCTTCTACATTAGGGCAGATGCCTGTACTTTCCATTTATTCTATTTATTGAGGGGTATGTATTCCTTCGGGACTGACTTTAGGGCTGGGAATGTTAATAGACTGTCCGCTGTGGGACAGGAGGAGCGTACCAGTGGCCTGCTAGTGTCCACCGAAGGGTTAACAGGCAGTGAAGTTGGAGTCCTGGTGTTGGGAGACAGGCAGGGCAGATCTGTAATTTACACAGTGGCCTAATTACAGCAGAAACCGCGCTGCTGCTTTATGAGGCAAGGATGTAAATCTCTGCAGAGGAGGGCGGGTTTATGGCCGGGAAAGACATCTAGGGAAGGGAGTAAGAATGCCAGTCCCTGTTTGCCACGCATTAAATAACATGCACGCCGACACAGAGAGACATGAACATGCACAAATTGTGTAAGGCTTTTAAAGTGCAAACCCTCTCAGCATATTAAATCAAGGAACGTCTAAGGACAGGGCCAGCCCGTGGGGCTGATGATGGGGACGCACCGCTGTCCTTAAACCTCCAGACACGTGAACCTTTAACTGCCAATCCCAGTCAATCAGCCAGAACTGAGAACCCAAAATGTCACTGGATCTGTGGACCATCTCAAGCCTTTAAAGCACAAAAGCAGCATCCCACACCCACACTAGCAAGAGAGTCCACATCTTTGACACACTTTCCAGTAGCCTCCAAATTAATACAGCTGTACATAAACCACAGAGTTCTTTCCATGATAGAAACAGTGTTTCAATACATGGTAAAGGAGCTCAGGTCTTCTCAGCTTTTACTGCCAGACAAATGCGAGTGTTAATAGTGCTGCTCCCGTATTGCCCACTCACAGGAGCAGGCTGCCATTTTCCTTGACGCAATAGGACAGGGGACGGGGGAGCTGTACTGAATATGTCAGAATAAGAAAGCTAACTTTTCTGTGTTTGCAGACATCGGGCCTGTGTCTATCACCACTGACACCGAGAAATTCCAGCGCGACCTCCGGGATCTGTTTGTGCAGGTCAGTTTGTCTTCATAATAAGGGACCGTTTCTGATCAGTTTACACAACAATGTGGGGGTTGGGTGGTGGTGGGGGGGGTATGGGATTTGATACGGATTCCAGGCTGAATATAAACTCAGTGTTTGGTGTCCGGTGTAATAATACTGTAATTAAAGGCAATTAAGAATAAATCAACAGATGAATACATCAATCAATAGTTTACTGATTTGCCTGCCCGTCACTCCCAGTGGCACTGTGCAGTGGTGCGGTGCAAATGTGTTCTGACAGTTTGTGTCTCCCCCTGGGTCCTCCGGGATCAGGCTTTTGACAGGCAGTCAGGTAAGCTGGGATTTGAGGTGAAGGGAGGGGGCCACGGCTGAAAGATTGCAGGAACAGCTCTGGGATCCCCTCCTCCTCTTGGGGGAGTGAACTGCCAGTAACAAAGAACACCCCCTTCCTGCCCACATGTCAGTGACCTGCTGGGGGTGGGGGGTGAGGGAGGTGGGGGGTCGAAGAACAGTCACTGCACATTCCTGCTGGGAAAAAGGCCACAAAAACACAGGGAGGGAATCCCTTCTGATCCTTCTGAGGGGCTTGGACTCGGACAGATGAACCTTTTGTTCTGAGTTTTCATTTTATTTTATTTTTATTTCAGTTGATTTGAATCTATTTTAAAGTACCCATGTTCATTGCCTCTTCTCTTTCAAACCATGGCTAACTCCCAGCCTTCTCCTTGGCTCACTGGCTTCCTCCCTCTCCTCTCCGCACTCCCTGTTGAGATCTGTGCTCTGCATGCAGGGGCTCATTGGTATGGGCTGAGCAGGTCTGCAGAGCCTCACTCAAGAACAAGACAGGATCATTAATGAAACGAAACGACTAAACACAATGCTGCGTTTCACTGATGGATTAAGTAATCATGTCAGTTTGCATGCTTTGGGATTTAAACATAAATAAAGAAAGAAAAAATTAAAGCTGGCGTATATTATTTTGTGACGTGTTAACCGTCTGCGCAGAGTGATTCACTCGCTCTGGTTCAGCTGTTCAATTTTGTGTCTTTCTGTGGGCTGCGCTTGACAGAATGGCTCTGTCTACAGGGCTCACCTCTCCAGGTGTGTGAATCAGCCCTGAATTCTGTCATTTTTTTGTGCTGAGTGAGTCATCCTTGTGAGTCACCTTGAATAAGAGAGGAGGTGTGTGTGGAGGGGGGGATTAAAATGCTCTTTGGTTCTTAGTGTTGTACATTGTTGAAAACACATCTGCTGTAAAACTACACATGAGTCTGTGCTAGCCCTGGAGAGTCCACATTTCTCTATGTACAACCTCAGCACCACCCACCCATCCCCCATACCCAACCCCAAACCCAATAACACACTTGAGTACAAACAGACCCAGACTAGTCATGGGGGTGAAGTGAAGATACAGATCGTTTTCAGTACACTGAGACAGCGTGGTCATTTGTGTTTCCAGGGCGGGGGGGACTGTCCCGAGATGAGTTTGGGGGCCATTAAGAAGGCGCTTGAGGTCTCCCTGCCTGGATCCTACCTGTACGTCTTCACCGATGCCAGAGCCAAGGACTACCGCCTCAAACAGGAAGTCCTGCAGTTGATCCAGCTCAAGCAGTCGCAGGTGAGGGACACTAGGCCCCACTAGCAGGAGGGGGACAGAAAAAGCGCTTAGCCTAGCACTCCATATACAAGACATTGTACAAGCTAAACCATGTATGAATAATATTCTTAAACGCAAGGAATCCCAGCTCGACATCTAGTGATATAATGATGCTGGTAATCATATATGATGGTGTTACTTCATGTTTAAAGCTTTTTTGTTCTCCTTCACGTACAGCTGCACATTTCCTTTATTTATTTTAAACAAAGTTTCACATCTGGAGTTTTCCTGGTCCTCTCTGTCTCTCTCTGTATCCAGGTGGTGTTTGTTCTGACAGGGGACTGTGGGGACCGCTCCCAGCCGGGGTACAGAGCCTACGAGGAGATTGCGGCCACCAGTTCCGGCCAGATCTTCCACCTAGACAAGCAGCAGGTCAACGAGGTGAGAGGTCGGGAGGTCAAGAAGTCAGGCAACTCATAAAGAGGCTTGGAATGTTCAGCGGGAACTGCAGAGCACTTCGGCCCGCTCTCGCTCTGCTAACACCTCGGGGTCCATGACGTCAAAGAAACGCAGAATGTGTCAGAGAGCTATTAATGTGTGGTGTTAACTTTTAAAATAATGACCAGATCCAGCAGAGAGCTGAGACAGCGGTCTGGATAATGTTGTTTTTAAAGACAAAACAGACATGGGGGTGTTTGTAGAACATTTCCAGCCCTGGGAACCCAACATTCATTTTCCTTCTGCCTAGTGTTCTGTATATGTTCTGTTTTGATATAGTTTGATTATCTGCTGCAAAAATCACCTGATAAACTTAAAACGCACTAGTGTTATTCACCGTAGTAACAGTGGCAGTGTGATTCTCACCCTGAATTATTTTATTGATGATGCCGCTTTAAAACAAAACCTAGCATGAACTTTGTGGAAGGAAAAGCCAGCTCATCTCTGTCAGCTCAGTAGTCACTCAACATAGTTCACAAGAACCAGACCAGTCCTCTGATGGCAGGGAAATCTGTGCGCTACATGTCAACACAGGACCTGGCTGTCTTGCAGACACTGCAGGCCTCTGTTAAGGGCCTTCGCTCATTGACTGTTCAAAGGCAGGTGACCCGGGGCACCCTTGGCCTGTGAGCCCAGCTGTGTGTATGCCTGTGGGTGGCACCCAGGGTTGTTATCACCTTGTAACTCTTCCACTAAAGACCTTTGAAGTTCCTCAATGTCCTTTTGCTTTTATTACCATGTGGATAATGGCCCGAGCTGTCAGCTCTGGGAGCTCCTTGTTCACCCCCAGTTTCAAAAGCTGAAGTCACAGCCTTTTCTCTGGACATGTTCTGGCTGGTTTAGCTGCTGTGGGTTCAAGATCAGGTTGATGAACATGTCTTTTCACTGAGTCAAAAGATGATGTCAGGTCTCTTGGCCCACATAAAAAAACACCCATTCATGTAGTGAAAAAAGAAAAAAGTGGTGGTGAAAGAAGACAGAGGACGGCCAACGAAGTGAGCTCTGTTGCGCTGAGACTTCATTTTTGTTCAGCATTCTGTTATATACTCCATATATGGCATTAATTTATTTTATTAGCGTAACCCTGTGTAGTGCAGTAAACGGGTTTAAGTGCTGTTAGCCTTTGAAAATTCCCCAATCCGCCTCTGCCAGCAAAGAAAAAACACAGGCACGTCAATGAACCTCCCAAAAGCTTCTCTTTAATGGCAGATTAATAAGCGACAGCCGTGTTCCAAATCAAATATACAACTCTATGGGTGATTTCCACTGGAGTAATAATGGCAATACTAAAGACTTTCTATTTTATTTTGCAAACCCAGAAATAATCAATTACAGCATCCTCCTACTAACACAGCTGGGCCCCTTGCTAAGCCAAGACTGGAAACAAAAGTCTCTTCTTTTCATGGCTATCCCATTTCCTTCAAAGACAAAAGGCAACGACTGCAGTTTAATCACATCTGAAACTAGACAATAATTCTGAATATATATATATATTCAGACTTATTGTCTTATTGTCTAGCTGTATATATATATATATATATATATATATATATATATATATATATATAAAACAATTAAGAGACCACTCCAAGTTCAGAAATCAATGTTAAGTGGTCTCTTAATTTTTTCCAGCTGTATATATATGTAACCCCCCTACCTAATTTACTGTAACTGATCTCAGAGTTCCAAAGGGCATTTCACTCATGTCTTTTGTTCATTCCAGTGCTGCCTTTCCCGAAACATAAACCATTTCTTCAAGGGTTATTGGCGGCCGAGCAAGAAACGGACTCGTGTAATAACCGTGGCGGTTCCCATTGCGTTCTTTCCACAGCACTTTCCCCGCTCTGAGTGGATTTCGTAGAGGGAGTCTAAGTGCTAATCTTGCGTGGCCCTGTGCATTACACACACTTCACTGAGCGAGGACTGTCACTGCATGAGAACTTCCCTTCTTTCCAAGTTGTTGGATTTTTTTATAATAGTTTTTTTGTTAGGCTGTGTTCGTTATGCTTCCCCTGTATACAAAATGTTTCCTGCTGCTGTTTCAGAGCACTGTGGCACAGCCAAGTTCATTTCCACAGGGTGTCCAAAGCAGCACTGCGTTGAGTTTCGGCGGGCTGCTATGATTTATAATGGCATATTAATTTTGGCACCTGGGAGATATTGCCTGTGTGAACACTGTGCGTTTTCCTTTTTTTTTTCTTTCTGTATCAGTGCTTTGATCGACCACACTCTCGAGCTGCAACCTGCCCTTGCTGGACTTATTTTTACATACTAATTATAGTCAATAGTTTTTGTATAAGCACCTCTAGACACGACTCTTTAAGTAAATTAAAAAATGTACCACACAATATCATTTAAACCAAGCAATAGCCTTTAGATTATTTTTCTATGAATAACAGACTGACGAGCAAGGACATGTTCCTCTCCTATTTAAAATTTCACTTACTTTTCAAAGGTATATTCCACACTTTATATATATATATATATTTATATATATAATATAGTAGATACTGAGGTTTTGTTTTTCTAGCTGATGGAAACATGAGAGTTTAACTTAGACAGAAAAGTATATTACAACACTCTTGACTAGCTATTTAATTCAGCAGCAAAGCTTAAAATGCCCTCTCCAACAGTGAGTTATTAGATTTCAGAATTAGAACTGTGTAACACAATTCTTGTCGTTTATATTACACACACACACACACACACACATATATATATATATATATATATATATATATATATATATATACATATACCCTGTTATGTTCATTCTTACAATCATCGAACAAAGGAAGACACTGTAGTCTGGTTTGACCTAGAAGAGAAATACAGCTTCATTATTGCCAAAGGAAGAGAGCGGGCAGGTGTTTTGGCGTACTATTTGAGGGGAACATGGAGAGCCAGCTGGGACTGATTATCTGTAATGACCTGGCTCCTCATGCACCGGCCTCTGATTTTTATCAGCGTTTTTGCATTTGCGCCTTGTTACCCCAAATCTCCCAGAGGGTGACCCTGGCCTGCCTGCGAGCCGCCGTACATCTGGAAGTCATTGTGTGCCAGACACCAGTCTCTGGGTGCCCGGGCTGCAGCGTGTGGGCTAATCACACCATCCCCCTGCTTGTCTGGACTCAAGATGGATGTGTGGGCGGGTGGGTGGATGGGGGAGGAGGGCTTGACGACATTGAGAATGACCTCGCAATTGTCTTCAAGTGTAGGGGTTGGGGCTGAAGGCATGCACAAGCGAGAAATGGAAGGGCCTGAGAAATATAGTGTTGTGCCTGCCCAAACAGTGGTGCTGCAAATGTTTAATTAAAGCATCTGTACTATTAATTCTCATTATCCATGTCCTAAGTTATTTTTATTATTTTATTTATTTTAATACTTATAAATTACCATTTATAATCTTGCGTGGAGCAGCAATTTGATCCCAGGCTGGTTCCTCTAGCTTGGTGTCTGACATCACTGTCAGGATGCTACAGAAGGATCTTTCTGCAAATGTTGATGCAGGAACTGGACTTCCCATCTAGGGTTACTTTTCTGTGAATACTAAACAGTTAAGGTTAGTTTGCTCAGTCTGGAAGACATTTGTATGATCGTGCATTCATATTTAGTTGTACCTGTGATCCAAGTTGATTATAATTAAAATTGGGTATTATAAACGGAAGTATTTATTAGAAATGAATTATGGCATAGAGACTCAGGTCTCTGTGCGTGTCCCACTGACACATACTAGCAGGGATTTAAAAAAAAGTGTTACTCATATCTGGTTTTCATTTTTATTCTGCACTAGTAATTTTAGCTCAGTTGCCGGTTCATATTACTGTCCTTTTGTCTGTGACTACTAAGAAATTGATTTCAGCCTTGTCTGGAGCCCTTTGGGTGGGAAAACAAGCTGGGGAAGTTAAACAAACGACATGTGCCAGACACAGGGAACAAGGAAACACAAGAAAACCCCTCTACTGTTAAGGGAAGGGGCAAAGTCCTGAGTTTGAAGTGTCTGGCGGCTGCATCCCTGCAGACCGCAAAGGCAGAAATGGACACCAACTCAAGGTAGATGGAGTTCATTGAAAAGCTGTTTTCCCACTCCACTGGGAATTGGTGCACATGTGGCAGACATTACAGCTGTTTCCAGTTTTTACATGAGAAGGGAGCCAGCTGTTTTCAGCAGCCACCAGGCCAGATAAGTCAGGTCTGGGATGCAAATTGTTAAAAGCATTGTTCTCTACAGTTTGCTGCATATACTTTGTGTATACATATATATCAAAACTTAGTTTTTAAACTGGGTAAAGAAACCCCCCATCCCCGTCTTTTCCATTTGACTTCACATACCAGAAGTGGCTACTACAAAGTGACGACTATCATGAGGTGTCAGGGGGTCATAAAGTCCAGAATGTGCGTTCTAGACTAAGTGAGGTCAGATCAGATTGCCTCTTGTTAGGTCAGTTTTCCATTCAAATAAATTAATAAAAATAATCAAAGAACCTCCTGGATTTGCAAGTTTATTTAACCTATTAGTGCCATAATCCTCTGTTTTACATCATGTTCTCCTGCTCAAAGTCAGTGTGATGTTTCCAGCTAGGCTGAAATAACCACTTAATCAGTCACAGGTGGGTTATAATAAGAAATGTTACAATAATGTGCTCCAATTCTTAATGAATTATTAGTATTATTTATTTCTTGGCAGACGCCCTTATCCAGGGCGACTTACAAAATATAAGCACAATACAAAGTGAATTGATGTATGAATCCCACAGGACTGACAAATGAATGCCTCATGCATTTCCACTGAGTTCTGATGTGGGTCACATGTACAAGCCCTAACCCCAAACTGTCACCCTCACCCTATCCTCAGACAAAGTGCGTAAGGTATCCATGTGCTATTCTTGTGATATTCACACTTCAGTTCATTAAGAATTGGAGCCCATTACTATGAAGTGCGACTTTGTTTCAACAGTAATTCATATGACATATACTCTTGATACCAAGTTTCAAACTGTATACCCCAAATAAACAACGATTTACAGCAATTACACTGCAGCAGTAAAGACTATCTATTACAATGGACAGCAAAGAAATTACACTTTAGAGAAATTATATTCACAGGTGGTCAATACTTACAATATACTGACTCGGGTGGTCAATGCAGTGGCAGCGATTGCTCTCTAAGTTGTGTCGATTTGAAGAGATGATATCGGTCTTGCTGGCTTCTTATTTCTTCCAGTTCGTGACTGATTTAGTGCTAGCTTCAATCACCATGTTGGTATTAGACACAAAACGGCATGAAGAGTTCCAGCAGCAGCAGAATTTCTCATACAGTATTACGAGGGCCCGGACATTTTTGCATGACTGAACACAGTTTGAGAAGCCAAGTCATGCGAAACACTGGGCCCTAATCACTGGCAACACTCGCCTGCTGGCTGCCGCATGCCCAACACTGGGCGATGCGTGAAGGCCCAAGAAAAATAAATAAATAATAATGAATGATTCAAGAAATACTTCTAAATGAAGATGACACTGGCTTGCCTGTGGCAGTACAAATGTTGGAGCTGTCTTCAGTCAGTTCAGTCTCTCAGATCAGGCATTCAGTTATTCCTGGACTGGGAACCAGGTGACAAAAAAAAAAACGCTGGCCAAACTTGTCACCTGCAGCAAAACTCATCTTAGACTTTAGCAGCTATTTTAGGCAAACCAATCTGACAGATAATATTAAGCCCCTGCTGGAGTAATGGATTCTGCATATTAAAGTTGTGAATAATCCAGTGCACACTTTTCTGCATGTGTAACTTCATTACTTTTGCAAAAAGGAAAATTAACCCTTCACCCGAGGAGTGTTTTCCTGGTGATGGACAAACATCTTCACAGGAAAATCTGTCAGAGTGTGTTGGCTTAGATAGCGCTCTGGGGAATGCATTCCTGCAACCACGGGAAATATACACTCCTTTACTCTAGTACGTTTTTTTTGTCCAGCTGGGCGTCTGTTTGATTTTGCTTTCACATATCAAAAGCCCAGTTGATGTGGAGGGATGTTGTAGTTAATAACGAGTAATTAGTCTGATGACCTCAAAATGCAAAGTCGACTATAGCTTGTCATTCTCCGAGGCAGGGTACTGCAGCCCTGATCCTGGGCTGCCAAAGGATATTCTGGTACTAATTCCAGCTAAGCTCCGACTGACTTAACTGGGCCAATTTTCTGCTTCATTGGTGAAACGATACATGTTTTGCAGGTCTCTTTTTCACGGACTGTTCCTGTAAACTCTGGGAGTGTGTTTCCCTGCAGGACCAGAGACCGCAGACCCCTGCCATATGGACTAGAGACTGCGTTTGACCTATTTGTCCACCTCTTGCCTCTTTGCAGGTTCTGAAGTGGGTGGAAGAGACAGTGCAGTCCATGAAGGTCCACTTGCTCTCCTCAGATCACGAGAGTGGACAGGAGAATGAGTGGTTCGTGCCCTTTGACCCCAGCCTTAAAGAAGTCACCGTGTCTCTCAGCGGCCCGGGTCCCGAGATCGAACTGCGTGATCCCTTTGGTAGGCCAGTCGGCATTTTGTCAGCCTGTCTCTGATCCTGATTGCAAAGAGTGTCATGTGTATTAATGTATTAATGTGATGTGCACATGTGTCAGCCAAACTGCTATTATTATTTTGATATTTTCTTATTGTTTATATTTCCTCCTTTTTTATGTGTGTTTATAACTGTGCTGTTCTATAAATGTACGCTTGCATGTTTTTTTGTTTTGTTTATGCGTTGCTCACATTTGTATGGTTGTCACACAGGATTAAATCACAGTGCCACTGTGGTAAGAGCACAGTAAAGCACAGAGGTATAAGATTGGAGCATGCTGTGAGAATACCGTGGTAAATCCAAACAGAGACTATGAAGTCTCTGTGTGTATCGGTGGTTCTTAGCACTGCTCCTGGGGGGCCCTGATTTTCATTCCAGCCCTGTTGCTACATACTTACCTCACTGATCTCCACCTGTTTTGAGAGCAGAAAACAGCTGACAAGGTCAAAGTAAAACAATTTTTAGTTCAATGAAGAGCTCAGTTGGAACATAGTGGTCCTCTGGGACCATGGTTGGGAACTGCTTGTGTATATTTACCATGGGTGATGTAGATAAGGGACAACCAAGGATTTGCACGTCAGTGGGCTGTGTGCTCTCCATCTCTCCAGGTCGCAGTGTGGGAGAGGCTCTAGGCCTGATGGAGCTGCTTCACATCCCCAATTCTGCACGTGTGGTCAGTCTGAAGCACCCCCGGCCAGGCACCTGGACTCTGAGGGTAAGGGGTCTCAGAACATTAAGTTCACAGAAATGAAAAAATGAATGCAATCTCTCAAACTCCTGATGAAGTAGTATTTTTTCAGGGTGAAAAAACATATTTGGCATTTCTACCAAGGAGTCATCCTCTTCAGCTTACTTCCTCCTCAGTCCCAGATTTCAAGTTATCAGATGTATGAAGAATATGAGTGTCTGTGATCTCGGGCTGCAATGGGATTCACCCTGAAGGACAGAAAGTTCGGATCTGAGGAGAAGCAGGGAAGATGTGTTACATTGTGTGATAAAACCCTGCAGGCCAGGGATTGGGTAGAGTGGGGATGCAATGAGGACTCGGCGTAGAGAATGAAGATGGAATGCAGGATCTAATGTCTGTGGGTCTCAGTTTTAATCCCTTTCCACTTTAAAACCCTTTCCTTATCTCCCTCTCTCTCTCTCTCTCTCGGTCTCTCTCCTTTAAATGCAGGTGAAATGTGTCGGCCGCCACTCTCTCAGGGTCACAGGGGTCAGCAACTTGGACTTCCGTGCGGGATTCTCCAGCAGGCCCGTGACGGACTTCAGCCACACCCGCGAGAGGCCTGTTCAAGGTAGTGCATCCCGAGCTCTTCACCGGAGATGTGGTGCGCTCCACCCTGGTGGTGCGCTCTCTTTGTGAGTCATTGCAGTCTGAGCAGGGGAGCTTTCTTCTGCCTTGCCTTCAAGACTCTAATGGGAGCCCAAGTGCATCAGGCTCTTCTGTCTCCTGACTCAGCAAGGGTACCACAACAAAATACTAAGAAATTAATAAATAAGTATTCACACACACAAATGTTTTTTGTAGATAAGAATATTCACTGATGTGAACACTGACTCACCAGTCTCTTTGATGGAAATTGCAGGATGAGCTGAGTTGATCAATGAGCTGACAACACTTTTCATAGTCAGAGATGATATCACTGGAGTAATGACCACAGTGAAGGTGAACTGTATGTTCTAGGGTGGTGGCAACCCACGTCCACAATGCTAGCAGTGGTCTTCATTTAATCTGAGATGTCAGTTTCTTAAAATAACCAATTCATTATATTCTGAATCGAACACACAGAGCCAGGTTTCCAGTTGCTGATTTATAGATGCTTACAAGACCTCCACACACAGAGCTGCCCACCACTGGGGATCACCTGGTTACAGACAATGCCAGTTTCAGTTGTGCATGTTAGTGCTAGTGGATATCACTGCAGCACAATGAGGTGTCTGTGTACCCTTCTGCCCTCAGGGATACCTGCCCATGTCCTGTTGAAGTGCAGTGGTCTGAGCCCCCCCGGCCAGCTGAGCCAGATGGACCTGATGTCTGCAGCCGGCCGCTCCCTGCGCACCGTGCCCATCCCGCTGCCCTCTGACCAGGGCTCCCGGGGCCTCTGGAACGTTCCCGAGTTCCGAACCCCTTCCGAGAGCTTCTTCGTGAGGGTCACCGGGAAAGACGGGGAAGGCTACAAATTCCAGAGGCTGTCTACCGTCTCCTACACCAACATCATCCCAGGCAGGAGAAAATAAATAAATAATCAACCACCCTCTGTATTTTCTTTGTTGAAGTTCTGGAGGCCAATTTTAAGAAAACAAAAGCATTTAGTGTCTCGATAGGGCTAGTGTCTCCTGGTACTTCAGGGTTCCTTCAAGGCTGTGCTGTGCAGGTCTTTGCCTCCGGGAAAACGAGTCAATGAATCTAGCCGTCCGCTCTGTTTACTTCACACATCCTCTTTTCATGGGGATCAAGTGATGCAGAGCGGGAACAGTTTTGGGCTCCGTGTTTCTGAACAGGAAATGTAGAACAGCTGTAAGGACACAGACTTTTATTTATGTGCCTTATGGATGGAAGTATGTTACTCATTAGAGACTGCAGGCCTTCTTTGGGCATTGCTGTACATGTTTATAGGTGGACTGGCAAATTTTGGGAGAAACGCACCATGCTGTTTAAGAAACCAAAGACTTATAATGTGCATATTTGCAAAGGTTAGCACGGACCAGAACTCTCTTTTCACCCCCTTCTAACCTATGTCTGAAATACATCTGTGACAACCCTGTTCTGAGCTAGTGTTTAGCTGTTTCATTCTAACTATTGCCACATTGCCCCTTCACAGATCCACCTGCAGTGAACATGCCCAGTACAGTCCAGGGTTACTACATGCAGTCAGCTCTGATTGTCTGCTCTGTGAAAAGCCATGTGCCCTACAGGTTGCGATTCACCCGGAATGGAGCCAGGCTGGGGAAAGAGCAATCATTCCAGTAGGTCCCTTTTTGTCCTATGTTTTATTGGAGACACCTTCCTAAAGCCATTAGGGATGCATGCTGTTCCACGCTTACTGTCCTCAGACATCTTCAGAGTCTGAGCTTACCTCATGCACTGCTGTGGATGGGATATCAACATGGTTTCACATTTTGGTCATAAAGAGGCAGACAGAGATCAGGGTTTCCTGTGGTTTTTGTTCCCCTCCATTCCCAGTTTTTGCATTTAACCAATGACATGGTTCTTAGTCAAGATTAACATGATTGTAACCTATTTAATATCTAGATCTGGAGGGTTATGGCCTTCCAAGGGTGGAGACCATTGAAACCAGTAACCCATATATTGTGGATAATATCAAAGAGTGTTATCTCCTTACTAATAATACCTTAGTAAACATTTTTGCAGTTTAGTTTCCCCCCTCTCTACCTACCTCAGTAACCTCTGTGTTTATCCTTCAGGACATCCACCAATGCTACTTGGGAAATTGAGAGTGTCTCTGGTGAAGACGAAGGCTCCTATGACTGCGTTGCATACAATAGCGTGGGGATGGGGCGTGCTCAGACCCACCTGACCGTGAGGGGTGAGTGAGCCCACAGCGGGTCTCTCAGAGATGTGTTGTTTTCCAGTTACAGTTATGTGAAGCCACCGACAGTCCAGATTTTTGATCTCTCCAGCACATTATCATATTTTTGAGACCATGGAAGGAGAGAAAAAAGTTAGTTGCTCCCAAGGACTAGGATTGTGAAATAATGCATTACTGGAGTTCACTCTTCAGCGTATGTCACAATTAATAAAGCACTTTGTTATGAAGCAAAACAAAACCGTGAGAATGAGTCGACCCAACACTGTCCAGTGACACTTTCTCATGGTCTGAATTGACCAATGCACTGGCAACATGAGTGGAAAATGAAATGGAAACCTTAGTGTGTTTGTCCTGAAGACGTGACAGTCAACTTGTGGAAGGAGGAGAATGCAAGGACAACTGCAGTATTTTAACATTTGCCTCGATTTCTAGCCAAACACTCTGGTGGCTACAGCTGTCCTTTAACAACCTCATCCCTTTAAGGTGGCTTTGATTCACTGATGAAGTTCCTTCACGTCCCTTTAAGGTATAGTTGATTCATTGATGCACTGAACCCATTGTTTCCTTTTGCTACAGAGCCACCACCAGTGCTGCTGCGCCCTCTGAATGTGACAGCGCCCCCTGGTGCTGCGGCAGTGCTGTCCTGTCAGGTAGATGGCTCTGTGAGGTATAATCTGACGTGGCATCACGAAGGGCAGGAGCTGGGGGACAGGACCGGCCGGCTCCGAGTTCTGAAGAACTTCTCCCTTGAGATCAGCCCTGTGATGCCCCAGGATTCAGGACAGTACCAGTGTGTGGCCAGTAACCAGCATGGCCAGAACCAGGCTTCGGTGTGGCTGCTGGTGCCAGGTAAATGCCTGCGTGAAAGGCTGCATCTCTCCATGTTACAGAACAATACGTAGCATTAAATATCCTTGCTTTAAGTAACTTGCCAATATTATATTTGTCACCTTTTTTCTCATTCGGACAAGTTCATCAACTTAAAAAAGCATACAGGGCGTGCCTTTGGAGCTGTGGTGTGATTGTTGTCCAACACAGCTGCTGGAGTCATGTCTTTCTCCAGTCCGTGATGTCATTGAAGGCTCTGTAATATGTATTTCTCAAGCAGCTGTGAGTGATGTCAGATGGGGATAGTTCTTGAGCACAGTACTCTACCCACCTTCAAACTAACACTGTTCAAAGGGAGCATGTCAGTAGACATAGCTGAGGACCTGTGCCTTAAGTATTTATCAGCAATTCCATTTAAAAGCACACTGCTTCACCCTATTGGCAATACAAGTCCAAACAAAATGTGCTTCCCTAATCAGTAGTAATACTTCGATCCCTTCCTTCCTTGCAGAACCTCCTCATGTCATGGTCTTCCCTAAAACCCAGGCCTTCTCTCGGGGTGTAGAGGTACGGATTGCCTGCACAGCCTCGGGGTCCCCCCCACCCCGAGTCTTCTGGAGGCATGGGGATTCCTTCCTCACAGGGAGACCCAGGTACACCTGAGGAACGGGGGCGGCCATGGCCTCTCATTACTGATTACACTGTCAACCTCTAACCAGGATCTCATTCTCCCTTATCCACAGATAATTTAAGCTAATGTAAGGGATCCTGATTTTTAATTATTTACTCAACTGTTTTCAAACCTGGGTTTTGACATTAGTCGACTGTGACTGAGTGGGGTGGCTTCAAAGTTGGCAAGGGTTTCCTCTTCTTACTGTGCAACAGTGACTCCTGTGGCCTTCCAGGCGCCTGTGAGCCCTTATTATTACTGGGGGAAGCTTCCTCAGCGCCGTAGGATATTTTTATAACACTGTTTTGTAAGAAAACGTCAGGGATGAAGTAAATTCAATTGACAGACAGGGTCAGGGCACAAGTGATTATTACATTTACTCTGGGTTTCTTCATGTTAGTTTAAGAACCCCACCCCTTGGCTTCTCTCTCGATTATTTGAGGAAAAACAAAGTGTGTATTTATTTAAGTCTCTCTTAGATATCCCCCCCAAACTGTAAAGACTACTATCTGTTTCCTTCTGTTGTCGTTGTTTTGTTTCCCGATACTGTGCTGGTTCTCTGCAGGAACACATTCATGATTTAGAAATATGCGAAATATGTCTCATTCTGTCAGGGTCCTTTCATCAGGCTGTCTAGACTGGGTACATGGTGCTCGGTTATACGGCGTCGCATCTTCTGTTAATGCACCTGCAGCAAATCAAAGCGATTTTTCAATTGCACCCCTCAGAGTCTCTGTTTCCGAACATGGGACCCTGACGATCAGAGAGGCCGCCCCAGAGGACGCTGGCAGCTATACCTGCCTGGCCTCCAACACTGAGGGCACAGACACGCAGACTGTCACTCTCAGCTACACAGGTGAGGGGATGGTTTACGCTTGCCATTCTTTAATGAAGGATTCTGGGCTCAGCAAGCAGCACTGAGAGTTTGAAACAGCTCTGTCTGACAGCTGTATGGTTTGAAACCCTTTCATTTTTCTTATCTTTCTTCCTGCGCTGCACCATGTCTGCGAGCCAAAGTCGCAAGCTGACAATCAGCAGGTTCCTGTGTCTTCCTGTTGGTACAGCGCTGGTTGGCTTGACAGCCAGCTCTGTACTGATTGAGGATGATAGATATCAGTGGAATATGCTGGTCCTATATTTTGCTGTTGTTTCAGGCTGTGTTGTTTCTTACTGCTCTTTATCTGACAAGGCATGGAGGAGACGTTCAGATTGCTGTAGCCCGTAGTTTTTTAGGTCGTGCATTTAGTAATTTTAAAGCTACAGTAAAAACCTTCAGCCAAGTGGAATTATTTTTACATTTCACCATTACAACATACCTCAGCTGCCTGTATGTCAGGACATGTGCAGTTTTTACAATGCCTGGACTGTTTTTCAATTAGACAAACAAATTGCGAGTCTGTCTTTTAAACTACAGGTTGTGCTATAATTATGTGTCCCCTCCGTGCTGGACTACAGTTTTAACGCGACATTGAAAACATAATTATAGCTCTTTTAAAGGTCTTTCTTGTGGGAGTCTGTAAGTCAACTAAGCAAGTGGGGACTTGGTGCATTTTTATCTTTTGACCTGTTGGCCTTTGACCCTCGGCTACAGAACCTCCGAGCATTTCCGTGGTGAAGCCTACAGTGATGGTGGCTGCCGGGGAGGACGCCATCTTGGAATGCCAGTCCAGTGGAGTCCCGCCACCTCTGGTCACATGGTACAAAGGTAAATTGAGTCACACTGGGCTCACCTCTAGTGTGCACTACCTGTGTGAAGAGGCAAATATAGATAAGTGTGTGAGGCTGTGAATATCACAACTAAACCCAACTAAACAAGTTATTACTGTTTGTCCATGAGTCACTGATCTTTAATCTTCTTTGCCTTTTACAAAAGCAAGTCACAAATTATATCTGTAATGGAAGTCTACATGTAATGGAGAAATAGAATCCTCCCCAGAATGCTAAATAATAGAAATTGGATTACCAGAGAGGGCAGGTACAAGTTAATTCCACATTTTAAAACCAGCATCCTGCAGGGAGCTAATAACAGGTTAATTTGAAATGTCTGTTCAATGGTCACTTAAGACCTCAAACTTGGTTGTTCCCAGCAGTGTCCCAATGATTAGTCTCTAAATTATGGGCACAATTCCAGAGGATTTGTAACCCAAGTGTGATCTTGAATGCAATTGTGACTAGATAGGTATAGCTGTTCTCCATACCTGTCTGCAGGTGGGCAAAGAATAGACCTTGAGAGTTGGAGCATCTTTAATTGGGAGTTTCAGTATGGGTGGTGGTTGGAGGTTTTTGTTCTAGAGTGTTACTGATTAAGGGGCACTTGCGCTGAAGGCCTGTGGCATATATCCTTGGAAGAGTACCCTGGAGACACTGAGACCTGGAGCTGGGGAACTGGGAGGTGAGGTGACTGATGTTGTGGCTCCTCATATTATCCTGACATTAGGTGTGGGTGTGTGTTTGTCCAGGTGATCTGCAGGTGCAGATGCTGCCCTTCGCAGAGCAGGACGCCCAGCGCAGGACGCTGAGGATCAGTGGGGTGCAGGAGATGGATGCAGGGGAGTACAGCTGTGTGGCGAGCAGCTCAGCAGGGACCTCCTCTGCCATGGTTATTCTGGAAGTGGGGGGTGAGTGCAAGCTGCCCGGGTCAACTTGTGGTATCAAGGTCCCACAAAATATTTATATACCCTGATATATATACATCTTCTGTCCATCCACTCATAATCTCTCCAAGAGTATCTATAGGTCCTGGATTTGCCAACATGTGTTTTCACTCAACTCACATCCCAGAAGGTTTATAAAGACTGCAGGGAGCATTGATATTAAGGCAAACCTCTCAAATGTGATTCTGTAGTGCAAAGAAATTCATGAAATTATGTTGTTGTACATTTTCATAATTGGTATAATATCCTGGGGGTAAAGTTGACGAGGAGAGTGGGTGAGATGCATATACTTAGGACTAGAATGAAATACTTCCATACTGCCTTGGATTGGTCAGATAAATAAAGCCACACCACAAGGGTACAGTGAAACTGTTAAAAACACACAAACAAAATAAGATAAAATAAAAAATCTGGGATTTTATCGTTAAGATGAATACTTCCATGCCAGATGTATATTCTTTTGGGATGTTGCAACATGCAAAGTGCACATAAAAATATTTAATAAAGACTCCTTTAGCATGAATTTTTACACTGAGCTTTCTGTCTCCTCCTGTATTCTTTCCAGTGGAATGGGTTGGAAACTTTCCATGCTGAGTAGTCCTGGAAGAATTTTATGATGTATCAATCATAAAATATATATATTTATATATATTCTTTGTGCTCGACTGCTGAGAATGTATTGTATTTCTTATTGAACACCGGTGCACCAACCATCTTCAAAATCAGAAACAGCTGTTATATATGATATAACAAAGATATAAGAATAAAAAGGAATGCAGAAAAGGAAGTAGCATGCCAGACTTCAAGATGGACTCATTCATATGAAGCGGCTGAAGGATGTGACTGTAGCACAGCTGACCTGTATTTATCCTGGTGGAGAGACCAGCAAAGCTGTAATAAATGCAAGATGCTCACTGCCATTACTGAGAGGATTTTTAAAGCTTTTTGCAGTATGAAACTAAAAATCCTCCCAATTTCCCAAAACGAATGTAAAAAGTTTGAAACTGAAAATCTAAGGAAGAGGAGTAGAGGTTTGGTAAAGAGCAATACAATATTTTTTCTCCACGTTTTTAAAAATAGTTTAATTAAAGACTACATTCAAAGCAAAACACTTTGAAGGCCAGAGTAGTGAGTAGAGTACAACTGTTCCTAGGAGATGCAGAGTCAGATCCAGGCAGACTGCATATAAGATTTGCAAAAACTGAGTTAGCAGAGTGATGGTGATGGAAATTAAATGAAATTAACCTGGAACATGCACTCTTTCACCAGCTGTGCCAGGGTTCTCCGTGACCCCTGATGATGTCACAGTAGAAGTGGGGGAGAATGTGACCCTGGCATGTGTTGCCCAGGGTTACCCGGCACCCACAGTCACATGGCAGCGGCAGGACGGGCACCCTCTGTATAGCAAACCTGAAGGACACAACAGTGCCCAGCAGCTGGAATCTGGAGCTCTGTTCATAGAGAGTGAGTCATAGCACCCTCACACTCCTTTATTCAGTCACTTCCTGTCAGTCTCATTTGTGGCCTTTTACTGATAAACCTCAGTTTAGAGCAAGAGTCTGGCAACCCTGGTCTCACATCTAGAAGAGATCAGTAAACTGGTTATGTGAAAAACCTGATTTTTCTCTGCAGGTGTGTGGTTGGACGATGAAGGCGTGTACATCTGTGAAGCTCAGAACCAGTTTGGGTCGACCAAGGTTGAGGCCCGTGTTTCTGTCACCGGTCTAGGTCTGTATTTTCAACTGATAGTCCCATTAAATAACTGAACTGAAGAACAATTGAGTCTACTTTGTAAAGAGCACACAGTGACATGAAGGAAAATCTTGTCTATCAGTGAATTTTGTTATAGTGGATGTTGTGGAAATGTATTTGGTTGAAAATGATCATCTCTTGTGTGCAATGCCCTTCTCTCTCCTTCACTTACAGAACCTCCTCTTCTGGTCCAGGGTCCTCCAGTAATCACCTCTGTGATTGGTCAGTCCTTGACCCTTCCCTGCATGCTTCTAGATGGAATCCCACTGCCCAGTAGACGCTGGACACATAATGGGCAGCCAGTAAGACTTGCTATTGTCCTTCCCCTTGAAATTAATTGCATGGCAGCCACTGAGTTTTAAACTTTTTGTCTAGAGATATTCCTGAACTTACCAACCTGTCCTTCACTCTAGGTGGTGCTGAATTCTAGGAGTTTTGTTCGGAGTGATGGGAGCCTCCAGATTGACAGGACCAGACTGGAAGATGCAGGGACATATGTGTGCATTGCGGTTAATGTGGCCGGATCGGCCAATATAACCATCACCCTTGAAATCCACAGTGAGCACGGCTGGTTATCCCGGAATATCAGAGAATCTCAGAATAAACTCCCAGTGGGAGGCTCAAGATGTGTATTTTGTATTTTTTTAAATGTAGTGGTTATTGCAGCTGTGAGTTATGGAAAATACATTTTTAGACTGATCGAATAAACATTACTCATGATGCACTTAAGGGTTTATAGTCAAATATTGAGTGCAGGAGAACAGCTGAGTCATACGCGGCATATGATGAAACTTCCAGATATTAAACGCCCCCAGGATTAGGGACCCCGAACAGTGATTTGGGGAGGGTTATGTTCCATACGATGTACACACACATTGTTTACGCAAAATCTGGAAATATATTTTATTGACATCTCCAAGTGCAGCTCTACATTAAATAGATCTTTTATCCTGACAATGAAATTAGATTCTACTCCTTTCTACTTCATGAAACAACTGAACGAACACTTGCCAATGATCTGAAATCTAATGTCCTCTGGATTATAATTTGCAGTGGTAAAGTGGGTCAGCCTTCTGGTTTAATCTTGGACATAGTCTTATTATAAAAGTGTTTGTACGTTTCTCTGTACACCGCAAAGAGGTAGTAGCATCAGCATGGAGTGAATAAGAAAAAATGGGACGGGCCTCTTATGGATTTAAATGTTACCTGTATTACAGCCCATTTATCTTGGGGGTGGGGTAGCAATCCTGTGTACAGATTAGGATGATGATCAAATTGACTATAACTGAGTCTCCTTGCCTGTCATGTAATTCCCATTTCTCTTTGCAGTTCCCCCTGTGATCAGTCCAGGTCCCTCCCATTACATCATCAATGAGGGTGTGGCCATCACCCTGTCATGTGATGCCAGCGGAGTTCCTAAACCGACCGTTGTCTGGTCTAAGGTAGCCTCTCATGCTTGTTTGCTATGGAAACTTCCCGCTAGATATAAAATCTAATTACATTTCATGATGACTTGCTTGTAGCCTGAAGCAGTAACTCTGGGGCTTCAATTCCTAATGAAGATTTTAGCTCCCTCTCACATTACACATCGATGACAAAGGGCTTCATGACAGATCTTGAATGTAATTGTTTCTAATAGCACCCAGTGCAGTATGAATAACATGGCCCAGTTTTTGTAAGACTAAGCTAAACCCCTGCTTAGGCTAATGCTGTGAAATATCAGATCATTTGGAAGGATTTGGTTAAACACCAAGAGGAGATGGCTGTGTGTGGTCTTTCCTTGGGGAGGTTTTTCCAGAGCTTTGATATCTAAAGGGCCTTTAGCTGATTTTTTTTACCAGCTTTCCCAAATGTGGATGACAGGGACCATTTAATTATGTTTTCTTAAAGCAAATGAAAGGGACAAGTCAAGTGTTTTATCCTATCATTTGGAATGTGGGGTGCAAGCATGGGTGGGGGCTCATGGAATTCCAGAGACTATCCCCTTTACCCAATATCATGTGGAGAGTGTGATAATTAAAGCATGACTTTTACCAAGAAGTCTGTGAGACCGGGATTCAGTTCTCAGTTCTCAAAACAAGAACCTAAAACACCAAGGGTATCGTGTGACTTTAAGATGCTGGGTAGAGTTTGTTCTTGACTTTAGGACAATGATGGTTATTGATACTGGAGGAGCAGATTGGAAAGGCAGAGGTGTTCAACACTTAATATTTCCTATTGTTCTGAAAAACCTGAAAAAGGCTGTCCTGCAGGGAGAAAGAAAAATTCCTGTGAGAAAGAAGAACATTTTTGCCAAAGGTGGAAGCCTACTGAATATGTTCAATTTACATGTATATCATCTGTTATGATTTTGGGATGTATGCAGATATAAAATTCATATGGCTTGTTTCTGAATGCCTGTAATGTGTGGGATCTTTTTGAAGTCAATGGGAAGGTGTTGCAGAGAACAGGGGAGTTCATTGTTATAGTGAGATCTGAAGCACTGCATTCATCTGTGACTCCTGCAGGGAAGGGAGCCACTCTCTAGACACAGATCCTCCTACAGCACGGACTCTGATGGCCGGCTCCTCATTTCCAGCCCCACGGCAGAAGACTCCGGCATCTACGTCTGCACGGCAACCAACCCTGTGGGCTACGCCAGCCGTGAGATGCAGCTCAGTGTGAACAGTATGAGCTCTCCTACGTCTGCAGTCATGTATTTCTCAAAATGACCTAATTTCTACGCATTTCTGCCTTGGTCTGTGTCCCTGATTAGAGCTTAGCAAAGAGTCTAAGTTTGTATTTTTCTATTTATTGTGTAATTTTTTTAACCAAACATCCAAATATTCATTTAATATAGGTATAACTATTAAATAGCCCAACAACTACTTAATATTCAAATTCCTGATTCTGAACTATAATCTTTAATATCTAAGCTTCATTTTCAAGGCTTAGTACTTTAGGCATTGGTTTTTGTTTTTCCAGCAAAGCCAAGAATTGTAGGTGGAGATGGCCAGAAAGAACCAATTGGCATGGCTGTGGAGGTCGGCTCAGAAGTCACTCTACCCTGTGAGGTACAAGGAAGCCCCACCCCCTTGGTGAGCTGGAGGAGAGATGCCTATCCCATCCCTCCAATCACAGCCAGGTAAGTGGCATTGACATCATGACAGTTTTACCCGGGCTTTCTCCAAAATGTGTATTAATTCAACGTGAAGAGTCCGTAAAGGCTTCTGATTATACCACTCAGAGTTTGTG
This sequence comes from Amia ocellicauda, assembly GCF_036373705.1. Taxonomy (NCBI): domain Eukaryota; kingdom Metazoa; phylum Chordata; class Actinopteri; order Amiiformes; family Amiidae; genus Amia; species Amia ocellicauda. The sequence goes on along the minus strand of NC_089858.1, from coordinate 12,422,871 downwards.
AGTCACAGGATGATCTGCTCAATAGTTAATAGCACCCATACAAGAACCTTATCCCAAATTACTAGTAATGACCAAAAATTTACTTTCTCAAGCAAGTTGGTAAAAATATAATCAAGGACTTTATTTTACCTTGGCAATCTTTACCTTAGTCTGTGTCTGTGCACTCATTTCCTCAATGGAGAGCCTGCAGAGAGTGAGCCTGGGCTGGTTTTCTGGACATATTGAATCACTTGTCATGGAGATGACTGTCTGATTGATACCCACACTGATTTTTTTTCAACCCCATCAGGCACTGTGGGTTGCCTAAAGGGGGCCACCTACAATGCAGTCTTGTCTTACATCTTCATCAGCAGTGAAATGTAAGTGCAGGATGGCCTGGAAGGGATGGGCAGAACATGTGCTGCCAGATAGCGCAGCCAGGAGCCAGATGTGTATTCCTGCTGCACTGGCAGCTCCCGTAAATTAGAAATAATGTCACGCGGATGGTCTGCTTCTTGGCTCAGCGGGAGATGGAAGAGAAAAGAGGTTAGCCTGGAAGCATGGAAGAGAAAATAAAACACAGAATGGAGTGATGTTTCAGCCCCCTGGGATGTTGTGCAGTAAAACGGCGTGTTGACTTCTCCTGGCGAAACGTAATGAGCTAAACACTCTTATCTAGAGCTCCATGAACACTAGGGCCTACACCAGTGCATTGCAGTGGGACCTGCATGTTTTCCCTCTCCTCTCAATGGATTCGCTTTGCAGACAAAGCGATTACGTATCCAGTAGTCCAGGTATCTGTCCGAACCCACAGCCTCATCGGTAGGTATGGAGGAAGGGCTGCTGATTAAAACGTGGTGAGACTGAATGCCATCAATCATGGCTAAGCTGCCTGAGAAATTATGCGGTTTTGCCACCCCCTCTGAGCTCTCTCACCGTGAACACAGCAACTGTTATTGGAAAGCAAGCCCTGCTGGGGTCATAAAGACTGTGGTTTCTGTGTTACTGATTGCCACATTTGCACATGCCAGACAGCACACACGTGTGTCTGTCTACAGGTGAGCCAGAATGGAGCGATGGATTGGGGAGCATGAAAGCATTTCCTGTTTGAACCTGCTCCACAAACTTGAGTGTCTCGGAGAACAGAAGCTGCAGGAGATGGACAGCCCTAGCAATCAGGCTAAAGGCTTTATTGAGAGACACTCAGGGTCCATAGCTAATTTCAAAACCTTTATTTTCAACCACTCTTTGTAGGAGACAGTTGGGAATTGCCAGTTTTGGATTTTTACGTTTTGGCACCGCAGCTCGACACGGAACGATGACTGTTTCCACTCATGTGTTCCAGCCTGAACAAACAGCGCAAGTGAACTGTATACACCCAGTGCTTGTGTAAGCTGTGTCTTTTCTCTTTCAGGTTCACGGTCTTGCCCTCTGGCTCGCTCAAAATCAGTGATGCCAGACTGACTGACAGCAAACTCTACACCTGTTCTGCCATCAACCCTGCTGGCAATGTGAATCTGAACTACAATTTACATGTGCAAGGTACTGCTACACTAAGGACAGAGGCAAGCTTATGGAACAAATAAGCCACAGACCACATATTTATATGCTTTTTGGATCCCAAATGGCAACAGTGATATCTGTTTGCGCTTAACATTTCAAGCTTAAGTGATCTCTATCAGATCTAACACCAGTTTATTTATCTCAGCTCTAGTAAAGTATTGGATAAAATCACACTGTTAAAGGGGAGGGAGACAAAAGAGGGAAATTACTGAAGTGTATTTCTTTTTTCAGCCCCGCCCAAAATACAGTCCACACCCCGTCTCTTGAAGACTATGATTGGTCAGTCTGTAACTCTGCCCTGTGTGGCACATGGAGAGCCCACCCCTGTGATCAACTGGTTTCAGAATGGGGTACCACTGGGAGACAAGGGGATTCTGGAGGGGTCTGAGGGGTCCCTCACTGTGAAGGGGGTCAACAGCTCTGACGGGGGGCTCTACCGGTGTGTGGCCTCCAACCAAGCAGGACAGGATACAGTGGAGATAACACTGGAGGTGCTGGGTGAGTTGGGTGCACTGTTGTAATAGGGGTGAGGGGGGGTGGTCTTGAGATGCAGTTTCCTGGCAAATTCTATGTATCTATCTATCTATCTATCTATCTATCTATATAATTGTGTATCTATCTATCTGTGCTAACTTGCCACTGGAGATTAGTTATTTTGATTGTCGTGGCACCTGCTCCGTCAGTAACATCGAAAGGTTAAATTAATCCCCAGTGTTGCGCGAGCTACGTTTGTGTTGTAAAGGGCATTACTCCGCCTGAGTGGCAGTTGTGAGGTTTGTTGGCGCTCTGTGTAATTAACTTAGCCAGGGCTCGAGCAGCAACACACAGCAGTTTCCATCGCTGCGAAGGCCTGCTATCGATTCTATACGGCTGTTCTATATGTGATTCTATATGTGATCTGTTGTGTCTTGCCAGAGGCCCCATTCTTTGCTGAAGCAGGAAATGCCCTGATTGAGGAAGTGGCCCAGAAGAGCGTGGTGATCCCTTGCCCTGCTCAAGGTTTGTGTGCAAGACGCCTTGTCCTTATTATTATTATTTATTTATTAGCAGATGCCCTTTACCCAGGGCAACTGACAGCTTATCAATGGTTACCATAGCATAACTGTGGTGGGAGATCAGAGAGCTGAGTCAGGGAGACAGGAGGGGAAAGCATAGCCAATCCCTTTACATGCATGGTATAAACCATGGGAAAACCATGAAATTACCATTCACAATCACTGTGGTAATCTCTGATGAGGATAGTGCATGGCTAGAGGGCTTCGTTTTAAACTGTGGGCACGTTGTCTACAGACAGCCTTCTCAGAGGGAAATAATTAGATGGGCAGATAACCCCCCCACACCACCACCACCTGATTCTATAATAGCTTATTATCATTGTTTCTGCAAAGATAAATGGTTTCTTCTATCATGATGCATTCTTTATGAATCCACTCCGGGGACCAGTACACAAAATTAGGTTTTCCAGCCTGCAAAGCCTAAGATGGATTTTGTTTGATTGCACAAGGCGAACTAAAAAAAAACCCGATTCATAACAAAATGATGCGTTCATATCCCACAGTCTTGTTTTCTTTGATGAAGTGCACTTGTTTCACATTGCCAACCATTCCAGCAGTAGGCGGTAAAAGTGCTCTCTGTGTATCGGTGTCTCGCATCGCCGCCCTGTTCCTCTCCAGAAACCTTATTTTAAAACTGTCGGCTGTCACGTTTTCTGTTCCTCCAGCTGTAACATGATTACGGCTGTTCTTTCATCATTAACGCACAGCTTCAATTGTGCTGCGTACACCCAAGACACACGCTGGCTGTGCTGCAATGCTTAAATATGCGTCCCTTCGTTTATACTTGCATTTTTATTAAACGGTGATGGATCAAGTCATTATCCAACGCCTACACAAGGAGGATAGAGGAACAAGAGGTACATAAATATGTAATGTGTTGATCAATGTTCACCATAGCAACTGTGCCTGGGGGGGGGTAGTTCAGAACAACAGCTGGAACATCAGTTTGTCTCCTGCACATCTGGCCACATCTGGTTTCATCAATGGGGGAGCCTGCTGGGAATGGAATCCTAATTAGAGGCTGTTAGCTTGAGATAATAGACTGTAATGTCTGAGACTGCAGTTTAGTGGTGGTCTGTTTATGTGCCCCCCCCCCCTCGAGCGCAGTGAACGGCTTTGTGTTCGTGGTATTGCAAGGATACACGGCCGTGGGTTAATGCCTGCCTAACCTTTGCAAATTCACAGATTTGTGAGCTTGCACGCCCTTATCAGAGGCGCACAGTTGTGTAATGTTAAGTGAATGAGCTTAATCCCCTTGTTGGTGTTCCGCTTTATTGCAGGCTTATCAATTAAGTGTATCACCCTGCAAACAAACAGTTTTGCTATTTGCCAGCACAATTTACATCCTCTTGTTATTCACAAATGTTTTACTGCCACTACCTCCACCACCAATACCACCACCACCCCTGTGGGCGTCTGATATTTCATACACAAAAAACACGAACGGGACAAGGACCCTTACTACAGACTCATCGAGCATCTAATCCCTGCACAGCACAGCATTAGGGTGATTCCATATAAAATATGTTTCTCTGCTGTAACAACATTATTATTATTATTATTATTATTATTATTATTATTATTATTATTATTGTGAGGAACAAATACACAACAATGAAAGGGAAATAAAATTAGATTCATAAAAGTATCAGTTTGAAATGAATATCTACACGTCCAAACCTATTAAAGTAATTATCTCAGTTACGTGGTTCAAATTGTTAAAATTATATTATGACGCAAGCTGTCGAAACCTCTGTCTTTACACTGCGCCTCCTTGGCCCTTTGCGTCGGAAGGTTAATAAAGCCTCTTTACCCGTCTTGCTTTTATTTCTCTGCAATTTAGATTTAGCGCAGGCCAGTAACAAATCATCACACTAGCATGTGTCCTTGTGGTCTTAATGAGAAACGCTGGGAGCCTTCAGTCCTCAACCTCAGCCTACTAATTAGCTGACAAGCCTGAGAAAATGTCATAAAAAAAGGAAAGAAAAGTTAAACCCTCTGAGCTGTTTCACCTTTTATTGGTCCTGACAGACTTCTGTTTTAGGAGCTTCAGGAAGCTGGAACCATTCGCCTTTTTTTTTGGTTTGTTTTGTTTGAATTGCTGCCCCCTGCCTCTGTCTTTGTCTTTGTGCTCAGCAACAACATTTCTGTTTACAGATGTACATCTCTTGTGTTCGAATAACCTTTAAACCAGACGCCCCTGTGTTACTAGCACTGTGCATTCTCTGTATTTTGCTCTTTGAATGCCACACTAAATTGAGAGGTGTCATGATCAGCATTTAATGAGGTTTCCCTGCAACTCGGCTCCACAGCTGATTAGTGTTTCAGTGCTACCAGCTCTGACCAGGACACTGCAGTTCTGTTTCAGACAGTGCTTGTGTTCGGGACCTCGGAGGGAAGTGCACTTTCTCACCCCTCTGCTCTTCTGCCCACAGGTTCACCCACGCCCACAGTGCGCTGGTTTAAAAATGGCCTGGAACTCCACACAGGCCAATCGGGACAAGTCTATGTGTCAGAGGACAGCTCTCTCGTGATTGCCTCGGCCACGGCCAGTCACAGCGGAGACTACCAATGTGTGGCCACCAACGAGGCGGGGTCTGCAGAGAGGAAGTCCCAGCTGAAAGTAAAGGGTGAGAACAGCATTTTCCTGCACCATGGCTTCCTGTCCCTTCTCCTCAGTGTAACATCAGCACTGCAACAAAAACAGCTGTTCTCAGACACTTTGTGACCTTGTACAAGCTGTCTGTCATTTTAAAAGTAACTTAGGAATGCTGTTTTCATGAAAGGGTTACTGCCAACTGGCCAAGAACACACCTGTGTTATCCTAGAAAACAGTAAAGGCATGAAGTACGGACTTTATTTTTCAGGGTGTGAATCAAAGACTCCACTTTATACAATTCAAATTAGCATCTTGGATTTCTTAACCTTTTATTTGAATGATAGCTTTATCACCCACAGTCTATTTTCAGTGAGTCGTGCTATGTATATCATTTTTGTCCAATGACTTGCTCACTATAGAAGTGGACAAAAAAAAGTTAATCTCCTCAGGTGGGGTCTAATGAGTTTCTATCTGTTGCTGACTCAGTTCCCCCAGAGATCCAGGATGATGGGCAGCCCTTGAACAGGACTGTGTCCCTACAGCAGCCCCTGTCTGTGGACTGTGATGCCTTTGGGATCCCACCTCCATCCCTCACCTGGACCAAAGATGGCCATCCCGTGAGTCTCTCTCCATTCACTGCTTGCCTACGCTTAGAGAGCAGCGGAGTAGCAAGACTACTTGCAGGCTCTCAGCGGGGTGTGTCCTCAAGGTTGTGTTTTCTTGGACATCGCTCACATCTGCCAGGGAAACTGCGCTCTTTCAATCCTGAGAGTGATGGACCTACCTGTATTGGGCTATTTTCTTTCTTTTCTATTTCAGCAGCTGTTAAATACATAAAATAAATGGGAGCAGTATTTCTCCATGGTGCTGCAGCATGAAGTGCCATTGTATCTGACAGCACAGTACCACCTAGTGGCTGACCAAGGGAAATTAAATTATTTGTATTTCAGCCTTGGGTTACAGCAGATTTTCCAAACTCTCAGTCATACACTCACACATGAGGAAAAATGTAATAAAATAAATACATGAATAATAATAAACTTCCTTAAAGTTCCTAACAGTATTAAGTAAAGATTGGTGTGACACAAAATAATTTAGGGAAGTATGTTTGCTTTATTGTATTACATCAACACGTTACTTAATAAGTTACAATATCTTCACTTCATACAGGGGGAAAAAATAATTAACCTTAACCAGAAGGTCATTCTTGCTTTCTCCTGTATCCCTAATTGGAGTTATAAACAAAATGTCCAGAGAAGGGGTGGACTGTAATCCCACCCACAACACATATACAGTAAATATGGGGCATTAAACCTCCCTATCCAACCCAAACCATTGCCTTTGTTACTCCCTGGCCATCCCACATCCTGTGTGTGTGTGTGTGTGTGTGTTTGTGTGTGTGTGTGTGTGTTTGCCTCATCCACATGGCCAGGCCATCACTCCCTCTGCCAAGCGAGTTCAAGACAGATCTGCATCACTTTTACAATCCTCTCACTTTATTCCCAACATTTTATGATTATGTAAAATACTTAAACCCAATAAACAGTATTTTATTCCCACCATTGGGGTGTTGTCAAATGTCCTGAATAACAATGTAGCTGGGTCAAATCACAGTGCAAACAGGAGACACCTCTCATTATATGCTATTGTATTACATCAGTAGATAACCTGCTCCTAATCCATTACAATTGTAACATTGTCAAATTTTGGGTGTACACAAAAACTGTCCGCTCTCTGCGTGTGGTTGGGATTTCCTGCAGGTTGTGGGGACCCCAGGGTTGTGGCTGCAGAACGGGGGACGCACTCTGAGAATCTTCAGGGCGCAGAGGGAACACTCCGGTCTGTTCTCCTGCACGGCCAGGAACTCGGCCGGAGAAGACACCAGGGACTTCCACATCACCGTGCAAGGTGAGCCCCCGGCCACAAATGTAAGGAATTGAAATCTGGGTTGTTTGGTTGGCAAGTCCCTACTATACGCCCCTCCTCTCTGCAGCCCCCCCTGTGATTTCGGGCTCTGATAGTGTCCAGGACGTGGTGGTGATGCTGGGACAGGAAGTGGAGCTCCAGTGTCGAGTGAGCGGGAGCCCCTTGCCCGTGGTGGAGTGGAGCAGAGATGGAGAGTAAGTGAGCACTCCCAGCATGCCTCAGGGCACTCTTATCCTCATCAAACAGCTCTGGCCTTTGTGAAGAAAGTTAGCCCCTGAGCAGAGGCAAGTTTTCGCTTCGATGACTCGTCATTTTATTTCTGAATCCCATTCTTTACTCTTCTGCCAAGACACTGAAGTCTTTTTAGTGTTTTTGTTTGTTTGTTTGTGTGTTTGTTAGTTGTTGAAACATTTTACCCCAAACCTCTCAGATATGAGTCTCTGCTGATATGCCCCTCCTCCCTCTCCGCAGGGTGCTGTCTCGCTCAGGGGATCCTCATGTGCAGTTCTCGGAGCAGAGTCAGGTGATCAAGGTGAAGTCAGCCCGGCTGAGAGACCAAGGCCTGTACCAGTGTCTGGCCATCAACAGCGCAGGAAGGCGGGCGCGCCAGTTCAGGCTCACCATTCAGGGTAACTCTCCCTCTGCCCTTCACAGTAGGTCAAGGTCTCTCAGCTGAGGGCATTGGTGGTCCCACAAACAGGACAAGTTCTTAATGGTCCTGCCTGGTTTGTGTCTGAATCACTCAATCAATTTGGGAATCATTCTACACAATGCTTTACATTGCAGCTAAAAGATTTACATTCATCCATGTTTATTTAAAATCCTGATTTATGTGAGTGGTGGGACGCTGTGTAAAGCAGTGTTGGGGGTGCACTCTGGACTGAGACTAAGATAGCGTGCTCTCTCTCTCTTTCTCTCTGTCTCTTCCTCCCCTCCCTTGCAGCCCCCCCCAGCATCAGTGGCTCCAGTGAGACCTCAGAGGTGTCGGTGGTTCTGGGCCATCCCATAATCCTGCCCTGCAAGGCAGAGGGGGTACCTGCCCCTAGCCTGACCTGGCTGAAAGAAAATCATCCAATCATGTCCAGTGCTCGACTGACCTACACCCAGGGAGGGCGGGCCCTGCACCTAGTAGCGGCGAAGGGTGATGACACAGGACTGTACACCTGCAGAGCTACCAACCCAGCCGGCACAGCACACATGCACTACACCCTCAGAGTCCTGGGTAAGAGCTGGCGGGCACTGCCAATTTTATTTAGTGCTGTTTATGCGAAGAGTGCATGTTTCTATGTCCCTGTTTGTTTTTGTATTCTGCTCTCTATCTCTCTATATGTTTTTGTATTCTGTACTCTCTCACTCATTCCAGTGTGTGACCGTGTCTTGTCTATAATAAGTCCCTCCACAGATTGAAGGTGAACCCAGCGGGTTTGACACCAGGGAAGTGAAAGTCCGGATCAACGGAACTCTGACACTGTCTTGTCAATCGAAGGCCTTCCCAGAACCCACCACACAGTGGTATAAAGATGGACAGGTGAGGAGACTGTATTCAAATTAAAACTTGTCACTTCAGAAGCAAACTTCGAAAAATATACCATGAGTTTTCTAGACATTATAATTGTCCTTGTTTTTTGCTTTTTTAATTCTGTTAGTTTCTTTCTTTCTTTCTGTTTGTTTTCTTAATCGTCATGTATTTACATGCGCTCATACCTTTCTGTAATTGTTTTCCTGTTGTTGTTCTGCTCTACTGAAACACATATGTACATTGATTGGTTAAAATGTGTCCTTTTTCAGTTCTTGCTGCTGCATTCTGCCTACATTTCTTAGATGATTCATAATAATCTGCCAGCTTTCAACAACATGAAACACTCTTGTCAGTGCTCAATAAGCTGCAACAGCTGGGCTTGGATTGATAATCATGTCCTGCAGGGGGTGTTGGAGAACTTTGAGCATGAGATTGACTGAGGCTGTGGCTGTAGATGTCAGTAGATTACAGAGCTAAGGAGACAGTGGCAATTCCCAGCCAATAATGAAGCTCTTCCGTTTATTTAAGCTGCTGAAGAACAACTCTCATGTGGAGATCAGGGAGGAAGGCCGGGTCCTGTGGGTGGAGGGGGTGCTCCTCTCCCACCAGGGACATTACAGCTGCGTGGTGTCCAACAAGGCAGGGGAGGCCAGGAAGGATGTCCACGTCAGCATACAGGGTGAGTCTCCCTGTTTAAGGAGGGAAATGTTTCCAAACCAGTACACTCTTCCTAACCCACCACCTCTGTGCTGTTTCCTAAGAGCAGCAGACTGAATCCAGCAAAGCAATCAATGCATCGTCCTCTATCTTAGGCAGGAGCTTTCCGTGATCAGTGCTGTTCACACAGGGGAGCTGATCATGTGCAATATGGGATAGGAGACAAGAAGACAAAAAGATTCAAGACATCACACCCAGTCCGGGTCAATACCTGGGCGTGCTCAAGTCAGATGGGTGTGGCTGTGTGTGTGTACAAAGTAGGGGTTTGCAATGTAAATCTTCCACTGGTAATACTTTGATTTTTATAAACCTCAACAAAGAGCAGTCTCGTTGGCTCACATACAGCAGCACAACAGCCATACCTTAATCGTGGCATAATGAGCAGTGGAGCAGCCAGCTCCAGTAAAATATGACTCTCTGCTGTCAGTCTACACATACAGTTAGGGAAAAAAGTATTTGATCCCCTGCTGATTTTGTACATTTGCCCACTGACAAAGAAATGATCAGTCTATAATTTAATGGTAGGTGTATTTTAACAGTGAGAGACAGAATAACAACAAAAAAATCCAGAAAAACGCAATTCAAAAAAGTTATAAATTGATTTGCATGTTAATGAGGGAAATAAGTATTTAATCCCCTATCAATCAACAAGATTTCTGGCTCCCAGGTGTCTTTTATACAGGTAACGGGCTGAGATTAGGAGGATTCTCTTAAAGGGAGTGCTCCTAATCTCAGCTCGTTACCTGTATGAAAGACACCTGTCCACAGAAGCAATCAATCAATCAGATTCCAAACTCTCCACCATGGCCAAGACCAAAGAGCTGTCCAAGGATGTCAGGGACAAGATTGTAGACCTACACAAGGCTGGAATGGGCTACAAGACCATCGCCAAGCAGCTTGGTGAGAAGGTGACAACAGTTGGTGCGGTTATTCGCAAATGGAAGAAACACAAAATAACTGTCAGTCTCCCTCGGTCTGGGGCTCCATGCAAGATCTCACCTCGTGGAGTTTCAATGATCATGAGAATGGTGAGGAATCAGCCCAGAACTACACGGGAGGATCTTGCTAATGATTTCAAGGCAGTTGGGACCATAGTCACCAAGAAAACAATTGGTAACACACTACGCCGTGAAGTACTGAAATCCTGCAGCGCCCACAAGGTCCCCCTGCTCAAGAAAGCACATATACAGGCCCGTCTGAAGTTTGCCAATGAACATGTGAATAATTCAGAGGAGAACTGGGTGAAAGTGTCTCATATGAGACCAAAATCGAGCTCTTTGGCATCAACTCAACTCGCCGTGTTTGGAGGAGGAGGAATGACCCCAAGAACACCATCCCCACCGTCAAACATGGAGGTGGAAACATTATGCTTTGGGGGTGTTTTTCTGCTAAGGGGAAAGGACAACTGCAATGCATCAAAGGGACGATGGACGGGGCCATGTACCGTCAAATCTTGGGTGAGAACCTCCTTCCCTCAGCCAGGGCATTGAAAATGGGTCGTGGATGGGTATTCCAGTATGACAATGACCCAAAACACACAGCCAAGGCAACAAAGGAGTGGCTCAAGAAGAAGCACATTAAGGTCCTGGAGTGGCCTAGCCAGTCTCCAGACCTTAATCCCATAGAAAATCTGTGGAGGGAGCTGAAGGTTCGAGTTGCCAAACGTCAGCCTCAAAACCTTAATGACATGGAGAGGATCTGCAAAGAGGAGTGGGACAAAATCCCTCCTGAGATGTGTGCAAACCTGGTGGCCAACTACAAGAAACGTCTGACCTCTGTGATTGCCAACAAGGGTTTTGCCACCAAGTAATAAGTTGAAGGGGTCAAATACTTATTTCCCTCATTAACATGCAAATCAATTCATAACTTTTTTGAAATGTGTTTTTCTGGATTTTTGTGTTGTTATTCTGTCTCTCACTATTAAAATACACCTACCATTAAAATTATAGACTGATCATTTCTTTGTCAGTGGGCAAATGTACAAAATCAGCAGGGGATCAAATACTTTTTTCCCTCACTGTACATGTGCATGGACACACATTCTGTAGACCTTTCTTGGCATCGGGAGCCACCATTCCTGCTGGTGCAGAGTCGTTGGCATTAGCCAGCCTGTTGCTGATTACTTGAACCCGACTGACAGTGGTGACGCCCCCGTTTGTTTCTCCCCTGCAGTACCCCCTGTCTTTCAGCGGGTGAATGGCGGTCCTGCTGCCTGGGGTCTTGCGGATCGGGGGGAGGAGGAGGAGGAGGAGGAAGAGGAGGAGGAGCCGAAGGGAGAGGTGCAGGGGCAGGGGGAGGAGATGACGGAGAGACGGGAGGTGGTTGTGGGTAACCCTGTGACCCTGACCTGTGAGAGTAACGCAATTCCCCCACCAAAGCTCTCCTGGTTTCGTGATGGCAAGCAGCTGGGCACTGGTGACGGCGTGATACTCCTGCCAGGTGAGTGACTTGACAGGCTGGGCCCAACACAGTGTCCTAGCACCACAGAAAACAGTCCCCATGGTACTTTTGAACCAACTGTGTAAGTCTGCATGACTGTCTACATTGGGGCCTCCATGGCACACAAGCTACTAGACAGGGAAGTGTTTAATTTGAGTGTCCAACCAGTTCCTGATTCTGTTAACTTCTCTTTGTGTTAGATGATGTAGGTTTTTATCATTTCTGATCCTAGGAAAACCATCAGCGTAACATGACAGCGTGTCTTCTGGCTATCTCTGCTGCTCAGCTGAAGGTGTTCTGTGTTTTCAGGGGGACACATCCTGCAGATCCTGAGGGTGCGAGTGGAAGATGCTGGGAAGTACACGTGCCAGGCTATGAATGAGGCAGGCGAAGACCGCATGCACTACGAGCTGGAGGTGCTGGGTAGGACTGCCCGCCGGTCTGTGCCAGAAGTAGAGCAGAGTAGTGGGCCAAAAAATGCCATCACTAGCCAGCACAGTTGGTTACCATGCAAACATATCCCCACAGTTTTATCAAAGTACCTGAAGGCTGTATTATGTAGTTATTATGTATAATGTATTATCTGCTATACTATGATTATTATCCAACTAATGCTTTTGCAAGGATCACCTGTTGGATTGGGTGAATTTATAAGGTCAGATTGTCGCCATTTCTGTGGCAAAACCTAGTGTCCTTCTCCCTTTGACCCCTCTATCCTCCGGCAGTGCCCCCTGTGATCCTAGGACAAGCAGAGGAGTTTGTGGATGAAGTAGGGGTGGTGGTCAATGCCACAGCCCAGCTGAGGTGCGAGGTCTCTGGGAGCCCCACACCGGCAATCTCCTGGCTGAGGGATGGCCTACCGCTGTACAACAGCCCACGGCACCAGATCATGGAAGATGGGAAGCTTCTGCAGGTTAGGGGCTATTCTGTGTGTTTCGGCCAAACACTCCGTCATATGAATAACTGTGAGAGATAAAATTCTGTGAGCCTGTTACCCAATGGGAAATTTGAGGATCACTTACAAGCAGTTATGAACAGTGCAGTCATTTTGATTTTGACCACAATAATAGGTCTGCATTTAGCTTTTTATTGGTTAATATGAAACTGATTCTTGTCGTTCTTGTCGTTCTTCCCAGATTTCCATGGTGCACACTTCTGACATGGCGGGGTACCTATGCGTGGCAGAGAACAAGGTGGGCTCGTCCGAGAGACTCTACAGCCTGACTGTGCAAGGTGAGAGACCCATCGGCAAAATAAGCCACTTGCCTTTTAGCTGGAACCCATCCCCCCTGCCCGGCTAAACCAGAAAAACAGTATTAGCTATAAAACAAACAACATTGTAATCTATAAAATGAACAGCAGTTAACTAATCTCTTTAAATCTCTTGACAGGTCAGTATTGCAACAGAGATTATTTTCTCAGTTACTTAAAATGCATTGATGGATGAATTTTGGCTCTTCATAAGACACCTCATCTAAACTTTTCCTTATACCAAGATTTGTGTTAGGAAAGGAAAGCTGCACGGTATTCCTCACATATGCACTTTGTTTCAGCCAACTTCTTGCTGTCTCTTGAGTATGTGTTTTACTTTTTACAACACTGTTCAAAAGAAACAGGCCTGTTACACTGAACAGGCCCCAGGTCTTCTCTTTCTTCTGTCCTGAGTAGCATGAGTTATGCTCTGAGTTGTGTTAAAGTAAACATTGCTGCCCCTGCTCAGTTCCTCCAAGGATTGTGGGAGTGAACCCAGAGGAGGCGAGTGTGCTGGAAGGTCACATGGTGTCTTTGCTGTGTGACGTGCAGGCGTACCCCGCCCCCGAGATCTCCTGGGCACGAGACGGAAAGACTCTACACTTCAGCCAGAGCCTGCACATCCTGCCAGGTGAGCGCCGTTCGCTTCACAGCACCCTGGACTATGTCAGTGCAGGCCAACAGCTCTGGTCCAACATCCGCACCACTAACGCTACACTGTCCCCCATGCCTTCCTCCCAGTTCCACATCTTCATCAGCTCAACGATGATCTTCAGGAATCCCTAATGATCTCTTTTTTCCTTAAAAAACAGTATTAAATAATTATTGTTTTTAAATCATTCCCCCAGTGCTAAGTGTAAACTACATTTTAAAGTAAATGTTTAGGTATTAGTTAAATAAAAAATCACAGGTTGGAGCAATCTCTTCGTGTATGACAGTGACAGTTTGTTTGTTTGTGAGCCCTGTGCGGGACACAGACCTACCCCAAACCCTGACCCTGGCCTTAACCCTGGGTCCCTCCTTTAATACTACACCGCTACTTCAGAAGAGCTGCCCCACAGCACTGATGGCAGACTCTTGTTCTAGACAGCACTCTCTCCCTAGAACACACTGAGTGTGTGTGTGTGTGTGTGTGCTCCTCTCCACAGGCGGTCAGATGCTGCAACTGCCCCGAGCGCAGCTGTCTGACGCAGGGCTGTATGTCTGTATGGCCACCAACCCCGCTGGGCAGGACGAGAAGCACATTCGACTCAGTGTCTATGGTGAGTAAATGTTCTTGTTCAGAACTGGTTCTGGAGTTTTAGGCCTCCTTACCTGTGCTCCAACTTACATCCTGGAGAAAATGCTTAACTGCAGTTTAGCTAAGAAAGGGTTCAGCTGAGTCACTGAGAGGTGAGGTGGACAAAAATGACAAGACCTGGTCTCACCCATCAGGACTTTACTTGTAATGTGTCCTTCAGTACCGTGTGTTTGTCTGTAGCCTGATGCAACATCTGCCCCTGTTGTTTCAAAAAGCCCCACCCACTTTGAAGCCGAATCTTGATCTGAGTCAGGAGGTCATGACCCCCAGGGCTGGATCGTCCGTCATTCTGCAGTGCGAGGCCCAGGGTGTGCCCGAGCCTGAGGTCATCTGGTACCGCAACGGGCTGCTGCTGGCCCCCGGAAACGGGCAGACCATCAACCGCCACCGGCTGGAGATCCAGGGAGTACAGGTACCTGGCTACACTTACACTAAACATTTGGCAATTTTCTTCTTCTTCCTTCTATGAGAAGTATTTCTGTCTTCAGGGAGCAAGGGCAGCAGTTGTTCCCTTTAAAAGCTGTCCTTCATGAGGCAGAACTTGATGCAATATTTGCCAGCATATGTAAGGCCTTCTGAGTGAAAATGAGGCAGATTCTGAACACAGAAAAAGACCCATATTCAAACATGCCAGTTCTGTGATAACTGCATGCTCCATTGACTGTTGGTTCCTTTTGCCATGGTTCAAATCCCCAGGTTGCTGACAGTGGACTGTATACTTGCAAGGTGTCCAATATCGCTGGCCAAGTGGACAGGACCTTTCACTTGACAGTTCATGGTAAGCTGGGTCTCCACGCCACCCTTCTCAATGCATTCTGGGTTCCTTTTAAGTTCAGATTTATTTGTTTTTTAACCCTGTGAAGTGATCAAATCTAATTAGTTTTTAGACTGAATCACAAGTGTTACCTTATTTTATACCGAGAGATTGTTGTATAAACTAGAGATTACCAAAAGCATTTTAATTGTATTCTTAACTAAGTTTCATGTGATAGTAGTGTTAGACCAGGACCCATGGACTTTGCTTCCTGCTTCTGGAGTCTGCTCACCTGTTCTTGGTCTCTCTCCCCAGTCCCCCCTGTCCTGGATGAACCGCTCCAGCAGACCCTGAATCGAAGCCTGGGCTCCCACCTCACCCTGCTCTGTGAGGCGACAGGGGTCCCGACCCCCAGCATTACTTGGCTGAAGGATGGCGCCCCCATTGGTAGGAAAGGGGTATTACTGTTGGGCTTGCTGGGTTTACAAGAGCAGGCAGGGGGAAAAGACTGACATTCTGTTATATTCCAGAAAATATCTCTGTCTTAGTTTCCCCTAGTAATGTTATATAAAATACAGTACTTCTCTTGCAGTTATATTGTATTGCCTCCTAATAGACTTTGGTTTGAAACAGTAGCTGTCTAGTGTGTGCTGATGTATTCGGGTCAACAGACAGTGTGAAGGTTGTCCCTTGTCTGTGGTGTGCAGAGAGCAGTGCGCAGTGGCGCTGGGTGGCAGGGGGCAGCAGGCTGGAGCTTGGACCTCTCCAGCTGTCTCATGCTGGGACCTACACCTGCCTGGCCAGGAACAGAGAGGGGGAGAGTCGCAAGGACTACCAGATCACTGTGCAAGGTAGTTGCCAGAATTGGCACAATTAATGTTTGCAGTTCATATACAAATATATAATACTTTATTTTAAAACAAAAGAAAAAAAAATACAACACAGTTCTAGCTTTATGTGTTTGATTAGCATTCTACTTTTTAAGAAATGCTGTGAAAAGACAGGAAGGATAGATATATATCAGCACTATTACTGATAGATAACGCTCCATCATTAAGCATGTCAATGACAGAGAACGAAGCATAAAACACAGAATTAAATCATGGTGGGTGATCACAGACTGTCATCCAATTGGATTAATCACAGCTCCAAGGCACTGTCCAGACTGTATACCAAACAAGCCTGTTTAATGTGCTATTGGTATTGGTACACTAGATATGTTGCTGACAGCTAAGGTTCAGCAGGTTAAGATGCATGGTGATACATTCGCAAACCGATCTGTGCACTGCAGTTGGTTTTTTAAACAGTAAGCCCACAATAGAACTGACCTTTGTGTAAATTATTTTTATCAAATTATGAATTTGTTATTATGAAGTGTACATGAACTCCCTATCCCAGTATAAACAAGCTCCTTTAACTGGTGGGTTGGTTTATATCAGTGCCCCCCAGTATCCTAGGCTCGGGACGCCCAGAGGAGATGAGTGTGCCGGCGGGAGAGGAGCTGACTCTGAAGTGCCTGGCAATGGGCACCCCTAAACCCCAGCTGACATGGCGCAAGGACGGGGCCCCCCTGGACCCATCTGACACATCGCACCTCCAGTACGTTGCTTTCATTGGTGTATTATTACTCCCAGAGTGCTGAAGTCTATTATTCTGTTATTCTCACTCTTATGAAAGGTTCTAGCTGAGTGCCACATGGAAACAGGAAGAGTGCTTTTATTTAATGCTTCACGATACAGTAAGGTCTTCACACAGTGATCACCTGGGTAGGAAAACTGAGTCATTTATATCCTGTCTCATCCCAGGCTTATCTCATGCACAGGAATTGATTGTGGTCATGGAAACTTCTGATGCAGCCGCAGTTAACTGGCATGATGTATTCACGTTGCCTAGATGGGGGCTACCAGTCTATTTTCCTATGCTGTGTGTTACAGAGTTTCTCCAGATGGGGGCACTGTGAGGATCCTGAGGCTGCGGCCTGCTGACTCAGGGACGTACAGCTGCCTGGCAGAGAGCCCGGCCGGACGAGAGAGTAAAGTCTACACCCTCTCTGTGCTGGGTCAGTGGGACTGTCCGTCTGTACCACCTTCTGAAAGCCTGTGGTCCTCATTGCCTCATTTCTACGATCAAAAGGCCTAGCTGTATCCAGTGTCTTTTCCCTGGTACTCCCAGTAACTGAGACAGTTAATGGAAGGAAGTTCAAATAATCCAGTTCACGGGGGAAAACAAATACAAAAACGGATTCTGTGAAAAACAAAAAACACAAAATTATTGGGAATTATTTACTTTTTCATACATAGTTGAAATGCTATTTCATTTTGTTCCAGTGGGAACTCAAGTGTTTTCCATAAGACATCTTCATGAAGGGTAACAGCAGAATCAACAGGTTCAGTCACAAATCTAGTTACTGGTGTTGTGATTGATATTAGATTTTACCTGTTTTACCTGCTAACAGAATAAAAGACGTAAGGGGGAGGACTGGAGTTGCTAAATGCCTATGTTTGTGCCATGTGCCACAGTGCCGCCCACCATAGCTGGTGTCTCGGAGATGCCAAAGGACATTACGGTGGTCCAGGACGGAGTGTTGATCCTGGAGTGCCATGCCACGGGCACCCCCACACCCCAGCTGTCCTGGTTGAGGAACGGGCGCCCCCTGTCTCTCTCCTCCCGCACCCGCCTCCTCTCAGCGGACAGCGTCCTCAGGTCAGTCCTAGTGTCCTCCCCACCAGCACCCAACCCACTCCTCTCCCTTTCTTCAGACACAGACCTGCTGTAGTGAGAGGTGCACAGTTTAATTCCTGGATCATTTACACCACCATGTGCATGAAGATGAAAACCCACAGCAGACATTCATGGCACACAACATGGTATTCACTAGCTGCTCTGCCTGTATTGTTGACATGTCCTACAGTGTTTTAAAAGGCAGTGCTCTTTCTTCTTGTGTCACAGGATTTCCCCCGTCCAGCTGTCAGATTCTGGAGTCTATACGTGTGTGGCACGCAGTTGGGCAGGACTGTCAGAGCTCAGCTATAACATACAAGTCCAAGGTACCTGAGCAAAGAGAGAGGAAATAAAATGGATACATATAGATTATTATGAGTGTTTGATGTAACATGGGAGGGGCTGTAACAAGTGTCCTCTTGTGTCTTTCTCTACACGTGTGTGTGTGTGTGTGTGTGTGTGTGTGTGTGTGTGTGTGGCAGTGCCCCCTGGAGTGGACCACACCGAGCCCTCTGAGCAAGTGACAGTGGTGAGGGGGTCCCTGGTAACGTTCAGCTGTGAGGCCCGTGGCGTACCCCCGCCTTCCCTGTCTTGGCTCAAGGATGGGCAGCCCCTGTCACTGCACCGTAACCTGTTGTTGGACGGGGGGGAGACCCGCCTGCGCCTGCCCGCCGTCACTGCAGAGGACTCTGGGCAGTACAGCTGTGTGGCAACCAACCAGGCCGGCAGCCGCACTAAGACCTTCAACCTGACTGTTCTAGGTAAGGGAGCGGGAACCCCACCCCCACACACACACATACGCACACATTTTGTAATGAAAGTGTCTCAAAACATGTACCCACAGTATCCTTTGAAATAGTTGGAGGGTTCTTTAGCCATTTCCTTTCCTGAAATCGTGACAGCTCTGGATTCTTATCCCATCTGGAGCTCCTTGAATGTTACCATAAAACCCAATTCTTGTAATCCAGTGAGTGTGCCTCTTCTCTATACTCTTGGATCCAGCTGCCCAACGTTGAATCTTTTTGACCTCTCCCTTCAGAGCCTCCAAAGATATCCTCTTCCAGCTCCCCAGAGGAAGTGTCTGTCGCCATCGACGGTCCACTGGAGCTGGAGTGCGCAGCTGAGGGGATCCCTCTGCCCACCCTGAGTTGGCTGAAGGATGGGAGGCCCGTGGCGGGAGCGGCTGTCATTGAGAGACAGGGGGCTCAGCTGCTGCGGATTGAAAGTGTTCAGGTACGCCGCTGTCCTCATGGGCTATGGTCAAGGACTGATGCATTGCTGGTGCACAGAAGAACACCTTCCATGTCCATTTTTAATTTCCTTCAGTTCCAAAAATCTTCCCATGTGAAAATAAATCAGGACAACACAATGCCTGAAATCTCATCTGTCTTGGTCTACTCTCTGGTGTTTGCATCAGTATTAAAACTCTGACCTTTTTGAAACACCCTTATAGTCAGTATGAGCTCTTACTGTAGCTCTTGCCTAATTTCTGTCAGGTTGAGGACGCTGGTCTGTACACCTGTCTGGCCAGCAGTCCTGCAGGGGAGGACGGGAGGAACTATTGGGTCCGTGTTCAAGGTAAGATTCTGCCAGATGTATTCACAGGCTGTGCATATTTTCTTAAGGGCTTGTTTAAAACAAATGCATTGTTTTGCCTTATGCTAAAATCCCCAGTAAGAGTGGTATTAGAATGGGCTGGTTTGTACCCAGGATAACATGATGGAGTTTGTCAGTCAGCTTCTCTCGCATTTTGTCAGTGCACTTCCACCATGTCTCACACAGAACAAGAAGTCTTCCATAACATATATCTACAATTTGGCTTCTAATCTTTGTCCTTCATTAGAATATGTTCTGGATTATCAAATGTTGTTGCTGTTTACCTGGCAACATGTTGGCAAGCTTGGGCATGGAGGTATGAGTGTACAGTCTACTGCCGATGCTGTTATGCGTTCCCCCTCTCTCTGTTTCAGTTCCTCCTAACTTCCTGGGTGACAGCAGCGCCAGGACGGTGTCTGTGGTAACCAAGGGACACCTGACCCTGGAGTGCCAGTCTGACAGCGACCCGCCACCAACCATTGAGTGGTACAAAGACGACGTCAAACTGCAGGTGGGAGAGAATGTGGGTTCTGGATGGATAGTGATTGATTTAGAATTTTCTGATTTCTATAATATATAGACTAAGCAAAAGCTATGTATATATTAATATGAATAATAGGATAAATATATAAAAATAGCAAATCATATTTGAACAAACTTTCGATTTGACTTTGTTCTTATTCCCCCTATCATTCAGATATTGAGGAATAGTTTTTCATTTTGTTTGTAAATTCTTGCAAGTACCATATGAACGGGTATTTCTCCTTTTCAAAATGTATACATTTCCCTGATGAATGTAAATAAAGTGATGATGAGGTGGGCATGGGGACAAACTTATGTAATGTCTGTGGATGAGTATGGTACTGAGCTCTTCCTGTGTCTGTCCAGCTAGGGGGACGTGTCCAGATTCTGGCAGACGGTCAATTCCTAGAGATCCAGGATGTCTCGCCTCAGGACAGTGGGCAGTACAGCTGTGTGGCCACCAATATCGCTGGGAGCAGCAGTCTGGAATTCACAGTGCAGGTTCACAGTGAGTGACACTTCAGTTGTGTCTGTGTTAGAGAGGGCTAGTGTGTAATAGTACAGTCCAGTGGTCCTCGAAGGCCACCGCAGCAGCCGGTGTTATAGGTCTCTCTTTAGTGTTCAGCAGCTCGATACCAGGACATTTTGTTTGGGCTTCAACTTTAGTTCAGTTTTATTTAGTGTCTTTGTGCCTCATTATTTCCTGTTTCCTTAGGGGTCTGTTTGTGTGTCCTATCTACTCCTTTCCTTCAAAATGCACTGGATGGCAATTCTTGTCTCTGTTTAGGTGCCCCTTACTGCTCTGTGACTGTCATGAGTTACTTCATTCCTACTCCATTTTAACTTTCAACATTTCCCTGCACCGCAGTTGCACCTATAATTAAAGCGGGGTCCTCACTGGTCACGGCACATGTCAATCAAGACATTGTGCTGCCCTGTGTGGTTGAAGGAGTTCCCGCCCCTACAGTCACATGGAGGAAAGATGGCAGCCCACTGCTTCTGGATCCGACCAGGTAAGGACCTACTGGAGCTGCAGAGCCAGCTTATAGGATACTAGCAATCGGCCAATCAAATACCTCATACTCCCAGTTTCTGCCTACTAAACTCCTAAACTAAGTGCAGCATGCAACATTTGAAGAGAGGTTTACTCGTTCACTAACATGAAGAGTGAAGTATCAGGATTTATGGCATACTTGATGGGTTTCTTACTAGCGCTAATGTACTGTGATACAGCCTTTGAGTGGGAGAATTTCTGTACTTGTGACTCTTGTGGTTTTTGCCCAGGCATGAGGTACTGTCGGAAGGTTCCCTGAGAATCACTGCAGTCCGGGTGTCTGAAGCTGGACGTTTCCACTGCACTGCCTCCAACCCAGCCGGCTCTAACCACCGGGGGATTGACCTGCGGGTACACGGTACTTACACACTTTCCCTACTTAACCTTGGGTCCAGTGGCTCTCGTCTTGTTACTAATAACACTAAAGTTGGGGCTTTGATCCCTGTCTGGCTCCACAGTGCTGGGTTGGCTGTTCCTGGTGCAGCAGTGTCATCCTCATCTTTCCCCCATATGCCCAGCACTCAGAATTAAATGTTTCTGGTTTAGTTGGCAACCCTCTCTCTTTCTCTTTCTCTCTACCTCTGTGTGTGTGTGCAGTGGGGCCTTCCATCAGTCCTGGTTCCTTCAATGTAACCGTGACAGCAGGGGTGAGGGCCTCATTAAGTTGTGAGACCTCTGGCAACCCCCCTCCCCAGGTGACCTGGAAGAGAAATGGCACCCCTCTTGACTTGACCTCTCAACCTGGGGCTTACAGGTAAATGCTGCACTCCTGTCATCTTGGGGGAAAGAGGAATGTTTGGACAATTTAACTTAGATTAAGAATTGATTTAAAAAAAATAATTAATCACAAGTATTAAAATTTGTTAGAATGTTTTTATTATTGACATGTAAAATACTCACACCAATAAAACAGTATTTAACTTAGATTTGTAATACACTTATCTGAAGGTGAACAATCATGTGTTCTTTTGTCCTAAGGCTGCTATCCTCAGGGTCACTGATCATCGCCTCCCCAGCCAATCAGGATGAAGGATACTTTGAGTGCACAGCAGCCAATGAGGTTGGGGAGGAGCGCAGGGTCATCGAGGTCACTCTGCAAGGTAGCTTCTGAATGGAACACTGGTTAAGAGTCTAGAACTGAGGAATCCTGTACTCCAGTTCTCAAATACCTAATTTCACTAATTATTTGAGTCATTAGCTGGAATTCTTTTTGGTCTTTAGATGTACTTTTAAAGACACCAGCATTCATCTGCAGAACTTTTCCAGGACTTGTCCATCACTTTGTTGTCTGCTCCCGTAGATGCTTCTGAGACGACTAATGTTAAGATCTTAGATCAAGGGAAATGTTTTAGTATTTGCTTTAAATAGGGTATATGAAGTGTGTTTTCCCTTTTCTATTCCATCTCTCTTTCCTTCGGACTGGGACAGTTCCCCCTTCCATCGAAGATGACACCACTGTTGTCACGGCTACAAAGATGTCCCCTGTGGTTCTGCCATGTCATGCCACAGGACACCCTGAGCCCAAGATCAGCTGGACCAAGAGTGGCACCCAGCTGGGTAGCAGAGGGGGCAGCTATCGCGTCCTGCCCACGGGTGAGTTCCACATGGCCAGGTGCCCAGAAATCCATTTGGAAAAATCACACATATACAGATCTGGAAAAAATTAAGAGACCACTGCACATTTTTCTTAAGTCAGCATCTCTACATGGATGGCAGCCATTCCATTCCATTCATATTTTAATTTGGAATTTGGGAGAAATGTTGTCAGTAGTTTATAGAATGAAACAAAATTTTTCATTTTACCCCAACACATACCTATTAATAGTAAAACCAGAGAAACTGATAATTTTGCAGTGGTCTCTTAATTTTTTTTTGTTTAGCTGTATATAATATGTTTTTATATATTGAATATATTTTGATTGCAGTGTAAATATAGTTTTCCATATGGGTAGACAGCTGGGCATACTGTGATACCAGGGAAGAATCAAAATTAACTTCAGTTTATCTGTGGATCAATCCCAGTTTTCAAGTCTTCAGCCTCCAGCTCATTATTAGTTCATAGTTTTGCTGACTTATTCATAAACTTATTAATATGAATTTAGTTTACTAATGTTTATTTTTTTAATTTGAAGATATTTTATTTTGAGTGTTACAAATGTATTTAAGCACAGGATTGTGTTGACTCTAAACTGACATCAAGAAGGGGGGTTTGTGAGACATTATGTACTCTTGACAGTACAGTCCAGGTTCTTTGGAGTGCTGTGGGCTGGTGGTGTCAGTGATGTCATCTGTACTGTTTGCATCCTTCCCAGGTGTCCTGGAGATCCTGGCTGTGGCCCCTACCCATGCAGGAAGATACACCTGCTCTGCCCGCAACCCTGCGGGGGTGGCCTACAAACACATCACCCTCACCGTGCAAGGTGAGAGACTGTCAAACATGGCGGGCCTTAGGGACCTAAGAGGGTGCAGCTGTAGGCAGATCAGGTTATCATGGAGCTGCAGCAAAAACATAAACCTGCACAGAATAAACAGAGCTCAGTCTTCAGGCTAGCTATGTATGAGTCTTAACTCTTACATTTGTTTTGCAAAACTAAATCAGTAACTGATGTGTAGTCCTCTGGACTGGCACAGCACACGGTTAAGCAGCAAGGGTCCCTTAAAGAAAATAAAACTTAGGTAGAATGACTATTATGTGCACTAAGGCCGAGACCAAATCAAAACTTTGAACTCCCCACAAATCATTTTCTGTTAAAGGTGGTTTACTAATCAGAACCCACTTGCTACTACTTATAAATAAAAATGCAATCTGGTACAAAGTTTGTAAATTTTGATTCACTGGTAGATGTTATGATGTGCTCTGGGCCTGGGTATGATCTAACTCTATTTCTGGCCACAGAGCCCCCGGAGGTGAGGCCCATGGCGGAGGCAGTGCAGGTGCTTTTGAATCGTGGGATTGTTCTGCCTTGCGAGGTCCAGGGCTTCCCAAGACCCTCTGTCACCTGGCAACGAGAGGGGGTACCCATAGCAACAGGTGAGGATTTTTCCCCATTCTGACCTGTAATCACCAGCACATCATCGTCAACAACCCAGCATAGCAAAAACATGCAGTGCTGTTTTTTATCTGTGGTTTATCACATGATTTTAGTGGATATGGATTCTTCAGTGCATCCAATCGAACCCTATTACCTTTGCTCTTGGTGTTGTGAATCAGATGGAATTGCCAAAGCTGTCTGGTTACCACTAGTGAGATTCACTCCCTGGCTGATTTTCCTTCATGCTGTGCTTCTTTCGCTCGTTCTCTTTCTCTCCTCCTGCAGGTTCCAGACTGGCAGTGCTACCCAATGGAGCCCTGCAGTTCTCCCGTGTGACACTAGGGGATGCTGGCACCTACCAGTGTCTGGCACAGAATGAGGCAGGGACAGCTGTGGGGAGGACAAGTCTTGTTGTGCAGGGTATGAGCTGACATTGGGTTTGGGGGCAGGGAAGGCTGGAGATGAAAACCACACTGTACTAAGGCACAGTGAAGGCCCATGTTAATTTCTCTAGTAAATGTACTTGCATAAGGGATACTGTAGGCATTCCTAATAAGCAGGTCATAAATTATAACTGAATAGTCCTTAGAGCCCTTTTAGAGATGGCATGTATCTTTCCCCTGGACCACCCCTCTCTGCAGTTTGCCCATGCATTGACTTTTGCATTGAGTTATCATGTTTATTATATATATATATAAAACATAGTTTATTGAAAGAAAGAGAGATGTGCACCCCCAGCGCAGGCACGTGGGATTGCTGACAAGGTATGTGTTGGATTGCAGTTCCCCCGGTCCTGACGGCCCCCCGGCTCGAGCACACAGTGGTGCTAAACCAGCCGGTCAGCCTGGTGTGCGTCGGGGATGGGCAGCCCCAGCCAGAGGTGGCGTGGCTGAGGGAGGGGCGACCTGTGGTGGAAGGCACTCGGCTCCGGGTCTTTGCCAACGGGACGCTGCGGATCGAGCCCACGCAGCGCAGCGACGCAGGCCGGTATACGTGCACAGCCAGGAACACAGCTGGCAGTGCCAGTCTAGACATCAGACTGGTCATACAAGGTGAGGGAGGGTGCTCATTTTGATGCTGGTAAGGTATGGCTTATATATGAAGATAGTGATTTCAACCCTCCTTTTGGGGAATTTCCTGTTTGGCAGTTGAGTTGTCTGGGGCAGCAGGTTTGAAGTTCCAGTCCCAGGTGGAGAACATCAATATTCACATACACAGTAACTGTTTAACTTCTCTTGGAGGCTGTACTCTCATTCAATTCAATTCTTTAAAAGCCTTTATACACTTAATATAATCCATTAACACTCCAACTTAAAAAACATTTCCTTCTTTCCCCGGCTCTAATGGATTGGATCATCGTCTCCAGTCCCACCTATGATTCCAATTGGCCAGTTGGAACTGCCAGTCATCCAGGGATTCCAGGCACTGCTGCCCTGTGCTGCCCAGGGTACACCTGAGCCCCAGGTGTCATGGGAGAAGGATGGCACTGTGGTTCCGGACCTGCCCGGGAAGTTTACCGTATTGCGGTCAGGGGAGCTCATCGTGGAGCGGGCAGAGGTAGGGTTAGCATAACCTGCATCGAACTGGGAAGTAACACCTGCTAACATTTAAGGTTGGGTTATCAAAGCAATAGAAATACGATCCACTCTTTTCTACGGACAATATATATACTTCATTTTGTTAAAATAAATGTATTACAGGATAATAATTTCCATTTCTCACCTGCAAACAAAGCCTATTCAGCTTCTGCCTAAACTGCAGCTGTTCTCACTCATGACCAAACTGAGTTGCTCCAGCATGAGTCCTTAAATTAGATTTCATGTTGTGGACACATCCATCATTCATTTGCTAAGGTTTGCCCAAAGTGAAAAATAAATAACCTCTGCATTCTCCTTGGCAGCCAAGTGATGCTGGTACATACACCTGTGTGGCGGTGAACGCTGCAGGCACTGCCAAGCGCGACGCCCGACTCTCTGTGAACGTGCGGCCTGTGTTTAAGGAACTCCCTGGAGACGTGACTCTGAACAAGGGGCAGCGACTCGCCCTTTCCTGCCATGCCCAAGGAGCGCCCACACCTGCCATCTCCTGGACTTTCAACAACAAGCCCCTGCCAGGCACAGTGCTATGCTATGTTATGCAATCTTAGGGTTTGTCATGACTGGGGATAGGAGGGAGATT